>NC_090932.1:1264290684-1264599822 GCF_040938575.1 Ambystoma mexicanum | reverse complement strand
TTCCGAGTGCCAGCCAGTCCCAATTGGGACCTTTTGGACAGTGGCACCAGGCTCATAAAGATGCCCAGTCCCAGCGCTGGAAGCGCCGGGCTCATAATGCTTGGGTGGACTTACCTGCAGCAGACCATGCTGCTTACATACCTGCCAGTTGAACCCCTGATCCTCTTCTGTTTGGGACTACTTTTCCTGTTGGGTGGGGCAGGAGCCACTCCCTAGGTTCAGAACACTGGAACTCTTCTGGAAAGCAGGAACTCTTTTCTTACCTAGGCGTGGCTGTGGAAGGAGACACCTAAGCACTACAGGAGGCTATTTAAACCACACCCGATGGATGAATCTTGCTTTGCGTTATTCTGCATTCACTGCAGCAGAACGCTCATCGTGAATTCTGCTTCTGATCCTGGGCCTAAGGGAACAAAGGCTTACCATCCTGGAATCCAGTCTTCAGCAGCACCTGTAAAGACAAAGAAAGAACAGGTTAGCACTACGGTCTTCAGTGGCAGCGCATCTCTTACCTGGTCCATCGGCTGTCACCAACGCCTCGCGCTGCATTCCGGCATCTGAAAGACAAAGGCTTACATACTCTTCGCATGCTCCGGAGGTCTTCGCACTGCATTCCGGCATCTGAAAGACAAAAGCTTACCAGCTCTTCGCACGCTCCGGAGGCCTTCGGCGCTGCATCCCGCATCTGAAAGACAAAAGAAGGTGCGTTTAAAGACATTGGGCAACTTTATTACTCACGTGCCATTACTCCTTCCCACGCCGAATCCAGTGGGTATTCCAGAACCCTTCAGCTTCTCTAAAGCTCCGAACTTGTACCTGCAAGATAAAAGGGACAGTTAGTGCGCATCGTGAAGCAGGCTACAAGCGCTTACTTACGTGCTTCCAGGCGCTTCTATTCCTCACACGGGTTCGATCCTCAACTCTCATCAGCCCGCCATCCGCCATCGCTGGAACCCTGCAAAACAAGAGATATCATTACAAAAGACTTTTAAGACATTTGAAGTGCCCAGAACTTACCGTTCGTGCAGTTAACGACGGACAGCAGTCCTCTGAGGTCAAGAGGCCTGCACCCTTATCCAGTGAAGAAACTGGTTACGGCACCCTGCCCCGAGGCAGATGGAGAGCTTGGCGTTCACTTACCTAAGGTGAGGGTGTTAACCTTTGGGGTTCTACAGGAGAAGAGAAAGGGAAGAGGAGAGAGGCACCCAATAACCCCAGTTCATTAATCCCATATTTTCTATCTGCAGACATCTTACTCTTCGAGTCAGACATACAGTGCACAGAGGTCCAGCCCAAAGAGCCAACCGTGTGTTACACATCACCTTTGAAGATACGGCATTCACCCAGTCAAGACCGGCGCCTCTGCGGGAATCAGGTGAGCGTTACAGAACGCAAAGCCTATCGCAAAACTCCCACCCAGGCGCTATGGAAACCTCGGATACCGACCAGCTAGCCCAGTTACTTGGGGAACTAAGAGCAGAAGTGCATGCAGCCCGTCAGGAAAGGAATGCTCTAAGAAGGGAACTGATTATTTCCAAGGAGCGAACAGACGATCTCGCTAGACAATTGCTACAGTCACAAGCCGGACAAACTCTGTTACCCGCATCAGGGGCAAATCTTCCTTCAACATCCTCTACGAACCCAGTGCAGATCAACCTACCTGGGAATGTACCTCTGGCTCCGCCCGAACGATTTTCTGGTGACCCAAAGAGGTTTGCAGTATTTATTAATCAGTGCCGGTTGCACTTCTTATGCCGGCCAGCAGCCTTTCCAACTGATCAAGCTAAGGTAGCTTTCGTGCTTTCGTACCTTAGTGGCAATGCGGCAGACTGGTCGATCCCTCTAGTTAATCAAGATGATCCGGTTCTGCATGATTTTCAAGCTTTTCAGCTCAGTATTGAAAAACGGTTTGCAAGACATTCACAGGGGCAGGCCTTGGACAATGAGCTCCTTTCATTGCGACAGGGTAATCAAGACCTTTTGGCTTATATTGCGTCTTTCAACAGACTTATAGTGGAAACTCGATGGCCTGAGGACAAAAGGATTACGCTGTTTTATAGAGGTCTACGTGGAGAGCTCAAAGATGTGTTAGCCCAAGTAGTGAATCCCCCGCAAGACTGTTCGGACTATATTGACTTAGTCGTTCAAATTGACCACAGACTGCAGAACAGGAAGGCTGATTGTTCCAAGTTTGATGCTCGAGTATTTTCCAAACCACCAACTCCTACCAAAGGAGTAGACTCTGGGGAACCCATGCAAATAGGGGGCCTGAAAGGACCACTAACACAAAAGGAGCGGGAAAGGAGAAAACAGCTGCAATTATGCCTCTATTGCGGAAACTCGGGGCCCTTTCTTCGAGACTGTCCGGTGAAACCAGCCAAGAAGGCAGTAGGAGCTGCAGTTACCAGGGTCACAAACTCTGAGCAGGGAAACGACCTACCCGACAAGAATAGAGGTCCTCTTGCCGAGCGTTAAAACCAGTTCCGTGACCTCGCATTTCGTGATACCTATTGTCCTCATTAGCCCTGAACATCCGGATCGATTACATGCGATTGAAGCTTATGTCGACAGCGGTGCCATCGGCAATTATGTGGATCATGAAATGGTTTTGAGGATGAATCTGACTCTTTGTCCAAAGGCTGTAAAGGACGTCATTACTACGGTGGATGGTACGGAGATAGCCTCCGGACCAGTAACGCATACCACCCAAGAAGTGACGCTAGTAAGTCAAGATGGACACCATGAGAAGATCGTGTTCGATGTGATCAAGGCCCCTCAGTTCCAGATTATTCTAGGAATTCCTTGGTTAGAGAAGCACAATCCTCAGATCGATTGGCGAGCAAGAACGGTTCAGTTTCCAGAATGTGTCTCTACTTGTCACCCTCGACCTGGTGTTGCACTGGCAGCAATTTCCTCGGAGGCTCCTCAGTTACCTCCTGAATACCTAGAATTCCAAGATGTTTTCCGGAAGGATCAGGCTAACTCTCTACCTCCTCATAGGTCTTATGACTGCCAGATAGACCTGATACCTGGATCTACTCCTCCTTGTAGTAGAATTTATGCCCTCACCGAGCCTGAGAATCTTCACCTCCGACAATACCTGGATCAATACCTAGCGAATGGGTTTATTCGTCCTTCCAAGTCCCCTGCTTCCTCAGCTTTGTTCTTCGTTCCAAAAAAAGAAGGGGACCTTAGAACTTGTATAGATTATTGCGCCCTGAACCAGATCACCGTTAAGAATAAATATCCGTTACCCTTGATCCCTGAACTCCTGGACCAAGTCAGAAAAGCATGCATATATACAAAGCTGGATCTTAGAGGAGCCTACCACTTGGTACGAGTAAAAGAGGGCGATGAATGGAAGACGGCCTTCCGCACCAAGTATGGGCTATTTGAATATCAGGTCATGCCCTTCGGACTTTGCAATGCCCCGGCCGCCTTTCAATATTTTATGAACGATGTCCTCAGAGAGCTCATAGATGTGTGTGTTGTTGTTTACATTGACGACATCCTCGTTTATTCTTCATCGGAAACTGAACATCGGAAACACGTGAAAATGGTCCTCGAGAGATTGCGTCAACACAAACTTTTCGCTAAGTTGGAAAAATGTGTTTTCAACGTGACTGAAGTTGAATTCTTGGGATTCATATTATCACCTAGCGGAGTGCGTATGGATTCAAAGAAGGTCGATGCAATTCTCAAATGGCCATCGCCATCCTCCGTAAAAGGTGTTCAAAGCATGTTAGGCTTCGCTAACTTTTACCGCAGGTTTATCCCCGAATTCTCTCGAATAGTCCAGCCCATCACTGCCTTGTTAAAGAAAAACAAATGTTTTGAATGGTCTACCGGGCCGGAACAAGCTTTCCAGAATTTGAAGACTAGATTTATCTCTGCACCGATCTTAAAACATCCTCGCCCAGAACTCCCCTGCATCGTTGAAACTGATGCTTCGAGCCTTGCCATGAGGGCAGTTCTATCACAAAAGGACCCAGTAACCAATCAGTTGCATCCCGTGGCATTTTGGTCCCGCAAATTCTCGCCTCCTGAAATCAATTACACTATTACTGATAAGGAACTTCTAGCTATCAAGTCCGCCTTTAAGGCTTGGCGGCATTATCTTCTGGGGGCCCGACACACCGTTACTGTGATTACAGATCACCGAAACCTGCAATATTTGAAAACTGCAAAAGCTCAATCCTCTAGGCAACTCCGTTGGGCACTATTCTTTGCCGAGTTTGACTTCATAATTACCTATCGACCTGGTACAAAAAACGGTAAAGCTGATGCCCTTTCTCGGATGGGAGTGGAAGAACATTTGATCAATCCTAAACCTGTACCTATCATTCCCAAACAAAGAATTCTAGGTGTAATCGCCACACAATCCATAGAGGAAGTTAAGGATAAAGCCAGGCTACTGGTAACTCCAGCAGACATACAGAATTGGCATCTGCAGGGAAAGGACTTTACGGTGAAGGACAACCTATTATATTTCCAAGAACGGTTATACCTGCCCAGCACAGATTTACAGAAAAAGGTCATCTCTTGTTATCACGATTCTTTAATGGAAGGACATCCCGGTATGACCAAGACCTCAGAAAAGATCAAGCGCTACTTCTGGTGGCCGTCTTGGAAAAAAGATATCAGAGACTTTATAATGTCCTGTGGAGTATGCGCCCAAAACAAGAGTCAAAAGGAAAAACCAGCCGGCCTCTTACGCCCTATTGACGCCCTTGGCATACGCTTTCTATGGACTTCATCACCGATCTACCTCCATGCTCCGGATACAATACGATCCTAGTAATCGTGGACCTATTCTCCAAGATGGCGCATTTCATTCCACTCAAAGGCTTACCAACAGCAGTAACTCTGGCCCGAGAATTTCTCGAAAACATCGTCCGACTGCACGGTTTTCCTTCAGTTCTAATTTCGGATCGAGGTAGTCAATTTATTTCTCATTTTTGGCGAAGTTGCTGTCGGTCGGCTCAAATTGATGTGAGACCACCCTCAAACCGACGGACAAACCGAGAGGAACAATCAAACTCTCCAACAGTATTTGCGCTGCATGCTACAACAAACTGAAAAAACTTGGAAAGATATCCTTTGGATAGCCGAATATGCCTACAATAACTCTGTCCACTCGGGAACTGGGAAGACCCCGTTTTTTCTTTTATACGGTAGTCACCCTCGAACCTCGGAGTTGGATCCACTCCAAGATCTTGGAACACCAGCAGTAGACCACCTGCATTCTACAATCACCCAAGCCTTTAAGGAAGCCGTTTCTCGCCTTCAAAGGGCTAAAGAACAATACAAGAAAGGAGCAGACCAACATCGGAAGGAAGCCCCCCAATATCAAGTAGGAGATCAAGTCTGGTTATCCACCAGATATCTACCTCTAAAAGGACCACGCACATTCAACCCAAGATACCTTGGTCCCTATTCCATCACTACCATAGTAAATCCAGTAGCGGTCAAGTTGGACTTGCCCCCTCACATGAAGATACATCCGGTCTTCCACGTCTCTCTATTAAAACCCGTGCAACCTCAAACCCGACTAACTACATCTCCAAAACCTATTCTAGTTGATGGAGAACTCGAGTTTGAAGTCAAAAGCATCCTGGATTCCAAGATCTCCAAATCTAAACTATTTTACCTGATTGACTGGAAAGGCTACGGTCCCCAAGAAAGATCCTGGGAACCTGCAGAATATGTCCACGCGCCTCGTCTAATCAAAAGATTTCATCGAACATTTCCTAACAAGCCCAAACCCCCGGAGAAGCCCGGTTTGGGAGGGGCCTTGAGGGGGGGTGCTGTCATGATCTCTGCTTCCAAAAGATCAGGACTTGCCCGACTCCCTTGGAAGCAGACCCATAACCCCGGTTCCGAGTGCCAGCCAGTCCCAATTGGGACCTTTTGGACCCTGTCCTGGCGCCAGTGGCACCAGGCTCATAAAGATGCCCAGTCCCAGCGCTGGAAGCGCCGGGCTCATAATGCTTGGGTGGACTTACCTGCAGCAGACCATGCTGCTTACTTACCTGCCAGTTGAACCCCTGATCCTCTTCTGTTTGGGAATACTTTTCCTGTTGGGTGGGGCAGGAGCCACTCCCTAGGTTCAGAACACTGGAACTCTTCTGGAAAGCAGGAACTCTTTTCTTACCTAGGCGTGGCTGTGGAAGGAGACACCTAAGCACTACAGGAGGCTATTTAAACCACACCCGATGGATGAATCTTGCTTTGCGTTATTCTGCATTCTCTGCAGCAGAACGCTCATCGTGTCTTCTGCTTCTGATCCTGGGCCTAAGGGAACAAAGGCTTAGCATCCTGGAATCCAGTCTTCAGCAGCACCTGTAAAGACAAAGAAAGAACAGGTTAGCACTACGGTCTTCAGTGGCAGCGCATCTCTTACCTGGTCCATCGGCTGTCACCAACGCCTCGCGCTGCATTCCGGCATCTGAAAGACAAAGGCTTACCTACTCTTCGCATGCTCCGGAGGTCTTCGCACTGCATTCCGGCATCTGAAAGACAAAAGCTTACCAGCTCTTCGCACGCTCCGGAGGCCTTCGGCGCTGCATCCCGCATCTGAAAGACAAAAGAAGGTGCGTTTAAAGACATTGGGCAACTTTATTACTCACGTGCCATTACTCCTTCCCACGCCGAATCCAGTGGGTATTCCAGAACCCTTCAGCTTCTCTAAAGCTCCGAACTTGTACCTGCAAGATAAAAGGGACAGTTAGTGCGCATCGTGAAGCAGGCTACAAGCGCTTACTTACGTGCTTCCAGGCGCTTCTATTCCTCACGCGGGTTCGATCCTCAACTCTCATCAGCCCGCCATCCGCCATCGCCGGAACCCTGCAAAACAAGAGATATCATTACAAAAGACTTTTAAGACATTTGAAGTGCCCAGAACTTACCGTTCGTGCAGTTAACAACGGACAGCAGTCCTCTGAGGTCAAGAGGCCTGCACCCTTATCCAGTGAAGAAACTGGTTACGGCACCCTGCCCCGAGGCAGATGGAGAGCTCGGCGTACACTTACCTAAGGTGAGGGTGTTAACCTTTGGGGTTCTACAGGAGAAGAGAAAGAGAAGAGGAGAGAGGCACCCAATAACCCCAGTTCATTAATCCCATATTTTCTATCTGCAGACATATTACTCTTCGAGTCAGACATACAGTGCACAGAGGTCCAGCCCAAAGAGCCAACCGTGTGTTACACATCACCTTTGAAGATACGGCATTCACGCAGTCAAGACCGGCGCCTCTGCGGGAATCAGGGGAGCGTTACACCATGGAGAAAGGGGGAATTACCGCCCACGCCAACCTTGGAATGGGGTGGTAATTCTCCTTTCCTCCATGGTGGTGCCGGTATGGTACCGGCGGCAACCATGGTGCTAATAGCACCATGGTTTACCGCCTTCAGTGTAATGAGGCCCATATCTCTCTATGGGCCTCATTACACGGAAGGCGGTAATGGTTAACGGTCACCGTTAATGGTAACGGTGACCGTTAACCATTACTGCCTTACTACGAGGTCCCTTGGCGGGTTGGTGCTTTAACGCCTGCTTTTTGCAGGCGTTAAAAACCAACCCGCTAAGGGACCTTGGTGCTAATTACGGCACCGCAAAATTGCGGTGCCGTAATTAGCACCTTCCCCATTCCCATTATGGCCTATGGGGCGAAAATGGGAATGGGGAAGGGCAGTGGTGGAAGGGGGAATTACCGCCCCACCAACCTTGGAATGGGGCGGTAATTCCCCTTTCCACCAAGGCGGTGCCGGTATTTTACCGGCATGGACCTCCTTCCGTGTAATGAGGCCCTAAATGTTCAAACAAGCAAGGCTGACAAGTCGTGGGGACATGGGCACCTTAACAGGCAGAGCCCCTCCGTATGCCAGTCTTCGTGCACCCATGCAGACAACCACCCTTCTGCCAAATGGTAATCAGAGGTTTTATAATGGGACTAGCAGTTGGTTCTCAGTTTCCTTTGCTCAGCTCTAACAAGACCGACTGAGGAGAGAGTGATGCTTAAAGGGACTAATACATTATTCTGAGTTCTAGTGAGTAAGACCACCAGGTCAACAGCTATAATCTTGTTAGAGACAGGCTGGCCCTAAACTAGTGACATTTGTCAACAGGTGAAGGAAATAATAAAACTAAAGTCAAATCGAACGTCAGACGGCCTGGCCATTGTTAGCACGAGTTGGCTGCTCCTTTACCTGGCCTACTGTACTGGTCCTTATTACCAGTATGGTGGTAAGTGGTAACATTGGAGGTAACTGGGCCTCATTACACGGTAGGCGGTGGACCAAGGTGCTATTAGCACCTTGCTCCATGCCGGTAAAATACCGGCACCGCCTTGGAGGAAAGGGGAATTACCGCCCTATTCCAAGGTTGGCGGGCGGTAATTCCCCCTTCCCCCATTGCCCTTCCCCATTCCCATTTTTGCCCCATAGGGCATAACGGGAATGGGGAAGGTGCTAATTACGGTACCGTAAATTGCAGTACCGTAATTAGCAACCTGGTCCCTTTGCAGGTTGGTTTTTAATGCCTGCTAAAAAGCAGGCATTAAAGTACCAACCCGCAAAGGGACCTCGTAGTAACGCGGTAAGGGTTAACGGTCACTGGTACCATTACCGGTGACGTTAACCCTTACCGCCTTCCGTATAATGAGGCCCACTGAGTCACCTACAGTTTTACCACTATGCCAAATTATGAGTTTTGGTGTTGAGTGGAGGCTTTACCTCCAGCAAAACCCTGAAGGTAAATCTTCCCACTCGACGCCCAAAAATTGGCGGATTTACTACTTGTAATTCCACCGGTGGTAATTCCACCAAAAATCCCCAATGGAGTCCTATGGACTCCAGAAAATGGGGATTTACACAACCTACCATCACTTGTAATCCCATGGTAAATCCACAGGATCAAGTGGTGGTAACTGTAAATCCATTTGGTGGTATTTCAGAGGATTTTCCTCTGAAATACCTCCAAACTCGTAACGAGGCCCGTCTTTTGTGCACATCCCCAGGAAAGTAAATTGCTGGTCTCCACATGAAGGCAGCCTGCACATTGCATGCTCAAACTCTGCACAGCCTTTTATTCTTCAGTGGTCGATAAAACGAGCACCGCTTAAAATGTGGTCATAATAGATTGCTTAGAAGCGGCAGACATCCAGCATGAAGCGCTATAAAAAGGAAGTGCAATTAGTTTGGACATTTTTATGGTTGCGTTAATCTGTGGACGACTATATGTAAAATTGACTGGCAACCAGGATGGAAGAATCAGAAGGTGTTGGTCCATTAAAAGACGTAAAAAGACAATAGAGAGATTAGAAACATTT
This sequence comes from Ambystoma mexicanum, assembly GCF_040938575.1. Lineage (NCBI taxonomy): Eukaryota > Metazoa > Chordata > Amphibia > Caudata > Ambystomatidae > Ambystoma > Ambystoma mexicanum. Next base: position 1,264,590,494 of record NC_090932.1, on the reverse strand, counting down.
CCACATGTTTTCATAGCTCTTACGTAACAATGGGCCTCATTACACGGTAGGCAGAGAACCATGGCGCTATTAGCGCCATGGTTCATGCCGGTAAAATACCGGCACCGCCTTGGTGGAAAGGGGAATTACCGCCCCATTCCAAGGTTGGCGGGGCGGTAATTCCCCCTTCCACCATTGCCCTTCTCCATTGCCATTTTTGCCCCATAGGGCATAATGGGAATGGGGAAGGCGCTAATTACGGTACCGCAAATTGCGGTACCGTAATTAGCTCCCTGGGTCCCTTTGCGGGTTGGTTTTTAACGCCTGCAAAAAGCAGGCGTTAAATACCCCAACCCGCAAAGGGACCTCGTAGTAAGGCGGTAAGGATTTACCGGTACCGGTAAAATACCGGTACCGGTAAACCCTTACCGCCTACCGTGTAATGAGGCCCATAAACACTATGCAGAAGGAAAAGTATAACCAGCATGACAGAGTGAGATGTGAAAAATCAATTTCAACCAGAATGTTAACAAAAATCACCGCTTTAAAGCCAGCGCCCACACTAGTGAGCTATTTTACCAAACTGATGTTCAGTTCACTTAGCAAGCGTGTGAGAGAACATTTGCTACATTGCACACAATGGGCCTCATTACAACCTTGGTGCTAAGTGCACCAACTTTACCACCATGGTGTAAACTCTGTTTACACCATGGTGGATGGCGGATTTACCGCCCCATTCCAAGGTGAGTGGGGCGGTAAATCCCCATTTCCCATTTTCCCTTCCCCATTCCCATTTTTGCCCCATAGGGCATAATGGGAGTGGGGAAGGCGCTAATTTTGTCGCCGTAAATTACGGCGGCGTAATTAGCACCATGGCAGGTTAGTGCCATGGATTTTAACGCCTGCTAAAAGCAGGCGTTAAAATCAGAATCAGGCGTTAAGGGTTAACGGTGGCGTTAACCCTTAACGCCTGAGTTGTAATGAGGCCCAATAAGTTCAACCCCATTCTGCAGACACCTCGGATAATGTACAGGCAATGAGCATCCTGTAGTTGATATAATGAGGCGGCTATTTTCCAGATGTTTGCAACTTGTGCGTTTGCACCATTACAATTTATATTTTTGTATAGCTTGTGGTCAGATGGGCTGCCTTCTGCATGCATGAACCCTGTTGTACTGAGGGCCTCATTACGACTTTGGAGGTAACCATGGCGCTATTAGCGCAATGGCTGCCTCCAAAATCATATCAGGGTCTGGTCTGGTGGAGTGGGGATTTACCGGGACCTTCCGCCCTAGGCGGACCCGGTAACTCCCCATTCCAAATGCCATTCCCCATTCCCATTTGAGCCCCCATAGGGCTCAATGGGAATGGGGAAGGTGCTAATTACGGGCCTGCTAGTAGCAGGCCCGTAATTAGCACCCTGGTCCCCTAACGGGACCTGTAAAGGACGTTTGGTCCGACCACACGTCCCTTGCGGTTCCCTCTAATGGACCTCGGAATTGGGCGGTAAGGGATTACCGGCACCGGTCTCCTTACCGGTGCCCGGTATCCATTACCACCCAACTTGTAATGACCCCCTCTGAGCGTCCTAACATGGGGCCACACCGCTGGAGCCCTAAGAGCAACAGCCGTGAGCCCACGGTGCCGCCCCCATGTCTGGGACTGGGGAGCCTGCGTTAGTGAAATTATTCATTCATATGCGTGTGATGAATAATAATACAATTTGTATTTTTATTTCACAACAAGCATATGAGTCTGACATATTGGGCCTGCAACCATCAGCTATCCCATTTGCCACCCCCCGCCTATGAAAGGGCCCTGTGGGCTGGTTTGCCTTTCAGTCTGATTCTGAACGTTACGCTACTAGTAACATAGTCACTAAGGTTAGTAGTTAAATTACGAGCATTGTCCATGGCAGTATCCTGGTCCACAAGGCCCTTTTAGGGGTGGGATCCGGAATAGATGTCCGACGACGGAGGAAGAGTGAAGAAATAGTTCATGCAATTAATCACTACAAACATACTTATTACTATTTACCTCATGGTTGGTTTTCCACAATGTTCTCAACGCTGCACATGGCGGGGCTAAACGGCAGGCTCCTTTCTGGTTAAGTGTGCTTTGCTGGAAGACACCACCCTAGCTCAGGAAGCTCATGATCCCATCCCCCACATGGACGGTGTTTACAGCAGTCGCGCCCACCCCCTAAACTATCAAATGTCATTGGCTGTTAAACAGCCCATTAATATTGATGACTCTTACAAACAAATAAGTATGTATGCTGTTTACGCACAAAAAGCATATTGCAGGGTGTGGGGACATCACGTGATCACGGGAGCGCGATCTTGCGAGGTCTCGAGGCAACGAGATCTCGCGAGCCTGCGCTCCACGGGAGAACGTTGCCGCCAAAATTGGCAGAGCGCCAGACCAAGTGGTTGGGTGACAGCACTGCTCCTGTTGAGGATCCATTATAGTTGAGGCTCACAGAAGGCTCTGAGCCCAGCTTCCAGGGCATAAATCCAATGCCAAAGGAGGCCACATGGGGGCCCTGGAAACCTACAGCGTGCCATCCATGAGCACACCCTGCTCCAGTGAAGTAACTGGGAGGCCCAGACAAGAACTGTGAGTAGACCCCCTACTCTGGCTAAGGACAAGTTATGCCCACCAGTTTGTCTTGTCAATAAAGACAGTTAGAACCCACCTAAGCATCCTGTCGTCCTTAGAGGCCACTACATAATTGGCGACGAGGATACCTAAAGACCCACAGGCCCACCATGCAAGGCGCCACACCACCCCCTGCATTTCTCCCGTCACCTGGGACCCTGCAATTCCGTGGATGCAATGGGAGCCCCTTTTCTCCACGTATCTGGAGGCTGTGGGCGGCACGGGATATGCCCCCGCGAGGAAGAAGGCGATGCTGCTGAACGCAATCGGGGTTGAAGGTCAGCGCATTTTTGCCAGCTTAACAGCCATACCAGTAGTCGATGACGACGACGACGTCTACAAGGAAGCAACACAGCGCATTGTGAAGAGGTTCACCAATAAGGAGAACATGGTGCTACACAGACTGTGGTTCTACACCCGTAAACAAGAAGGGAGCGAACCCGCGGACGACTATATCACTAGGATGAGGGAGATGGCCTCTCTTTGTGCGTTTGGCGAAAACGCAGAACAAGTTATCTGTGACATGCTGGTCGTTCACATCAACTCCAGGAAAGTGCAGAACAAGTTCATCCAAGAAAAAGAAGTGACCCTCGACAAGGCCATCCAAATTGCCAGGGCAGAGGAAGAAACCTCCAGCAGGCGCAAAGAAGTGGGAAACCACCTGCCAGTACCCGAACTTGCGGCCCTGCAATGGAGAGGGCGCAGAGGCAAGCAATCCCGAGACAGCCCCAGAGACAAAGGCCCCAGACAGAAGGATCTGCCGAAATGCTATAGATGCACCAATACCAAGCACATGGCAAATGATCGTGACTGTCCCGCCAGGAATAAGGAGTGCTCAAAGTGAGGACGCATTGGTCACGTGGCCCTGGTATGTACGTGGCAGGAGAAAACCGTTTCCTGCGTTGATGGCGACCGCGCCTCAAGCGATGATGACGAGCTGCAGGACAGACCCATGGTCATCATGGTCAACGCCCCCCACGCCAGGAGAGAAAAGCCCCACTGCAACATTAAAGTGGACGGAATGGAAACACGTGTCATGGCAGATTCGGGATCAGACCTCACAATCCTCCCCATCGACACGTATAAGGAAATGATGGGACAAGCACAAGTGGAAATCAGAACGAGCAGGCAAAAACCGACGGTCTTCGGAGGTGCAACTATCAACCTGCTGGGCTACATCAGAGCCCGGATTGATTTCAAATGGAGGTCTACCACCACCAAAGTGTACTTCTCACCCAAAGGCCCTGCCGTGCTTGGATGGGACGATCAACACAGACTCACTATTAAACTGGATCCCAGCACTCCAGAACAGGTACTCATGGTCTCCTCAGGAGCAGCGCAGAATTTCAAGGAGATGTTCCCTAGCTTGTTTTCCAAGAACCCGGGGAAAGTGAGAGACTTTGTCCACAAGATTCGGTTGAAACCCAATGCGGTACCGGTGAAACACAAAGTTATAGCAGTACCTGCCACGGCGAGACCGGCATTAGATGCCCACCTTCGGAAAATGGTCGAATAAGGAACCATCGAGACCGTGGAATCCTCCGAGTGCTTAGGTCCAGTGGTTCTAGTTAAAAAGAAATCCAGCAACGACCTCAGGATATGCATCGACCTGAGAAGCCTGAATCTAGAGGTTGTCACCGATAGCTTCTCGCTCCCCAGCAACAGCGAAATTGTCCTTATGATGAAAGAGGAGGCAATCTTCTCGAAGCTGGACATGCGTGACGCCTATCACCAGATTCCTCTAAACAAGTCTTCACGCCCCCTGACGGCGTTCATCACTCCGTTCGGCACCTTTCCATATACCTGCATGCCTTTTGGGTTGTCTTCAGCAGCGTCCGCATTCCAGAGGATGATGAACTCCCTACTTAAAGGACTCACAAATGTTTCATTCTTTCAGGACGACATCCTTGTGTACGCCAAGGACAACGAGACCCATGACATAGCACTCAAGGCAGTCCTGAGCAAGCTTCCCAGAGGCTGGCGTTCATCTACGCCACGAAAAAAGCGTTTTTGAAGCGAGCAAGGCAGAATACCTTGGGTACTGCATTTCTAGCGAAGGGGTGAGCCCCAAGAAGAACCTTATGGAGGCCATAACAGACGCTCCGGCCCCCATGTCCAGAGAAGAACTACCCTTGTTCCTGGGCCTAGCCGAATACTATGCTAAATTCATCCCAAGGTTCTCCGAAACCACGTTCCCATGAGGGAGCTTTTGAAGAAGGGGGCAGCCTACTCCTGGGGGCCAGAACAAAATGAAGCCTTCACTGAAATCAAACGGAGAATCATACACGCACCATGCCTGAAACCATTCAATTCGGAATGGCACACCTGTATCACAACGGACGCCAACGCGTATGTGCTGGGGGCCACTCTGACCCAGAAGAATGGCAACACTGAAAAAATTGTGGCATTTGCATCAAAAGCCCGATCTTCAGCAGAGAAGAATTACTCCACCGTTGAAAAAGAAATGTTGGCTTGTGCCTAGGCCGTCGACTACTTCAGATCTTATGTTTGGGGCACTAAGTTTAGACTGGTCACCGACCACAAACCCCTCATTCACATGTTGAGCCCGGGCGGCACCAAGACTGCCACCCCGAGACTGGCCAGGATCGCTGCAAAACTTCAAGAGTACACATACAAGATAGCCCACATTGCTGGTTGGAAAAATGCGCAAGCGGACTGCATGTCCAGGCTTCTGAACCAAAACGCCCCTGGGACCACATTCTTGGAAGATGAATGTGTCGTAGCCTCTAAAAGTGACTTGAGGAATGGCGAGTACATGGGCCTAAGTGAGTGCCGTTGGCAGGAGGAGTTCGAGCAGGACGATGCTCTAAGGCGCGTAGCAGCCTGGGTCCGCGAAGGGTGGCCTGACGAAAGAGCAATCCCTGAAGGCCTACGCCCTTACTGGAAGGTGAACGACAAAATCACCACCATGAATGGTCTCAGGGGTGTTGCTAGAGGGGGGCTAAGGGGGCTATAGCCCCTGATCTTTTGGTTGTAGCCCCGGATAGAATCTCAGGAGCTACAGCCAAAAGACTAGCTAGCCCCCGGTCCCAACAGTTCCGACATCAGCTTAGCCCCGGGTCTTTTCCAGACCAAGCAACTCCCCTGAATGGTCTCATTCTGAGAGGCGACTAAGTGATCCCGCCCAGCGGAATTTGCAAAGTGATACTGTGCAGAGCACACTCAGGCCATCTGGGATGCAACATGACCCGACGCAGGATACCCAATGCCTACTGGTGGCCAGGCATGGATCAGGACATACAACAAATGGTCAAAAGGTGCCATGAGTGCACAAACAGTGACAAGCGTCTGACTGTGAGACAAGCCCCCATGCTGCCCACCGAAGTCCCCAAAGGTGTGTGGCGCAAACTAGGGTTGGATTTCATCGGGCCTCTGGACAGCATGCCCCCAGAACACAAATATGGGCTAGTCACGGTCGACTATTTCTCCAAATGGGTCAAAGTTGATTTAACTTCGGACATCACCACAAGCACAGTCATCGAAGCACTCACCACCATATTCCAGCGCGAAGGCCTTCCCGAGGAAATTGTGACAGACAATGGCGTCCAGTTGGTCTCTCGAGAGATGGAGAAATTCCTCAAACTCAACAACATTCGACAGCGTAGAGCAAGTCTCTACCACCCACAAGCCAATGGCCTGGTCGAGCGGGCGAACCGCTTCATCAAAGGGGCGCTACAACTAGCGCATGCCTCGGGTCTAAACCTGTACAAGATGGTCAAGGAGGCTGTCGCAGCCCACCGCATCACCCCCAATGCCGTCACCGGCGTTTCACCTTTCAATCTGCTAAGGGGGAGAAGGGCAGCATCCACACTGGTACCACCTTGGCTCCATCAAGTGAGGGCCAACAAAGACATGAACATGGAAGACGTGGTTTTTCACATGCAGCGTAACAAAGAAGCTATGAAGGCTCAAGGGGACATGCGTCAAGCCGCTCGCCAGACAGCAGTTAACAAAGGCGGCCTGGTAAAGATACGTCTCCCTCACAAAGACACTTCGACCGGCTCCAGATACAGCAGTCCCATAGAAGTCATTGAGAAAGGGTCAAACCACTTTTGCACCAGCGATGGAAGGAAATGTAATCTAGAAAGGGTGGCCATGTACCGCAGAAAAGAATCCATTGAGCAGCCACACTGGGAAACCGGAGAAGACCCAGACCAACAAGAGCCATCCGAAAACCCTCACCAGTCAGGAAGAGATGCCTCTGAGTCACCCTATGGCGACGAGTCCCCAAGCACCAACTCCCCATCACTACTCAGGGAGTCACAGCGAAGGGCAAGACAAGGAGAACCTGAATCACCCACACCTCCCCAAGAGTGCTCCTGCAGCCCTGCCCCGTTTCCAGATCAAGGCAGACCGCAGAGAGAGAATAGGAAACCCAGCAAGTTTGCAGACTTTGTCATGGAATGATCATCCATCCTTTTCCTAGCAAAGGAGGTGTGTGGGGACATCACGTGATCGCAGGAGCGCGATCTTGCGAGATCTCGAGGCAACGAGATCTCGCGAGCCCGCGCTACACGGGAGAACGTTGCCACCACAATTGGCAGAGCGCCAGACCAAGTGTTCGGGTGACAGCGCTGCTCCTGTTGAGGAGCCATTATAGTTGAGGCTCACAGAAGGCTCTGAGCCCAGCTTCCAGGGCATAAATCCAATGCCACAGGAGGCCACATGGGGGCCCTCGAATCCTACAGCGTGCCATCCATGAGCACACCCTGCCTCCAGTGAAGTCATTGGGAGGCCCAGACATGAACTGTGAGTAGACCCCCCTACCCTGCCTAAGGACAAGTTATGCCCACCAGTTTGTCTTGTCAATAAAGACAGTTAGAACCCACCTAAGCTTCCTGTCGTCCTTAGAGGCCACTACACAGGGCCACAACTCGGGCGCCCCGTTAGCATCCAAATCTAAACATTTACACTATCTGCGTGAAGACCTTAGTACTCTGGCAGAAGTCAAAACGAAAACTTGCGTGCCATGGGACGTGCCCCTGCACACGTTCGCCCCATGCCACCAAGCTCGAGCTGGAGAATTATTGTATGTATTTATCTTATTTACTACACCCATGCGGGACAAACGTGCTGCTGAGCGACTTGACTTAATCACATCTGAGTGTCTGCCTGCACTACAGGAGGGGGCGATGCCCATTCGTCCCAAAAACAAGCAGCCGCCACTGAATATGATCATATCCAATCCACCTGGCTTTTTTGATCATTGTGTATCCCAGTTTCCACTCTACATGGGCCTTACAACTGTGATGTGTGCATATGCATTATGTACACTATTTTGTTTGAGAGTGTAGGAGGAATCCTGTGACTACCTTTCTGTGTGGCATCTTAGAACCTGAATATGGTGATATTAATGTATGTTTTTCTTATCTAGGGTGCCCTTCTATTCCCATCTTTCAAAGTTTATTTGCATAGTGTATACCACCAGGTCAATTTTATAACTACACTGTGCCGTACTGTGTGTTATTTTTAACCTGAGTACTTCTTTTAATGTAATAGCTATTCTATGTGTGACCTTGTAATGAAAGTTTATTTTTCCAAGTGTACTAATGTGGTGTATTCTTTGGGGAGGACATTGAGACTAGAAGTACTTCACTGCCAGCCTTCCTCCCTCCTGAAGCTAAGCCTAGCTGCTCTACTGCAGTGGTTATGGGAGAGTTGGTCTTTTCTTTTGGTTGGAAACTCTGTGTTACAATTAGGTTAGTTGTTTAAACAGTGCTGACCAGAGAGTTGTGCAAAAAACTCCCTAACAGCCCTTGAGACCGAGTATGAGAAGCAGAGGACCTGAGTCTGTGTCTGCAGAATGACGAGCCAAGAAAGAAGTGTGGGTACTGTGATGAATGCTGCAGAGTCCTCACAGTGGCACTGTCTAAATTCTCCTCCCAGGTGGCCAGGGAAAGGCAGACGCTTCCTGATCCTAACCCAGGGGGTAGAATTAGCCGGGTAGATCACCTGGGAGGAGAAAGGCCCTAGAGGAACGGGAGGACTTGGTTGGCTGAGACCAAGTATTTGTCTTCCTCTAGGGAGGAAATACCTGTGTACCAAAATATGTAGTGGCTTGCTGTCAGAGAGAGTTGTTAAATTCCCATGGTGACTATCTTAATGTCAGTGAAAACAACCATAACCACTTATGTGTTAGGAGGAATGAACCCCGTTTTAAAATCTTAGACATACATAGAGGTGACTTCCAGCAGAATAGTAAATATGTCTTTATATAGCACCAAGTTAAATCTAGAAAATCCTCATTCATCTGTAAAGGCAAGTTTCTCATTTAATCCTTATGATATCCCTCTGGGGAATATAATTAAGGAAAGAAATGAAATGAAAGTAATATTAATATTCCTGTTAAAGAAACAGATTTTTATGTTGTGGACTCAAAGTCCCACAATTCCCAAAGTACTGGACAAAGAAGAGGGCTGCAAAGGCGCAAGACTGCAAAGTGAAGCCCATTAGTGATAATGACTCAGACCTGAGGGAGACTAGGAAGCATAAAAGGCACCCTGAGGGGCAAGCCTTTGAGTAGAGCAGTAGTAGAAGGTGGAGTAGTTGAACTGTACATTAAGGTGGAGTAGTTGTAATACCTCCACGTGGCAGTAGAAGCGGAGCAGAGACGCTGGGACGATAGTAGTGCATTTTGTGGATATTGGTTGTGAGAAGGTCGTTTGTGTTACATATCGTGAATGCAGAGGTAGCGCAGGGGTAAGGTTTGGAATTGGTGGCTTTCCCCCTGAGGACCGTATCTGCAGAGGTCACCCAGCAGAAAGCGCAGCATTTAAATGCTTTCCCCAAAGCCAGTCTGGTTCCGGTGGCAGGGGAGCACCAGTGAGCTGTGGGAGCAAGGAGAGCTCCTATATTGACTAGTGTGAGTTGCAGGATGTCGGGAAGCAGAAGATTCCGGGCAGTGAAGGAAAGCAGCAGAGGACCCTGGAGCACCCCGTAACCGCTCGCTTGCCAAGACCGGGTGCCTAAACATTAGAACTACTATGAGCAGGATGAAATTCAAACGGAAACCTTTTTCTGAATACCTAACTGACCTAAAGCAGAATGACCATTATTTTGTAAGCCAAGCTGACTTTAAAAAGTGCAAGTGGAATAAAAGAACGTAATCACCAATCCTGAAGGGTGTGATTGTCTGTATGTGGGTTGGATTAGAGGCCAACAACAAGCGGGGGAAATAAGGTGAGAAACCAATTCAAACAACTATTGCCAAAGCCAAAAGTGAAGTATAACCAGGCAAGGTAAAGAGAACAACCATTGCCAATGTCAAGAAGGGGCAAATGAGATTCACAATGTTTGTAAAAAATATGGCCCATATATAAAGTAGCTCAGAAGTGTAATTGGCTTAAGCCCACATTACCAAAGCCAAAGAGGTATAAGAGAGAAAGAGAATCATTGTTAGCATTTGGTCAAAGAAGAATTGGGGAAACAAGAGTGGCAGCAAGGCTGCCCTTCTGATAGAAGGCATTCAGAAGGAGTGGGGGATAACCTGCATTGCATGTGGCAATCACAAGTGTGTAACAGACAGCACCAGTGTGGCTCATGTTTTTCCTGAAGACATTTTTCAAATTGATGTTTGGAAGCAAAATGCATTGCTAATTTGTTGGAAGTTAATCTTTACCACAGAAGTACTTGCAGTTAGTTGTTTATTTTGACCGGGCAAGAGAGTAAACCAGGTTAGAAGACTTTGTAGTAGTTTTCTCTGTTCTGGCAGGAGAGTACACCAGAGCAGAGGACTTTCTGTTAGTAGGCCTGGCAGGTGAATGAACCAATTGGAAGTCACTGAAGTACTGGGGTGTGGTCGAACATCGAGAAGAAGAAGAAGTAGCAGAACTACAATCATGTTTTTTGTGAACTATTGCAGAATCATCCTGACATTACTGAAGCAAATATTGTGTGAATTGCTGCAGAATCGTATACAATTGCCGAAACAAGTGTTTTAAGAACGGTTGTAGTAATATCCTCATAAAGACAAATTATGTGCGAGCTATGGGAGTATTCTGGGTTGAGGAGAAGAAGTTAATCTAAGCTCTTTTTCACAAGTGGAAGGGGGAAAACACTGTTGAACTATTGGTTAAAGTCAAGTTGAACCAAACAGAACTGTGTTGGAACCTTTGTTGTAAAGTTGAAACAAACCAAACTGAATTGGCATTTTGTTGCAAGACAGGATTTCCTTCTATTTTTTTGGAAATGTTGAACAAAATCATGCTTGAAGCTGGGGAAGGGACATTCCCCAGATTATAAGGAGAGATGAATATCTGATTGTGAATCTAACTGTTATATTTTAATTTGCCATGTGTTACCTTATTTAATTGTTGTATATTCAAGTGTGAGGGACAGAAACCTTTGTTAGAGTGTTTCCTTTAGTTTATTTTAGGCAGGGAAATCCTCGTCAATATAGGGAAAGTGAGGTGTTTATCCAACCCTTTTGAGTTAATAAAATGGCATATTTAGAAAAATCTTCACAAAGGTGTCCGCCTCACATTTCTGATCCCTCACAGTAAACTCAAAACTCTCCAAACTAGGTGACTGCACCATGAAGATATACCCCGGAACAGGAACCCTTAATTGAAGATAGCGAAACACAGAGATTTATTTTTGTGAACCCAAGAAGAGGACATCCTGTTGTTGAGTTATATTTCCGTTAGTTGGCCCACTAATGTAAAGATCCCCTATAATGTGTGGTATGAACCCCCATCTTCTGTGTCTGATTTATATTGATCCTACTTGGCTTCAGGGCACTGTGCACCAGAGTTCCTCCCAGTCCCTTACCATTTCTGCCACAGCACCAGCATGCGCTTCACGTATCAAGTGAAACATAGATAAGATATAGCAAAATGGTTATGACATGGTTGCTCAAACAGAGCACATTTCAACTTTGTTTGGACAGTCAAATGGGTAGTTGGGAGGATGGGCGGTAATGACACAAAGCATTTGTTCCGGTATGACTGAAATTGTAATATGAATTGCAGTTATTGTAAGTCTTTTTTACATGTATTATTTCATTAAGTAAAAATATGTTAAATGAAGACATACATTTTAGTCAAAGCAAAAAATTGCAATAAATATTTTTGACAATGTAACATTGTAGTTCTACTTGGAAAAGGACTGCCACAATGTTAACTGATCAAAAACATGTATATTTTACTTCAATGCACACACTTGGTGAAATGTACAGTTTCATTTACATTTTAACAAATACATTTGACGCAGTTATAGTAAGCATCTCTTATATGGCGCCCATCAGCACTGTTGCGGTCTTACAGCAGCAGGATTTGTCTGCATAAATGGCAAATTGTGCCATGGCCTGTGGTAACCAATCTTTGTTCTGTGGCGGAGGAAAGGAAAAAGTGAAAGGTAGGGAAAAATGGTAGTGAGGCTAGGAAAACCGAGACACAATTGGACAGATTAAAAGGGTTGGTGATATGATTGTAACTATATTGGTGCACGTGTAGCCACATACATTTGATCAGAAGTAAGAGGGGAAAATAGAACATCTTTAGATAACAGCATTTTCCAGTAATGGCAGTGTATAGTCCTTGGGATGTGGAACTAGAACTAGTCAGAACCTGGTTGTGTGATGAACCTGTGATGTGCTCAGGCATGCCCTTCAAGCATGGAGGCGTGATTACCAGTTAACGTTTTTAGGCATCCACCTGTTAATCCCCATAAAATTAATCTGGGCCTGGCAGTTATGCAAACAAAATCCATACATACCACCAACTATTTATGCAAATGTACAACTATTATAAATAGCAGTTTAAATAACAAATAGCTTGTAAATGAAAATATGCTGGAACGTCACATATGCTTTTGGTTGTTCTATGCTAACTTCTATAACTGTGGAACAAGTTAACATGTATAAATTATGTGAAATTGTTTTCTATCTTTTTAGGTGTTGCAATTATATGCCCCGGTACTCACATTGTTAGGGAGATTGTTGAAATGTCTTCTGGATAAGAGTTAGAAAACGAAAAACCTGTAGTGTGAGACACTGCTTACAGAGGTTCTCTCAGGAATTTTATTGGACAATTAATAGGGCATGTATTTTTGAGCATAAAGCTTGTGCCCTGCGGGCAGTAAATCATAACGCACGCCCCTTAAACTGACATCACCAGATACTAACTTCCATGCCAGTGCACGCCTCATTTGAACGTCCTCGGTGTGCAATCTGTTGACGTGTCTGCATGGAAATTCCAAGACGCCTCTTTGTTCGATATATATGTCAACAAACCCTTTTTGCTCAGATAACATTAGAGTTTCTGCTGCCTTAATGTCTGTCTACTTCATTCAGATCCTCCACGACTTTGTTTTGCTCTGTTCAGCTACCTAACAACTACAATGAATGAATAGAACTGAAAAAGGTACTTACACTAACTCTAATGACTTTTCCCTAAAAGCGCAATATCATTTGTGTTAATTGCAAGCTATGACCAAATGATCTTCCTATCTGTTTTCTTTCTTTCCCAAAGTGTGTTTACATTATTATAATACTCTTAATTGAAAAATATTGCACTGGAGCGACGCTACTCACAAAGTATGTTTTTGAATTTCTACCCGTATTCCTGCCTTATTTTTTCCAACACAGGCCAAAAAAGATGAATTCAATTATTCGATTTACTCAACAAAACTATTTCTCTATCTTGTACAAAGATGGTACAGGCTTTCTGTCATACCTGCCTGTGTTGTTCGAGCAATCCGTCAACAATTTCTCAATGTATCCGGATAATACACAGGAATTTTACAGACAGTACTACTAACAGACCTGTATAAATAGTAGTTTGTATATACCTTGAAACACTTTAAATAAAAGCAATTTTTATTAAAATATTTTGCTTTCAATAAAACATATGTCTCTAATAATTTGGCATTGTTTACTTTCTAATTATTTCAAGTAGTATATTTGATTTCAAGTTTTTAGTTTTCCTAGCGAATTTCAAGTTTTTCTCATATGTTAGGCACAAACCCTAAAGTCAAAATACCAAATACTTACTACTTGCATCATAAAGGGGAATGCATTTCTTATTCCTATTATTTCTTCACGTGTTACTTCTTTGTTTCAAGTAATCAAAATGCCCTTCGATTCTATTGAGGAATATACAAGTCTTTTATTAAATATTAGCAATCATCACACTTTGGTCCTCATTACAACACTGGCGGTAACCAATGGCGCTATTAGCACCATGGTTGCTGCCGGTATTGTAACTAGTCTGCCATGGTGCAATGGTGAATTACCACCCCATTCCAAGGTTGGCGGGCGGTAATTCCCCATGCACCATTGGCCCTTCCTCATTCCCATTTTTGCCCCATAGGTCTCAATGGGAATGGGGAAGGTGGTAATTACCTTCAAGGTCCCTTTGCGGGTCCCTACTTTAACTGCTGGTCCAGGGAGCCGCAAAGGGACCTCATAATTAGGCGCTAAGGGGTTAACGGCTCCGCAGCCTTTTACGGCGCCGTTAACCCCTTAGCGCCAGGGTCGTAATGAGGCCCTTTGACAGTCATAGGAAACAAAGCAATGAAGTAACATGGTGACAATTGAATGAAAGTCATTGTCCAAGTCATCAACACCACCATGTCTACTAATACAAATAATATGCAATAGCAGCAAGATCAACAAAGTTTATTGTGACTGCCCTGAATATGTTTCCAATATTAATCACACTCTATAATAATCTATTTAAAAACTTCTCCCTTATTAATGCATTGTTATAATTTTTCCCATGCTTTTTTGTTTGGTGTGGGTCTTGGGCCAGCAGGTTCAACAGAGTGTAAGTGAATGTACAACTCAACATGTTCTTGGATCTATCGACAATTGTCCTGGTGGGCCTCATCACGAGTATGACGGTAGCCCTTAAATGCAGCAGTAATGCTATCACCGCTGCATTTAAGGGTCCGCTCAATAAGGAGTCTGGCAGCATTTACCCCCAGCTACAAGCTGCTGGTAAATGCGTCAATTTAACACCCATTTGCGGGCGCAATTAGTGCAGTGCTACAAGCGCGCAGTAATTGTGCCAAAAATGCCCCATTGGGTTCAGCGGACCCAATGGGGAATGGGTCCGCTGAACCCAATTAACGCCCAACCCTTGATCCGGGGCTAACAGCGCTGGACTGGGGTGGCAGTATTACCGCCCAACTGGTGATGAGGCCCGGTGTCTCTATACTCCCCTTTGAAGACCACGTCCCTGCAATCAACATATCTATGTGTCCTTTGACACAGTGCCGGGCCCATTCCACTCGCTACATCCAGTTCCAACCCTCCCCCCGCCCCCTCCTTATGAAAGGCAGTTCTCACATGGTCCATGTGCTTGCAATGGGGCTGGGTGGCTGGGAACGCACAAGGTGCCAAATACCATGTACAACTCAAAGGAGTCTTGCCTCTAGGGACCAATAGCCACATGGTCACCCTAGACCCTGTGTCCAAATACTCCTCTTTGAAGACTCAGTTCCAAGAATCAGCATATCTGTGTGTCCTTTGACATAGTGCCAGGCCTATTGCGCCTGCTACATCCAGACCCATCCCCCTGCCTTATGAAAGGTAGTTCTCACTTGGGCCATGCGCTCGCAATGGGGCTAGGTGGATGGGAACACACAAGGTGCCGGATACCATGTACAACCAAAGGGGTTTTTCATCTATGGACCACTGGCCCCATGACCACCTCAGATCTGGTGTCTCAATACTCCCCTTTGAAGACTCTGTCTCTGCAATCAGGATATGTATATGACCATTCACGATGATCTGGACTCTTCCACTCACTTCATCCTTATCCACCACCACCCTTATCAAAAGGCAGTTCTCACTTGGACCATGCCCTTGCAATAGTTTTTTGTATGTGCCTACATTCTTTCATGAAATCTGACGCCATCAATCCTTTCTGTACCAAAACGATATCACTCCCTTAAAAAATAAAATGACTAGCAAAATGTATGGGCAGTCCTTTCACGTGACAAATTCACATACACGCCCACTTTTCAAAGTGTTTATAAACAAATTCAAATCCTTAGCAAGAAAACATCTCTGTAGTTTACTACGGATATCATCATCACATGGCTTGTTATCTTCATTGCTGAATCTCTTCATAGATTTTCCCAATTACAGATAATTGAACTCTTGGTTATTACAGTGTTCTCGTTTTCAACTTGGTACATTTATAGTGCATTTTACTCAATTTACATCCAAGTTTTCTTTTCATATGTCTCAATTACTTTTCCATTATGAACCTTTCAGTGTATTATTATATCTTGAATTCCTACATTCCATGAGAGTGTCTTTTTTTTTTTAACTGTGTTTATTTTAAACCAAGGCAGGACAAGTTATCAATGACATTGCTTAACGAACACACCTGTAGCAATACACTTTTAAGTCATGCCCCACCGCCCCCTTTGACCCCCCTCAACCTCCAGGAGTCCTCTCCCAG
Source organism: Ambystoma mexicanum (assembly GCF_040938575.1). NCBI lineage: Eukaryota > Metazoa > Chordata > Amphibia > Caudata > Ambystomatidae > Ambystoma > Ambystoma mexicanum. The sequence goes on along the minus strand of NC_090932.1, from coordinate 1,264,574,421 downwards.
ATCCCACATTCCCTGGGTACCGCTGGGGCCCCTGCAGCTCAGGTGGGTTCTCCATCCTTCAGGGTCCATCGTGCGTTAAGTGGTTTGAATGTCAGAGCGGGAAAGCGCTGATCGTAGTCCAACACCGGGGCCCAGACATTCTGGAAGCGGTGCAGCACCCCGGCCCTTGCCGCGGTCACCTTTTCCGCTATCAGGATGTCCCATAGCTTGCCTCACCAGTGGGCTATACAAGGGCCGTCCGGGGACTTCCAGAAGCGGGCCAGAACCGTTTTACCTGCCAGTAGGCATTGTGTTATCAGTTTCGCTCTGTTCCCTGAGCGGGGGTAGGACCCAGGGGTTGGGACCCCCAAGAGAACTATTTCGGGCTTCAGAGGGAGTGTCCGCCCGGTAATTTGCTCAATCATCGCCAAGCACCGCTCCCAGAATTGTCGGATCTTTGGACACGACCACCACATGTGGAAGAAGGAGCCTGGCTGAGAGCATCCCCTCCAGCAGGCGGCGTTCACTCGTGGGTTCATGTGGTGTAATCTGAGGAGGGGGAAGTACCAGCGCAACATGATCTTATATGCACATTCTTTATTGGTGATGCAGGTCGATGAAGAGTGGGTGCGCGTCCAGATGTCCACCCAGGTTTGGTCGTCAATCGAGTGGCCCTGGTCGGCCTCCCACTGGGCCATGCATCGCGTTCTGGAGGTTAGGAAGTCCCCCAGGAAGCGTCTATATAGGGAGGAGATCCTACCCCGGGCGGGAAGATCCTTAAGCGTCAGTTCCAGGGTGGAGAGCGTGCGCGTGGCGGCCTGGAGGGTCTGGGGATGTGAGCACCAGTGGCAGAGCTGGCAGTAGGTGAACCTGTCCTTTTCCTGGAGCGGGAACTCAGCCTTACATTGTTCAAAGGTGCGGGGAGTGTTGCCCACGTATAGTTGCTCCAGGGTTTTGAGGCCGCCATCTATCCAGTTCCGGAAATTGCGTGGATGTATCCCAGGCGAGAAGTTTGGATTGAGGAATATTGGGGAGCGGGGACTTTGGCGTCTCAGGATTCCCTTTTGCTTCAGAGCCCAATCCCAGGAGTTTAGGGTGTGCTTAGTGGTCAGCAGGAGTTTGCCCCAGTGCTCCCTCCGGGCGGGCTGAACGTGTGGGAGGAACCTGAGGGGGAGCGGAAGCTGCGCTTGCACCAGATCTACCCATCTAGGGCGGTCTGAGATTATCTGCAAGGCCCGAACGTGTGCCAGCTGAGCTGCCGCCAGGTAGGCCCGCAGGTCGGGGATCCCCAACCCCCCTAATCTGGAGCTGCCAGTAAGCATTTTGTGGGGGATTCTGGCCTTTTTGCCTTTCCATATGAACTTCAGCATTTTCCTCTGCAGATCCTGGAGTGCTGCATTCGGGATCGCCACTGCAAGGGAGGAACACGCGTAGAAGAATCTTGGGAGTAGGTTCATTTTAGCAGCCGTGATCCGGCCCATTAGCGAGATTTCCTGAGTGGCCCAGCATTTTAGGTCCCCCTCCAGATCCCGCAAGAGTCGTGGGAAGTTGTTCTAGTATGTGTCTCGCGGAGCCGCCGTAATATGGACTCCCAAGTAAGGAATGGATCGTTTCTTCCAAGCGATTGGGCACAGCCTGGACAGGGCTTCTTGTTCTTCCCGCTGGAGGCCGACGACCAGGGCCACCGATTTAGCGAAATTAACCACAAAGCCGGTGACCTTCCCAAAGTTTGCCAATTCGCCCAGGGCGTGCTCTGCCGAGATGGTGGGTTCTGAGAGCGACAATAAGACGTCATCGGCGTATAGCGCAATTTTGTGTTGGGATGGTCCTACTTGAGGGCCTTTAATGAACTCATTCCATCTGACTCTCTGGGCAAAGGGTTCCATTGTTAGCGCAAAGAGCAGGGGTGACATTGGGCAACCCTGCCTCGTCCCGCAGGTCATAGGAATTGGGGTAGATAAGGCACCATTGATCCTCAGGAGGGTTTTGGGTGATTTATAGTTGGCCATTATCATAGCTCGGATGGTCGGGCCAAAGTCGAAGCCCTCCAAGGTAAGCTCCATGAATGACCAATCTACTTTGTCGAAAGCTTTAGTGGCGTCTAGGGCCATCAGCGCGAGGCCCTGGGAGCGTCAGTGGGGTATTTCAACCAGGTTCAGGGTTCGCCTAATGTTGTCCCCCGCTGCTCTGATGAGAATGAAGCCCGTTTGGTCAGGGTGAACTATGGTCGGGAGAATGTGTGATAGACGATTGGCCAGGATCTTTGAGTAGAGGTTAGCGTCTATATTCATCAGAGCGAGTGGCCTATATGAAGCTGGGTCTCTCGGATCTTTCCCTGGCTTGGGGAGGAGGATTGTCGTAGATTCCTGCATAGAGGGGGTCACCACGCCTGTCTCTTGGAATGAGTTGAAGAGCGTCTCCATGGTGGGGATTAATTGGAGTTTGAAAATCTTGTAAAATCTTGGGGAGAAGCCGTCTGGGCCAGGGGCCCGGACCTTAAGAGACTTGATGGCATCGTCGACCTCCTCGGCGGTGATCGGTGCCTCTAGGCTCTCTCGTTGCAGCAGGCAGCTGGGGCATAGCCGCTCCCCGCAGGAATTCTCTCTGTGCAGCCCGGTTTCGTGGGGGTGCAGTCATTACTTGGGTGATGTGATCTGTGGCCAGTTGTAGTTTCTCCTGCTCAGAGCAGTGCATCCTCCCCTGTGGGCCGCGGAGCCCCGCACTCATGTTGGACCGCCTTGCTTTGGCCAGTTTGGCTACTAGGAATTTGTTGGCGTTATTGTTCTTGGCGTAATAAAATTGTCGGGTCGTAGCCATTAGTTGTGCGGTATGTTCCACGTAGTGGGCTTCAAGTTTCTTGCTTGCTGTGCGGATTGCACGTTGCGCCTTGGGGGACCAACCCTTCCTCTTCTGCGCCTTCTCTGCCACTTGCAGTTCCTCCTCAAGGGCTAGCCGGGTTTGTCTGCGATCCCGGTGGAAAGCCGCCCCTTGTGCTATCAGGGCTCCCCTGATTACAGCCTTCATAGCATCCCAATTGTTAGCGGGGGAGGTATCCGCGACCGGGTTTTCCTCGAGGACGTTTTTGATAGTGGTTGCGATTCTGTCCCTGGCCAGCATGTTGTTAAGGATCGGATCGTAGAGTGACCATCTGCGTGCAGGGTTGGCTCTAGAGTTTTGGGTTTGGAGTTCCATAATTATTGGTGCATGGTATGTTAAGATTCTTAAGCCGATGGAGTCCTCATTAGCATATGTGAGAGTCTGAAGCGAGGTTAAGAGGAGGGCGATCCTCGAGAACGTTCAGTGGACATGGGAGAAAAAGGAAAAATCTCTTTCGGTAGGATGGAGCACCCTCCACGCATCTATCACATCTAGGGTTCTGGACAGACGTAGGAGGCTGAGGGCTAGTGTGAAGTCTCACGTGGTGGGGGGTGAGATTTGTCTTTGGTGGGGTCTGGAACCCTGTTGAAGTCCCCCCCATCACTGTTTGGCCCTCTGTGAATCCCGTAGAAGTCAGCCTGGCCCGAATTGGGGGTGTAAACCGTGACAAAGGTGAAGAGGCATTTAACCACCATGAAGCGGCCTTCTGGGCATGAGATAGAGTCCAGGATCTGGGGGTTTGAGTCTTTCCTGAAAAGAATCGCTGTGCCCCCCCTCTTGGTTCCTCCTGAAGCAAAGAATTGGTGAGGAAATAGGCGTGAGCGAAGGCGCCCAAAGTCTGCTGGGAGGAGGTGGGTTTCCTGGAGCATGGCCACTCCGGCCCCATCGTCCTGCAACTTTTGTAGAATCGATTTGCGTTTGGAGGGGGAATTCAGCCCGTTGACGTTTAGGGAAAGGCATTGTAATGTCTGATGCTCAAGAACCTCCGTTCCCTCTGTGGATTGCGCCAGTGGGAAGGGTCCGGGGGTTAAACTATCATCCGCCGCCACAGGTGAGGGATAAGTGTAGGTCGTCCTGCTCTTGGGGTTTTAACAGGGGCCCCCAACGGGGGGCCACATTTTTTACTGGCGGGGTAGGCAGCATTGTGTGTGCAGCCAAACCCCTGGCCAACAGGGCCAGTTGGGTCAATCGGGTGACTTGGATTTCCAAGGACATGGAGATGGAACGAACCTTGGAATGGGCATGGGCCGTGGGTGAGGCCCGCCGTGTTGAGGAGCAAGATTAGGGGTTAAGTCGGGCATGCTGGGTTGGTGCACCAGATGGCTGGGCGCTTAGTCCATAGCTGCGTCCCGGGGCCCCATGGAGGAGCCCCGGGGATGTTCATCACCTCTTGTTGCTACGGGAGGCTCTTGACCTGTGCTGAGGAGCCGGGGAGGTCGGGTTTCTTCCCTTTATCTGCGGCAGTAAGCATGGTGGCTATGTCCCCTTGTTTGCCGGCTTTTGTTTGCTTGGACATGATGGTCGGGCTTGAGGCTGCAGATGACACGAGGAGGCCACAGAATGTTCCCCCGCAGGGATGCCGCCTCGGGCAGGATCCGGAGGCTGCTGGCGAGGTGCTCTCGGAGGAGAAGGGCAGGCCTTAGACGATGAAATGGGCCGGGGCGCCCCAGGAATGAGGGAGATGAGAGAAGCAGTGTCCCCAGAATGTGGGGTGAAGCTGAGCATGGGACGCAGGCTCCCCCGCCTGCCTGAAGGAGTCCGGTGGGCCGGAGTGCAGATAGAGTGGGGAGGTGACCCGGGCCCCTTGTGTTGCTGGTGGAGTTCGGGGCAGGGCCCCCGCTTTTTTGGCTGTGGCAAGGTAGAGGCAGGGCCTCTGCTCCGTCGTCTGGGGAGCGTGGAACTGGTTGGCTGGGGACGTAGGATCCGAAGGCTGCTGGCACAGTACTCACGGGGAAGAAGGGCAGGCCCTGGGTGATGAAATGGGCCGGGGCGCCCCATGAGTGAGGGAGATGAGGGAAGTGATGTCCCCAGAATGGGGGGTGAGGCTGAGCGTGGGACGCAGGCTCCCCCGCCTGTCCAAAGGTCTCTATGGGAGTCCGGTGGGCCGGAGTGCAGACAGAGAGGGGAGGTGACTGGGGCCCCTTGTGTTGCTGGTGAAGGTCGGGGCAGGGCCCCCACTTTTTTAAAGTGTAGCCGGGGAGAGACAGAGCCTCCGCTCTGTTGTTCGGGGAGCGCGGAGCTGGTTGGCATGGTGGTGCTATGCTGGGTGGATGGTGCTGGGGGCCTGGGTGCCCCGGGAGGTGGGGGGCAGGCTGTGTAACTCCGCCAGCCCTCACTGGTCCAGATCCGACAGAGCTCTCAGCGGTTTCGGGGAGCAGGTGATGCGGAGTGATGACGGGGGTCCTCTCTGCAGCCGTTGGAAGCCCAAAGCAAGGCCCCCGCTTATCGACTGAAGCGGGGGGAGACAGGCCCCCCACTCTTTTGGCGTGGAGGGGGGGTGCTGGCAGGTGGTGTTGAGCTGGCTGGTGGGCACAGAGGGCCTGAGCGCCCCAGGAGACGGGGAGGAGCAGGCCGTGCGGGCCCCTGACGCCCCCCAACCCAGAACCGAGGAGTGGACCAGGGAAGACCTCAGGGATGCCCGGGGGGGACGGCCGAGGTGTGCGCCGCTCTTCTTTATGGGCCAGGGGAGTCCCAGCCAGCCTCACCTGTGGGCGCGGGGCCCGCCACGTCTCCGTCGCCGCTGATGGTGCCTCTCCAGCGAGGGGGATCCTGGATCCGCGGCGGCGGGTGATTGCTCCCGGTCTCCGGAGCGCCGCCAGTGCCACCGTGAGGTGACAGGACGGCCGCCTCCAGGAGGCCGCCCAACGCGGGGATGTTGTTGGGGCTCCACCCCCTTAGCTCAGGGCCCTCGCCTGGTTGTTCGTTGCGGGGGAGACCGCGGCCCCCACCTCCCAGGGCACGCAGAATACAGCAGACCCCACGGGGCCCGCAGGGGGTCAGCGGCGCCCTCTGGGCCGCCTCCGGGGATTCCACTCCCTCGCCAGAGACTCATCCGCCATCTTGGACATCGGGGCCGGGCCAGGTCTCGCCGCCCCGAAGTAGGTTGCTAGGTCCAGAGGGAGCGTTAAGCTCTCAGAGATGAGCCGTAGGTGCCCCAGACGTTGCGCTTGCCCAGGGTGTCAGTATGGCCCCATTGGAAAATCAAAAAGCTGCATATTTATATAAAACACGGCGGGCCTCGCACGGGTGGCCACAAGGGAGCACCCGCATCGGTGGCGCTCCAAGCCATGCCCTCTGAGAGTGTCTTTTTTGAATATGTAATGATTTCTCATTGCTCTTATATTTTCATGGCATATTGGATGATCAAAGTAACAGTAATACGTTTCTTCATGTGACAGGGCATTAACATAAACATGGGTAGTTAGTCTGGTGGGTCAGACTAGCTTACAGGGCAGTTACCAAACTCTAAAGCGCTTTGACTTTGCAAGGATTTATTTGGTGAATCAATCAATGTAAAACTTTAATAATTATTATCTTTTTCCATTTTTTTACTAGATCTGTCTGAGCATAAAACAGTGACTTCATGTATTGTTTTGGGGGCTCTAAATTCAGCCATAATAGGACTCCTGGTACAGTGATGCATATTTTACCCAAGGATATGTTGTGGATACCAACATGGTTGCTCAATAGTGGCTTTCCAGTATCTGAGATTGACAGCAGAGCCAAGGATGTCTTGGAGGATGTGAGGGGCAATCGATTCTGCGTATGCAGCATGCAATCGGAAGATATGTATGAAACATTAAAGTTCACCAAGAATCATTGCACCAGACTCAATCGCAAGTTACTTCCCAATGCTGTTTCAACTGTGTTTCATTACACACAGAGTCAGGTGAGTAGTAAACATGAATAATGAGTATTTGTTCATATATACACATATATTTTTATAAAGATTGTTCACACAATCTCTTGAACTTGTGTGCCAATTGCTAATGTATAGACATTTTATTGTCAATTTTTAAATTATGTTTCAATTTACACATGACTTTAAATTTTAGACTTTGTGCTTGAATATATACATCATTTTGGGATACACAAAAGGTTCACTGCAATGTGCGCCTTTCTAAAACATTAATAGCAGTATCGGCACTTTGTTTTTTTTCAAATGTATTGATTAAAATGCCTGTCATTATGTAGACCACAATGATGGAAGTCCAGAGCGTTACCTGACAGACACTTCTAATAAACAGATGGTGAGCTCTACTGACATGCACAGAAAATGGGAAATGGTGTATTAAATTGTCTGTTTTATAAATGAACAATTTTATTCTCCAAATGATCTATGTATGCATGTATATACTGTTGCTGTACAACTAAAGTGCAAGAAATGAAAACTAACACAATACTATATATTGTTGGTGTAAATAATACATTTTGCTAACACCAATTCCCTGTGACACCAGTGGAGTTCCACAGCTATATTTCTAAATCAATTATTGTTAAACATTTTAGTTATAATGGATGACTTTCTCTTTATAAAAATAAATGTTTTTTTTCAATTATAAAAAAGTGTTTCTATTTTAAAAACAAGTTTTATAAAGAAAATGTATTGTACATATTTGAAAAATATACATGTATTTGTAGTCAAATACATTTGAGTCTATTTTCTTAGTAAATGTGTATTTGTATGAATGTTTACATATTTTATCTCAAAAATACTTTCTTTTTTAAAAGTAAATATGAAGGAAAAATATTTTGTTTCTGTAATTCTTGGCCACTATCATCAACAAGTATATTGATTGTTAAAATTACACATTTGGGTGTTATTTTATTTAAAAAATAGTAATTTGAAAAAAATAAGAGATGTCAAACAATGAAAAAAGTTTTTTAATTAAAACTATCTCATAAATAAAATTGTAATCGTTTATTTTCAATAGTCAAAAACAAGAAAAGGCATATAGGTGCCAAGGACAGCACTGACACATTCGAAGCATTAAAGTCACACAGGTGACAGAAGCGACTTTAAATTGTTCTTTGTTTTTCAAAATGCATCTATAAAGAACCCCAGAAGATGCATTTCCATTCTCAAAATATATGTACATAAATATGTAAATCTTATACTGCATACACAAGGGAGAAGTTGAAATGTTTGGTCTGGGGGGCTAGTACAATACTCTGGAAGATGGTGCAGTGGCAAAAGACGGAAAAAGCAGCCTCCCCAGCCTCCATAACAACTAAACTCAATTACAAGCTCTACACCACGCTCACATTATGAAGTATATATAATCAATATTATTCACATTACTTTCTTTTTATACAACTTATAATTCAGTCATGATTGTTGTTTTTTAGAGACCAGGGCCCCAGGGATCCTCCTTCACATAGCAAAAGTAGTAAATATATGTCACTAGGGCATTAGATTAGTTACAAATTTAAAAGCTGATACATGACGTGACCTGATGTCCCTTTTGCTGTTTCACAGCAGGCTGCATGTCCTCCCTTCCTACTCCATATCATTACATCTTTGCCTATAGACCAATGGAAAGAGGCGGAGGAGCTAGAGAATTGATTGATAATCAAGGGGTCTGGCTTCGCTCATGGAAACAAACATGTGCAAGAAAGTCCAAATAAAATCTATCCCTTCCTGCCTCTAGACACTACAATCCAAAATCCATATCTGGCAGCCTGCCAACCCAACCCCCCTACAACATAAGAAACTCACTGGCCATCCTGCCTCCCCGCTAGCATGTATTACTTAAATGTTTAATGTTTATTTGGTCATTCACACTATAATTTATAAAAACATTGTCCTGGCTCAAATGCAAAATATAGAACAACTTCATTTGATAGTGAGCCTCAGCCAGACAGGACAACAAACATTAGTTGTGGCGTTCCTTTTAATTGTGGGTCTCGGTCTGCGCTTGTACAATGTAGAGCAAAGAGGCTGAGGGTACTTGGCTTTTATCGTGCCACAAAGATGCACTTGGTTGTAAAGATGCTGTTCATGGAAGCAGAGCTAGCTGCGAGGAGATGACAAAGGACCAGTTTAATGTAGAGGGATTAAGAGCAACCTATTATATTTATTTGTATTTTCAAGGAAGGTGGAGAGTGTGTGTGTGTATTTTAGTTTTGTCTGACTGTGATGATGTGTTTGAGTGTAATTGTAAATGGACAAAGTAGATGTGTCTGTTCATGTAATTATGTATTTTATTATTTTTGTTTATGATGTTGAGAATATGTGTCTTTTCTTGGTCACATACGACTGTTCTGGACAAGACATTAAATATAACGCTTAGGTAGTTACTTAGAGTTTGGAGGTAATGTTGAAATTATTTGAATTTGGAAAATGCCTGTGTTTTTTCCGTCTGAGAAATTCTGTATTTGATCAGATAAAACTGATAAAACTGACTGTATTAATACTTGGAGCTGTATTATAGGCTGACTTTCTGCGTTGAATCTGCTTATTTTTCACTACATCTAAGAAGAGGAGGAATAACAATAAAAATCAGCTGGAATTTGTTTTGCTGGAACGTAACATTAATATATTAAACACACTGTTTTTTGTAAGTACCATAAATTAACATGGATGGGTCATATCGAAGACTATAGTAAATTGTTTGTTTAATGAAGTCACCATTGAGCAAGAAATTTTAAAAAAGCATGGACAAAGCTATCTTAAAGAATGATAAAGAGAACCAACTAAAAGATGTATGGACTGTGACTTCATTAGTAAGCCGGAGTTGTTAGAAGATGATGAGAATTGAAAGAGCCTATGGTATATGTGACACATTGATGCCAATATTACCATCAAGGGTTGACACTCTGTGCAATAACTATCCTAATCAGTCAATGTGTAAGCGCATGTGCGGAGGCAGACCAGGTTCACCGGCAACATTGCTGATATTGAGACAAGTCTGTCACTTTATCTTCTCAGTAGCCTAGCAAGGGATTGAAGCACTATAGACTGACCCTTCCCAATCTTCTTCAATACCCATATGACAACAACCACTTCCTCTTGTTTATATATAATGGTCTCTATATGTATCCAACTCTCTATATCCATCTATCTCTTTTTCTCCATCTCTATCAATACATCTCTTCATCTCACTGTCCCTCTATGTCATGTCCACGCATCTCTCTATATGAATAGTTCCATCTAGTTCTATTCATCTCTCTGTCTACATCTCTAGCAATATTTCTATATGTATATAAAATCTCCATCTACCTCTAACCATCTCAGGCTCTGCATCTCTATGTATCCATACTTCTCCCTCTATCAATCTCTCTAGCTACATTCATCTCTGTATGTCAACACGCATATTTATATTCCTCTATATTTTTACTTCTCAGTATATCTATCAATCTCCCTCCGTTTATGTGTACCTCTATCTCTGTCTATGTCCAGCATCCTCTCTGTATCTCTCAAATCTATCTATCCATGTCTGTATATCTATGTATACACATGCCCATCTATGCGTTCATTTATCTATCTCTATCAAGATCTCTCTATACATATTACTCTATGTATCTCTTTAGACATGTATATCAATCTATATAGCCATCTCTACTTATATACCTTTATACATCTCAAAGTATGCCGTTCTCTATGGCTCTGTATCCATCTTTCCCTGCAAATGTAACTGTAATTATCTCTTTTCCATTGTATCAATCTATCCATTCATCACTCTCTATCCATCTACATTTATTAATCTCCCTATATGCATCTCTCTATATCCTTCTATCCATTTCTCTGTATACATCTAACTCTATGCATATCGCTCTGTCTACATCTTTATATATCCATCTCTCTATGCATCTGTCTATATCTCTATCCATCTCTCTCTGGATCTATGCACTCTGTGCTACTCGATAGACCTTTCGGCCCTAGACCTGTCAACCCCACATTCTGTCTGACTGTCTCTCTCTTTGTATGTCGGAAGTATTGAGTCTGATTGTATCAATCTGTGTTTGTAACTCTGTATCCCGTACTCTTGAAAAGACTGTTGCACATACCGACTTTACAGCACAAAGGTTGATATATGAATCTAGCATGTGTGTTCTGTATCGATCTGGTCCAGTTTATGAAGACACATCATTGCCCAGTTAGTAACTTTACATTGCTCCCACCTCCCCACATCTAACTCCACTTATCCCCTCTTTGGCTCTGTCACAGTGTAAGAGGGTACTTGTCTTTTGAAATTGTAATCCAAGATTACTCTATTTTGTGATTATTTAATTCAAATAACAGTACAAATTGTATTGAATTCTGATTGTTAGTAAAGACTTGGGTTAAAACAAGTTAGTCGTTATTCATTTTACCCAAATAAATGTGACTAGAAAATCCAGTACTAATCTCTTTGCAATTTAAAGGTAGCAGACCAGAAATAACACAATAACACTCTGCCGCGTGTGCATGTAGTCTTGTCTGCTTAATTAATAATAATGTAACATGGTTTGATTAAAAATGTGCATATTAATAGTAATGTTTGAACTAAATATTATGTACTGGTGAATCGAACAAATATTGTTTTTTATCTAGAGGTCTAAATAGAAATAGAAACATAATATTTTTCATTTCTGTGGTAAAGTCGAAACCGAAAGCCTAGGAGACCTTGGAATTTTGAACACTGAAAGAAGAGGCTCATTGTAAGTTGGCCCCCAATTTGCCATTGTCAAAATTCCAGAGATAAAATTAAGCAACTAAGCAGAAAAAAATTATAACATGAAGTTGGAAGAAACAACAGACAAAATTCAAGGTTCTATTCAGAATAGCTGTCAGAAGAGAATGACATTGAAGAGAGGGTCCCAGGAATGGCTCATATGACCCTATTGTGACTGGCAAACTTCAGAATGAAGAATTGAAAGGTGTAACTCGCTCTTTGGCCAGTCACCGACTGCATGAATGTATTACAGATATGAGGAAGAGATATTCTCTCAGATGGCCATTTAAACTGTGCCCAGTTGATGATTTCGAGGAGACAGAGGTCTCATCAATGGACCAGGTTGACTGACAATAAAGCCAGATATCGATGACGTCATTAGGGACATAACGAGATAGCCGCATTAGCTATGAAGAAAATATGCATCCATTCATGAAGCTACACAAACATGCACTAGTGTATTGATTGTAGACATGAAAAATATGCTTACGAGCCCTGTAGGCAAGTGACGGATACTACAACCTTTCCTTTCTTTCTTCAAACCGAAACTGCAAGATGCAGAATATACGTGGACCAAGTTTGCATATGCTTTATATCAACTAACCATAAGAAGCCATGAAGACACATAGGGAACCTATAGGGTCACTGAAGTGAATCAGGTTGGAAAGACAGGCATCAGATATATGGAAGGGGAGACATGATCCCTGCAGCACGAGGCGCAGAGCTGGTGTTCACAGCCAAGGACAGGTGCGGGTGGAAAATTCCTGGTTCCTGAGGCAGCAAGCCACCTGCAAAAATTCAGAATAAATTCCTCATAATTACAGAAATTTTTTTGTTTTTCGGACACCTCACACATGACCCAGCAGAACTGGACAATGGTCATATACTCGTGGTGGGAAAAGAAGCTGTTGCTAAAAGGTATGCAAATGTCGGATTTCCTGTGGGTTAAGCGTTCTATCTTGGGTCATGGATGATGTGTATAGGGGTTAGCAGATGAAGCTAGCTTGTATAACGGAAGGTGCTCTCCTATTTAAGTCTCGCAGAGACGTTTTATCTATAAGGCGATGCTATAGGTACAGGATCACGTGAATTCTTGGCTTTCCCTGTTGGTTAGGCAGGAAGGCGGCTGTGTATATGTTATTTATGTTCTGTCCGGTCTATCATTGAGTTTGGAGGGTGTACAGGTAGACATACTGAAGGGGCAGGTATTAATGATGTTTTCTTCTTTGTGGAGTTGACATCACCAGTGAGGTTGTTGTGTAGGGCTTAAGGTGCACGAGAGGTGCAGAGCTTTTAGGTGGATGAAAACTATAATCAAATTTTGAAACCGTGGTCGTGCCGTTTGGGCGGAGCGTGAAAAGCGCATGGGCAGGGTTGTCAGTTGAGCCTTTGGGGCGGAGAGCTACAGAAGGGCAGTATGCAGAGCACACCCGTGGTATTGGTCGAGAGCCAGAGAGGCTGAGGTTAATGATGTGATTTAATGGTCATGAATGGTATTTGTTACACGATATCGAGGAGAAAAGAATTAAGTGTATCTTAAAAGGTGGATGTGTCGTAATCCCAATTTGAGGTCAAGTAAGTATTGATATATGATGTCTTCAGGTAAGAACATGAGGGACACACCCCTAAAGCATATGTGAAAGTCCCTCTCGCGATATAAGGACAAAATCTGTAAATATAGCACGGAATGAACTTGCAGTACAGAGGGCAAATTGGCAAAGCCGTGACCTAGAGAAGGGAGCTTTTACAATTGTGTGCTGCAACAATTACACACTTACATACACAAAGCTTACAAGGGGAAAACGTTACGCAAACGAATGGCCATACTAGAGTTGTGGAAAATGTTTCAGTGTGAGGAAGGGGACCTGGCAAGGCGACAATGGATGCTGAGCCAGCGAGAGGCAGGAAGTGAATCACCCTCGGCTCCTGCTCCAATAGAGGATGAAGGAGTAACAGCGGGAACCCAGGGATTATATCCAGCGAGGGAGTTAAAAGCAGCGGCAGGATACACCAATCACACATTTGCACCTTTAGCATGTAGTGAGAAGGAGGGCCAAAGCCAGGCTGAACAAAGCTTAGGCGACTAAGGAAGCGCAGAACGCAGGGGGCGAATGCCATGAGAGCAGCAAGATCCAGGCGAGGTTGAAAAATAAATGACCTGGGGAAGGTGGGAAGTATTAAGCGACAAGAGCCAATAGTCCCGAATGAATGGTTAGGTGGACAGATATTGCTTAAATTGGACAGGAAGGTTGCAGGTGAGGCAGGGTGAGTGAACAGAGTAGTAGCAAGTGACAAGGACACAGAAGAGGCAATAGAATGGGCAGAAATAATGGAGGAAGTAGAAAGACGGGAAAGGGAAGAGAAGGAAGAGAATGAAAGGGTGCACAGAGAGAAACAGAAAGTAGAAGCAGGAGAGCAAGAGGAAAGGGAAACAAGAAGACAGAGAGAACTTGAGGATACAGCAAAAAGGGAGGCAGAAGAAGAAAGGGAAAGGCAGGTGCAAAAAGAGAAGGACAAAAGGAAGTTAGAAGTTGAACAACTCATTTGGGAACGATGGCGTAGAGAGAGACACTTTAAGGGTAGCAGAGATTAAGATGGATGTAGCACGTTGAAGGGATAATGAGGAAGAGGAGACACAGAGGAGGAAAGAATGAGACAGAAGTGGAAAAAGCAGCAGGACTACCCCAAGGATAGACAGAAACAAGGTTTATTCCTCAATGAGGGGGGAAGCAGAAATACAGGCCAATCAGGCAGAAAACGTCAGGGAGACGCAGTATTGAGGAGACTTAGCTTTCAGGACAGTGACAGTACTGAAATGGACAGATGACGATTTATTGGGGAGCGAATATGACAAAGAGGAGAGACCCTCTCGCCGCTCCCGAGGGACAATTCCTGATAGAGACACAGTATGGGGAGACGACAAGGACATGAATGGAATAAGGGAAGATGGGGGGAACGGCTGCATCATCCTAAAGGTATACCGTGCAGCACTAGCAGTTATTACACGTTATGCGCAGAGGCTTGGAGACCTGCTGGAGCAGAGGAGAGAAGAAATTACAAGGGCGTTTTCCGCCACCAAAGACATCGGGAGACAAAGCGGAGGGATAGGACTGACACAGTGTCCACTATTAGAGAAGGAAGGAGGGCAACCTCAATATATACTGTGGCAGCAGATGGACAAAGGCAATTTGAGATGTAAATTACCATTGTTGACTGCTGGGGCTGGGAAATGGATTGATGCGCTAGAGAGACTGACAGCGGTGACAACATTGGCGGTGGGTGACATGAAGAGTTTGCTTTCAGCAATTATCAGGTAGGTAGCAGACGATGTATGGAAAACAGTACAGAGTAACCCCGGAGTAACAGTACAGAACGTTGCACACAATGGTGCGCCATTCAATAACTGACGAGCAGCCGTGTGGCATACTCTAAGGGTGCAGTACCCAGATACCTCAAACATTAGCACTATTATGGCACGCAAGATGAAGGAAGATGAGGACTCACTTCAATATATTCAGTCTATTCAAGAGAACTGGAGGTTGGAGACTTGTGAACCGTGGGAGAAAAGTGGGATTATTTGATCATATATTGTGTCAGGGGTTACCTGAACAGGTGCAAAAGAAGCTTAGGAAACTGGTGGGGATGGAGGTCAAACCGTGGTCAGAAATTCAGCGGACTATAGTACACTATTGCCAGCTAATGCAAGAGAATGCAACAAAGAAGTGTGAGTACAGAAAACAGGAAGAAGCCAAGCTAGTACAGAAAAACTTATCAAAGTAAACAATGGAAGGAGCGATGTTAACCAGTGGGGAAGGAGCAGGTATGCTGCATGCACAGTACAGACCGACCCTAGCAGGGGAGGCTTTGCGGGATGGGGCGACATAAACCAAGGGTTTAGAGGGAGAGGAGGAGTACCCAGGGGAAGGGGTTATGGACATCAAATGCATCAAGGACCAGATGAGTTTCAGGGGGGCTATTAGAGACCACTGGGAGGACCACCACAGTGTTGGGTGTGCGAACAGATAGGGCACATTTCTCGAGTGTGTAGAACCAGAGGTGGGATGCAGCAGAATGGGTGAATGCTGCAACAACCCACATACCAGGCAGAACAGATAGACTATTATGTCCACGATCAAACACAGCGACAGACACAGACGTGCACATGCAAACATATCAGCCTAATGCTCAGGCACCACAAATGCAGGGACCCCTACAGCCATACCCACATGCACACCTTTACCATAGATGCAGAGACACATGCAGCCACAACACGCAGCACAGCAGGATGCTGGGACTCTGACACTCACAGACTCCATGGGATGGACTCCCATTCAGAAGTTAGGGGGGGTGACTGTTGTGGGGGCAACCAGTTCACGTGGACAGGGATGTCATTATACCCACATAGGACAGCCCACAGATGGACCTGATGTGTTCAGTCCTATCATTTACACCAGGCCCGGTAGAGGAACCACGGATAAGGACTAACGATAGGAGACAAGACATTGTCCTTTCTCATGGACGATGGGGCAACTGGATCTTATACTAGGAAAGGGAGTTTCTGGGGCAACAGACTTGATTCCTTTTACAGACAAATGTTCACTCTCTATAGGGGAGCATGACCTATCTTTGCCACTATTGTATTCCTGACAGATGCCAGTGAACATAATGGGAAGGGACATAATGAGTAAGCTCAATATGACATCTCAGTTACAAATGAGGGGATAGTGTGTTCGACACCAGGAATAGATTACATTAATGTGAGGGAGATAATTCAGGCATATTGTAGTCACAATGTACAGAGTGGGGGTGGGTGCCAGCAGACATTAAACTGTTGCAGTACGGGGTGGAGGTATTGGTAGCATGGCTTCCAGGGATTCAGGGAAAGCTATGGCGATTACCTAATGATTTTATATTCAGGCCTGAAGTTCCATTAGATGAGCCTGAAGGGAAAGTGGTCCCAATTGAACTCGAGGAGGTAATAGTGGGGGAAGACTAGATAACATTACATGGGACAGATGACACAGAATGATCTTGGAGGACAGTGATTGCAGTAGGGGAGGGGTACAGATTGACTGACGTGACTGCTGAAGAACTGTTCCAGGACGATCAATCAGATTATGAAGAGGTGTTTGAGATCAGCATTATATATTGGGTGAAAAAACACTACAGGGAAGTACCACAGAGAATGGCTATGTTGCAGAAAGCGCCATCACCATTTCTAGAGACAGACTTGGGGACAGTACCCAGTGTCTTATGGACCACATGTCCCTATGAGGTGGGGCTACTGAAAGGGATAGGGGCAGTAGATATAAAGCCTAAACCAGGACAAATTTTACCAAGGGCAAAACAGTATCCCTTGTCAAGAGAGGCAGATGAGGGCATCTACGAGACAATCGCAGCATTAGTCAAACAGGGCATTCTACTACCATCAGAAACACAGTGCAATACTGCAGTGTACCCTGTGAAAAAGGCAACATGGGAGTTGTGGCGTTTTATACAAGACTTGCACTATTTGAACCAGATTGTTAAGGCAGAATTTCCTTTAGTTGAAAATCCAGCAAACATTTTGTGTAGCATTCTCACAGAAGCTACCCATTTCATGGTGATAGATTTTAAGAATGCTTACTTCTCTATAACACTTGCAATAGAGTCACAGGACTTGACTTAATTCCTGTATAGAAACCGGAAGTGGAAACACATGAGGCTGCCTCAGGGGTACTATGAGTCCCCCTCCATATTCAATAGGGTCATCCAGATGGACCTAGGCAATTTACAATTGGAAATTCCTGTTTTACAGTACGTTGACAACATTTTGACGTGCAGCAAGTCAGAATTACAGTGCAGAAATGACTCAGCACACATGTTGACAGTGTTAGCAGAGAAGGGAACAAGGTAGATAAGGAGAAATTACAGTATTCCCAGAAGGAGGTGCTGCACATTGGACCAGTAATCTTGCAGGAAGGGCGGAGAGTGACACCAGAAAAGGCGGAGGCAATCCGTATGATGCCTACACCTACAACAGTGAGGCAGATGCAACCGTTTTTAGGTCTCTGTAATTATTGCAGAGCTTGATTGTTTGACAATAGCACATACACATACACAAGACCTTTGTTAAGTGCACTGAAGGAAGCACAAAGAGGGGAGGGAACACTACAATGGACAGAAGAGATGCCAGGTCCAATTGAGGAGCTAAGGAAAGCAATATACACAGCTCCCGTGTTAGGGATACTAGATTTCCAGGACACATTTTATCTGTTCTAGTGATGACCGGGGTACTCACACAGACGACTACTTTAGGAAACAAGCCATTGGCATACTATAGTGGGAAATTAGATCGAGTAATGAGGGGACATTACCCTGGTGAGCAAGCACTGGCTGATGCTGCATTCACAGTAGAGAAATTATCAAGTAACACAATGGAGTGCAGCACCACGCTTTATGTGGAGCATGCCCTCTTTGCGATACTCGAACGGCGCAAGAGTACTGTGACCACACAGATGGCGTCAGGGTAGAGGTAATCCTCTCAAATCCAGCCATAAAGATAGTAAGGTGTCGGACCGTGAATCCAGTGACATTTGTAGCAGAATCAGTAGAAGAGGGACACTACATCCACGATTGCACCACATACATGGAGCAGTATGATGACCTTCCAAAGGTGGGAGAAAAGCCACTTGAGGGGGAGAAGTGCTTTACATTGACGAGTCTTAAATGAGAGACCAGACTATGGGAGAGAGACACATGGGGAGGGCAGTAGTGAAAATAAAGACAGACGGGACATCTGAAATAGAAGCAAGTGCATGGTTGCCATTACATTTGTCAGCGCAAGCAGTAGAATTAGCGGCTCTTATACTGGCATTAGAGCAGAGCAAGGACCAGGAAGTGAACGTGTATTAGGACTCCGCCTATGTGACGTCTACCGTATACTCTGGGTTGTCACTATGGCAAAGGAGGGGCTTCCAATGTGCTGACGGCACACCAGAGCAGCATGCGCACCTGTTGGGCAGACTCAGACACGCTTCAACTCCCAGCAGACATAGCGGTCATGAAGTGCCAGGCCCGAATGAGGGGGGAGGATCCCGTCTCCCGGGGCAATGAAAAGCAGATGCAGAAGCAAAGTGCGCAGAATATTTTGTTGATATTTCAGACTTTGATACTCCATCCCACACGCGTATTCGTGTGTGTACGATGGCCTTACAGGAAGGGTACGGTGTGCTGGCAGTGACACAGATAATGGAGTTACAGGGAATTGCATCAAGGGAAGAAGAGGAATTATGGGTATGAAGGGGATGCTCTATATCTCCGTCAGACACCCTATTGCGAAAGGAAAGTACAGGCAAGCTGGTGATTCCACTATCATTATGACAGACTGCACTCACACAACTATACCATCCTACCCAAATGGGGCAGAATGTACTTGCTGCTCATATTGGGGAAGAGTGTTTTTTTCCCAATTTAGCAGAACATGTGACTGCCTTTGTAGAGAATAGTATCACCTGTAAACGTTTTTACTGCGGGGCATACCTTAAGGGTAGTGAGAGAAGCCATACCTCATCCACTATGTCCTTTCCAACATCGCCATGTAGATTACATCGATATGATCCACTAGTATATAATCGTGGTTGTGTGCCCATTTTCCCGATTTGATCAAGCCCAGTCCCTGTTAACAACCCGATGCTCTTAGAGCTGCAAGGTTCCTGATTAGAGAGGTTTTCCCACGCTGGGGTCCTGCAGTCTGACAATGATCCTAACTTTGCCAACAAAGTGTTCCAGCATGTCACAATTTTACTGTGGATACATCATAGGTTTTTCTGTACTTATCACCCACAAGCGAATGGGGTATGTGAATGCTTAAACAACCTATTGAAAGGAAAAATAGCTAAAATAAAAGCCACTCTAAATAAGAGTTGGCTCCATTGTTTGCCCTTAGCCCTGTTCGTATTGCGCAACCAGCCTGGGTCGGAACACCAATTAATGCCACATGAGGTGTTAAACGGATAGTGCATGCGACTCTCTCTGACTCTTCCCACTAGGGGTTTAACTGATGCACATTCTGTTTCCAATGTTTTCGGTAATGAGATTTATGAATATGTGGCTTCTTTGAGGGATAGTGCATCTTTTATTTCTCGCCAACTGCAGGAGTGGCGGGAGAGGTCAACATCCCAGATGCCAATGAAAATCGCTTAGCACTACCAGTACTTTACCCAGGGAACTCAGTACTGCTTAGGGACTTTACAAGGACTTGGTACAAGCCTAGGTTTAGTGGCCCATATACCGTGGAGGAAGCAACCGATTGAGCAGTGAAACTATGGGGGAAAAAGGCTTGGAACTACATTGGAGACGTGAAACCCTGTTGGGCAGAGACTTCATCCAGCTGCGAAGAAGAAGAGGGTGATTTGAGGCAAGGGGAAGAACCAAATACTAGGCCAGGTCAAAGACAAGAAGAAGAGTTGCAAGGCTACCCCCAAACTCACATCCGGCTCTGGCCCCCGTGAAAGGAAATCACCAGGTCATTCCGACTTTGGCAGACCCGGTAATTCCCATTGTGCGCGTGCAGGAGCCGGTACATCCCATTCCCATTTATGCCCCCATAGGGCTCAATGGGAATGGGGAGGATGATAGCAGAGATACCGTTCATAATGGTACTGTTGCTACCGTCAGGTTCTGCTCGCGGGTGCCGGTACGGCCACCTGGTCAGACCAGGTGGCTGCAAGGGCACCCTCGAGCAGAACTCCTAGGGGATCATTCTGAGTATGGAGGTAACCATGCCGCTATTAGTGGCATGGCTACCCTCATACCGGGTACCAGGTCCGGGTTCCTTGAATGAGGAATTACCGGACCATTCCAACCTTGGAGGGCCCGGTAATTCCTCATTCAAGGAACCCGGACCCGGTACATCCCCATTCCTATTCGAGCCCCCATAGGGCTCAATGGGAATGGGGAGCATGCTAACAACGGGCCCGTTAATAACTGGCCCGTTGTTAGCCTGCTGGTCTCCTCACGGGACCGGGTCCCATGAGGAGACCTCGTAATAGGGCGGTAAGGGGTTGACGGCTCCGGCACCTTTACTGGCGCCATTAACCCCTTACCGCCAAGGTCCTAATGACCTCCCTAGTATGGCGGTACGGTAACAACAGTGCCAGTAGCGATACCAGCGCCGTTGTTGCCTTACCGCCATACTCCTGATATGGCCCACTATCTTTTTCTTACAAATAGCTATTCGTCGTGAAAGTAGCAACTGTTATTTCTGTGTTCCATGATTTCCCAGAGGCCCCTGGCATTTCAGGATTACTTCGTACAATTCATGATACAGTCTGAATCAGAGAGAAGGGTGCCTCTGGGTGTATACTTTCATGCCTTTTTCCATTATTTAGCCCAAACGTATCCACATCCTAATTGCAAAAACCCATCTGTCATTGAAGTGCTCAGTGACACCAGAATCTGTATGGTGTGGGAACTAATGTCCTTCATCGCATTTGCACAATACTACACCCATAGAGTTTGATCTAACATATATTAAAAACATGATCACGCATTTTTGAGAAATTTCAGGCAGGTTTTTCATCACATTTGGAGCAACGCAATAACATACCGAAGAGGAGTACGTGATGGGTAACATCATTCGAAATGCAAATGTGGTATTAAGCTGTGACCCCTACTAACGTAGCCCCAACCCAGGCAGGCATGGGCCGGTAAAGAGAAGTAGGCGCAGTGCAGACTTAGATTTATGTCAGGTTGATTCATATCTAACTTGTTCGAGTAGGGTATCTAATAACATGTGGTATAAGCACATGACCAAAGTAGGTAAACAAACTACTGGAGAGAGATGTTATGTCTGCTTTCTCATCCCCTAAGCCATGAGTGCCTCCAGAACGTTTGCAGGAACTGAAATCCCAGCAGCAAGAGCACAATGCCTTATGCATTTATCGTTGTGCACCACTAGGGAAAGATTTCAAGGGAATTGACTACCCTAAAATGGATGTCCACAAAGAACTTTCCATGTGAAGATAACTATATGAAGACTCAAGAAATGTTAGAAGATTACTGGAAGACAAATCAGGCCATAGAATACATAACCAAAGGTCCACAAAAGGGAGAAATAAGGGTAGTGACATATAGGAAGTTGGCATGTCCAAAACGAGGACCAGTAGAGATTAGGAGGAGAACCATGATGCTGAGAAAGACTACAGATGCTGGTGTATGGACAAGTATACACAGCTGGCGGATGGAAAGAAGGAGTGGTGGGGAGCAAGGCACATGCACTATTAACAGTTCCAGTTCGAGTAGTACAAGAGGAAAAAGACAAATGCCTGAAAGAATGGGAAGCAAGTGCGAAATTATTAACATGGGTAGATAACGAAGCTGGGCCAATGCCCACAATTCCAATCAAATGAGCAGTATTATGCTTCCAGAATGATGGTCCAGTAAAGATTGGAGAAAATAAGGAATCTAAGCAGACAGTACAAATTCCAGGTAAGAAGGTCGTAACAGCAGTATTAATGAACCACTATTGGGCCTGCAGATCAAAAGCATACGTGAAACTACCACCCAACTGGGGAGGGACATGCTCACTGGTGCCTCTCAACACACCAGCGTTGGTAGTACCCCATAAGGACATCAAAGTAGATGGATTCCCTAAGATGGCCTCTAGCAAGAGAAAGAAGAGGTCTGTAGCACTGACCAGAGTAAAGAGGGGAAACTATGCATCATCAAAAAAGGATGAGTCCCTGGATGCAATACCACCAGAGCATAGGCTGTTTAGCAGAACAGAAATATTCTTTGCATCTATCGTTCCAGCAGTGCAGACCAGCACAAATGCAAAATGGCTTCAGATTACAAGCTGGGAGCTGATGCAAACAGTACACTCGACCGTCAAGGGGTTCAACGCAATTAGAGAAGATCTCTGAGCAGTGAGGTTAATGGCTACAGAATAGATATGTTTTAGATTTACGAACAGCCATGGAAGGAGGCGTTTGTGCCAGAATTGGGTCTGTTTGGTGTACCTTCCTTCCAGCTAACGATGAAGACACTGGGACACTCACAGAGGGCGTTATCAGAGATGCTTGCCAAAATGGAGGCAGGGACAAACTCTGCAGGAAAAGATGAAGGTTGGCTGTCATATTGTAGTGGGGCAATTATTGACTAGAGAGCATGTCCAGGCTCTGCCTTCCTCAGAAGAGACAAAATTATAAGATAAGAAAGGACACATTTGAAACTCTACTTTAAATTCTCCTGGAAATGCAGCTGGCACAAAGGATAGTTATTTTGCGCCACACAAGTAGGGAACAGACAAGGCATTAGCTTGCACAATTAGTGTGTTTTAAAATAGAATAGATTAGGTGAGAGGAAAGCCTGTACACAGGATAGGGACTCACTACACAAATAGGGCAGAACAACCGTAGGCAGATAAGGTTGCTGATACCCATAGGGAGAAATATAATGTGACATGCATGCACCAGGAAATCAGTAAATAACAAGCAAATGTGTCCTGCAGAGGAAAATAATGTGACAAGCAATTGCCATTTTAAAACTACACCAAACACAGCAGATAATTAATAACTGCAGCTTTAAGAAAGGACCCAGTTAAGCACATTATTTAAACAAATACATTTAATTCAGGAAAATGGTGTGGCAGCTGGACATAGCTGCTTCCAAGGAATGTGAAGCTCAAGGCTCCATAGGGGAGGGTTATATGGCGGAACAAGATACTATTGTGTGCATCCAACTGTCAAGGTAAATCAAGTTACGATAACAAGGCAGACTATTTGAAGTCCACTGGACAAACTGAACATCTCAGGAAATGTCATAAGTTGTTGGCAGATTAATGTCTCAGCGATTGGCTAGGCGTGACTGAGAAACGCGGATGTGGCTAATCGCACACATGATGAAAGCAAAATGATTAACAATAACAGTATTCATAAATGTGTCAGGAACAGAATGGCGCTGATACTGTTGCGAGGTTAAGGAGGACCAGAATTATTAGAAGTGCTCCTTGAGACTAAATGACATCATGGCAGAGATAACATGGGATGTTTAATTTAATTAAGAGCTAAGGCGATACGCTTGTCCTCTCTTCCCATCTACATAAAGCATGTCATTATGCCGCCAGTTCACAGAGCGTGACTGCATGTTAACCGATAAGCACATGTCCTTTTTCACCACAGAAGTAATTTAGAGCCTACCAATAATATTCAAGCATGATGATGTAGCACATTTTTATGGGATGGTTTATGGGTGGGATCTTAGATAAAGGATTGTCCAATCATTATTTTTGGACATAAAGAATTATATATGTGTCTTAGTAGAGAGAGGCAATGACCAGGAGCGATAGATTTTCATAACTGTGACACCAGAATGTCTATAAAAACAGCTGTTTCCTGTTGAGATGTGGAGAAAAATCTTGAGTGAGAGCTTGGCTGTTTTGTTTTTCCCCCAGTTTTAAGTTTCAATTAAAGCTGGGTTACCTTGCATTTGGCATATCACAATCCACTCTGTGTTGTCTCTTTATTGGCAAATACCAGTTAGAGGGCTATATGGCTTTTTGACCTCTGTCTCATTTGGTAGCAGAGTTTGGTTGGGGCTGTGGACTTTGGGGTGCCCTCGTCACCCTCCTTTTGGACAGCGGATCGGCCAGGCGAGCAGTTTTTTTCTGTTGTGCACAACTTAAAAAGAGAACAGCAGGGACTTGCTTTGGATTAGAATTCTGCCCGGTCTTCCACTGCCCACTGGAAGCAACAGGAGGAGCTCACAAATTGAGGGGACCCTGGGGCCCACAACTGTCAAAGGTCCACAGAAAAGTGAGTATGCTATGTGCATGGTAACGGTTGGGGTGTGGGAAATATATTGTATGATATTTAAGAAACTGAAGTTGATTAAGGAAGACTGTGCAAAGGGTCCAACCTTCTTTTGAGGGTAGAATTAAAGAGACAGAGAGATAAGGATACCCCGGGGCAAAAGAAAGAAACCGGAAGACAGCTATATTTTATTGTGTTGTATTGTGTTTGAATTGATTAAATTGTTGATTGCCGGCATTGTGTTGTGTTGTGAGACAGATCCTGTAGAGGCGGGATTTTCTTTGTGTGTGGTGAGAGTAGCAGATAGTATTGTTTGGTAGAGGTTGATGGGGTAAGTATGAACATTTAGATTGTGAGAGGATTTTGTTGTTGTAACCCAGAGGTAGGATTTGGATATTGGGGCATGGCCCTAGACAATGAAAACTGATTTAATAGGTGGTGTATATTTGAAGTGGGGAGGAGGAGGTGTGAGTAAGGTAAAAATGTGAGAGAATTGCAAAGACTATTTCTGTTCTAATTATTGGTAAACTGACCACTATTCTGTGTAAGTGCCAAGCTGCGCGCTGCTTAAAGGTTGTCACCATGTCAGATACCCCAATAATTCACCTATGCAAAGCATTCCCTAGATATAGTGCCAAAATCATTACGTATCATGCTGAGTGGGTGAAAGGGACTGCTGGGAAGATGTACCTGTCATGGCGACAAGAGGGCACTCACAGTAAAAATGTACTCCAACCTATCACATACTTACACGCCACACACAAGGGCAGGAAGCTTAAGAACAGGCTAGGTATATCAGAACTCTGGAAGGCCTTTGAGGAAGAGCCAGAGGGGCCTAAGAAGGAATTGATGCTTAATTTGTGTCAGGGAGAGCGCAAGTAGTGGACAGTGCTGCCGCCTCTTCCCTCTGAGGAGAGCGCTTACATACAGCCAACAGCTCCACCATCACCAGCTGAGACAGGTATCCACACACAATTCACAGTACCGCCTCCGTATGAGGAGAGCACACCAGCCTGGACCATCTCAGGAATATACCTTGTACAAGCATTAGCTGTCGGGTATAGTAATGCTAGATATGAATCCCTGATGAGGAAGTTGATGATAGTAGGAGCAGGGCGAAATTGGTAAAAAGAAAGGCATCATTAGTGCAAATGGAGAATGAAGCATGGCGCAGCTCAGAGACACAGAAAAGGGATGAGGAAGAGTATAGAGGGCTACATAGCTTAGAAAAGCAGTTAAAAGCAGCTAAGGAAGGGCTTCTGAGAGTGAGTGGCTTGCAGATAGATGGTCACAGGGTGAGAAGCGTACCCATAGGAAATGGACAGAGTGGAGAGACTATGAGAGAACCAGAGAAATGGGTAGGAGGAAAAATATTGTTGAAACTCGGTGGGAAAGGCACAGAAAATAATTATGTGAAGGTAGTGGAGTATGAAGAAATGAAGGAAGCAGCCAGGGATGAAGTCAGGAGGGAGACACAGGAATAGATGGAGCAAAATGCACGAAGGGAGAAAGAGAGGCATTGGAGAGAAGCAGCAGAGAAGATGCAGAGAGAGGACCAGGAAAGACAAAGAAGGCAAAGGGAGGTAGGAGGAAGGGATGAGTATTTAAAGAGGCTAAATGAGAAAAACAGGAGAATGGCAAGAGAAATGGAAGACATTGAAAAAATGGGGAAGGACATGAGCTAAAAGATTAGCAGAAATATGATGCCAGAGATGTGGGGAGAAGGGAGTGGGATAATAACCCCAGAGACCAGGGGCAGAGATAATGAGTGGAACATATGGGAGTGAGTTTTGATCTCATACTTTAGGTTGACAACAGTGGAGAAAGTTACAGAGAGACAGGTTTGGTAGACCTTGGTGATGAATAGGGGGGAGAAGAGGTGGCGCAACCCCCACAAATGGACATCACAGGATCAGGCATAGGAGGGATAGCAGATTTGCTGGAGCCAAACATTTACTTCTTTAAAACCTTTTTTATTTGCATTTTTCACACAAAACAAACAAATAACAACTTAAACACAATACACATCACATCTCTATTAGCACATTTGCTTGGAGTCTTCGATTCTCTTATTTGCTTGAGGCACAGCGAGGTCCCATCAACCTCAGTCAATATTGCTTGTCTATTACTCTTGGTGCTCCTCTCGGGTGCGGGTGGGCCGAACCATCCTCTCCTTGGCTCCTTTCATCACCTATTCGTCAAGCTCCCTCTGTCGGTTGGTTAATCCTAATCAAAGCCTCTGTGCTGTCTCTTCCTTCACCTCCGAACAGGTCTTGCACAAGGGTGTTCCATACCAGTAGCTTAGCCCCACTGTTGCCTTCCCCCTTTTGCGTTGCTCTTGTCCGCACTATAGTTTCGGCCATCTCCCATTTTTGCAAGTCTGCCCACCACCTTTCTGCTGAAGGTCCCGTGTTTGTGTTCCACACCATTGCCATGCAGTGTTTCGCCAGTATTGTCATCAGGTCTTTCATTTTCCCCAGGTGTGTTCTCTGCTTGCCCCCTTTCAGGAACAAGCCCAGCAGGTAAGACTCGGGTGTCCACGCCTGCATTTGGATTCCTCCCTTCGATGCTTTATCCTTGATAGTGTCCCAAAAGTGCGTTATCCTCAGGCATGACCAAAACATGTGCAGCATGTCCGCCAGCTCTATTGCGCAGCACGGGCAGCTCCGGGTCTGTCTCGTCCCCATGTTCGACATCCTCTTAGGTGTCAGATATGCTCTGTGTATGAGACAGAGCTGCATCTGCCTGAACCTTTGCGTTCCTGGAGACTTTCTTTGCATACCGGAGGACTCTGCTCCATTCCTGGTCCGAGAAGGGTTTCCGGAGCTCTTCCTCCCATTTAACTTGTGTCTGCAAGTCTCTCATGGTGTTGGCGCCTAGTAGTTGTTCAAAGAGTCTAGACACTGTCTGCCCCCCTCGAGACATCGTACCATGCATCTAGTGCCCCTCCTGCATCTTCCGCCTCCGGTATGGTCTCCCATCTCTTCCTTATCATTCGGACCATGCTGTTGCACATTATGTATTGGCCATTATGCATGCCCTGCTCTGTAACCAGGGTCTGAAAGTCCACCCAGCATCCGTCTTGCCACAAGTCCCCTATCTGGGCCACTTCCTTGTCTTCGCACAGCGTTTTATACGTTGCCAGATTCGTGATGCGGACATCGGCTTGTCCAACTAAAGGGATTTGTCTGGAGCAGGGGTCCCTTATTCCTTGGATTTTCCATGCTCTTTTCCACAGGTCCATTCCCAGCTTGACCATGTTTGGGAGTGCTTTTGCTGAGGCTTTGTCTATCCACAGGACCTCCCTTAGGTAGTACCGCTTCACCGCCGGTTGAAAAAGTATTGAGTCTATAGATGCGTCTTAGCCCAGCCACTGTACCACAAATTGAAGTTGGCCTGCCAAATAATACCGCTCAAAGTCCGGGAGCCTAATGCTGCGTCATTTATAGTCTCTTTGCAGTGTGTTCAGTGCCACCCTGTTTCTCCCTCCTCCCCACAGGAACTCCCATGCCCTGGCGTGTAATAGTTTAAAGAAAGATCCAGGGATGTTGTAAGGAATGTTAGTGAACTAATACAGGAGACGGGGGTAGCACCTTCATCTTCAACAAGGCTGCCCTCCTTATCATTCGCAGAGGTAGTGTCTTCCAGAACCGCATGGCCTTCTCTATATTGTCTAGGGCTGTCTGTGTATTAGCCTCACGCGTTTCTTTAGTGTCATGGTAAATGTTTACTCCTAAATATCTGAAAGTGAGTGGGGTCCATGTGAGGCCTAAGTCCGGTAGCTGGGTTGGGGTCGCTCCTCTCAGGTCCGCCATGGGGAACAGCAAGGATTTTCCCTTGTTGATAGTGATTCCCGAAAGCCTGCTGAATGCTCCCAGGGCTTCGAGCAGGTCTGGCATTTGTGTCTGTGGGTTCTGGATATAGAGCAGCATGTCATCTGCATAAATTGATATTTGGTGTACCTCACCATCTATCACTATTCCTGTGTCCCTGTACTCAGCTCTTAGAAAAGCAGCAAATGGTTCTAGGTGCAAGATATACAACATCGGGGACAGTAGGTAGCCCTGCTCCGTGCCCCGTCCAATGCTCCATTCCTCCAAGACGTGCCACCCCGTGAGCCCTTGGATCTTTATATAGGAGCCTAATCCAGCATAGGAACCCTTTGCCTATCCCGAAGTGTGCAAGCACTTCTAGGAGCCAGTCCCAGTTCACTGAATCAAACGACTTAATGGCATCCAGTGATGCCACTGCGCCCCCCCCTCTCTGATTTGTACTGACTATGACGTGGTGGAGTCTGCAAAGGTCCACGTTGTGTTCCTTCCTGGTACATATCTTGTTTGGTCTGGGTGCACCAGCGTAGGTATTACCTTTTTTAGCCGGTTGGCCAGAGCCGCTGTCAGGATTTTGGAATCTTGATTTATCAAGGAAATAGGTCTGTAGGAGCCACACTCTAAGGGGCAACTTCCCTGGTTTTAGTATTGGTACAATTATTGATTCCGACATACTACTAGGGAGCTGTCCCGTCTTGTATGCCTCCTCTAGCCTCTCCAACAGTCTTGGGGCTCGGCTGTCCTTGTATTTCTTGTAGAATTCCCTGGGTAGCCCATCGGGTCTCGAATTTTGCCTGTGGGAAGCTCACCAACAATTCTTCCATTGTGAGGGGTGCGTCTTACATTTTCCTTTGCTCCTCTGTCAACTGGGGAAGGATAATTTCTGCCAGGGCCTCCGCTATGTCTCCCTCTTCTGCCTCCTGGACCCGGGAGTACAGTTTCCCATAGAATCTCATGGACACCGTGTTGATGCCTTCCTGGGTCCTGATCTCCTCTCCCTGCTCATCCTGAATTGTATTTATCGGTTCCCGCTTACCCTCTTGTTTAGTCAGCCAGGCTAGAAGCCTTGCTGGGCTTGTCTCCCTCTGTGTGTAGTCACTGTATATACTGCCCGTAATTCAGCTTTCCCAGTCTCCCCCACATCGCCATGCATTTCTGCATCAAGGTAGTGAAATCCCCCGGGTCCTACACCCATCTCGGCCGCCCGTGTTGCTGCCCGTGCTACCTCCCTTTCCACTTCGTCCAGTTCGGCCAAGACTTCACCCCTGGGGCCTCCGGTTTTCCCTATTGCAGCCCCTCTGACTACCACCTTAAGGGCTTCCCACACCGTTCCACTGCTCTCCACACTCCCCACATTATATTCAAAGTAATCATCTATTGTGCTCTGAATGTGCTTCTGGAATTCCCCCTCCATCAATGCCTCTATTCTCAATTGCCATGTGGGTATGGGGGCTCTTCTGTATGTGTGTGTCTAAGCCCCAGCTAGCGGGGCATGGTCGATAACGTTTGTGCATGAATATGTGCCCCTTGGAATTTCCCCAGTGTTTCCTTGCCCGTAAATAGGTAGCCAATTCGAGTGAATGTCCCATGTGGGGCGCTATAATG
Source organism: Ambystoma mexicanum (assembly GCF_040938575.1). Taxonomy (NCBI): domain Eukaryota; kingdom Metazoa; phylum Chordata; class Amphibia; order Caudata; family Ambystomatidae; genus Ambystoma; species Ambystoma mexicanum. The sequence continues at coordinate 1,264,544,682 of NC_090932.1, read as the reverse complement.
TGTATATCCCCTAGTACCCATGTGTACCTTCCTCCAGACGTCCTCCAGCTCTAGCTGATCCATTACCTTTGCAACGCTCTGGCCCGCGGCGCTGGTTTCTTGTGCCTGGTGTCCGATCTGTCCATCCGAGGGTCAAGCGTGCAATTGAAATCCCCGGCCCAAATGACCAATGCTGCCCTATATGGGGCTAGCCGGGGCGTGAGTGCCCTGAAGAACTCTGCAGCTTTGTGGTTGGGGGCATATGTATTCACCAGGCACACCTCCCGGTTCTCCAGCATTCCCTGGATGATCAGTACCCTGCCTTCCGCATCCCTTTCTTGTTTTATGAGTTGGAACGGGATCCCATGGGCAATCCACGTCAGCACTCGCCTTGCATAGTTAGAGTATGTTGAACTACACATTTGACCACCCCACTTCTTGGCTATTTTGGCTTGCTTCTCATTTGTCAGGTGTATCTCTTGCAGCATTGCGATGTGAACCTTCGTCCTATTGAGCCAGGCGTAAGCCCTTAACCTCTTAACATAGGCATTTAGTCCTCTGACATTCCATGTGACTACATGTACCACTTCCAGGCCCATTTGCTCACTGAGTCCAACAGACCACTCTTTCCCATGGGCTGATAGATCGTCATTATTCCGGTGCTTCGTGCAATCGGGCCTGTCCTAGCTTCTCTCCACCTGTTAGGGTGGATTTGGTCCCTCCCCATCTTCTCAATCTCCTCCGGCTTCTGGTCTTTGCAGGCCCCCCTCTTTGGTGCACCACTCTGATTCACTGTGTTCCGTCGTAGTTCCGATTGCCCTCCCTCTTTGCCTCTGCCGTGCCTTTGTCGTTTGATGTGTCCTCCTCCACTCGTGCCTTCTCCTAACAGTCCTAACCACACAACTACTACAAATATAAACAAACGCTCAGCCACCCTCCCACTGCTCTGACTCCACTGCTTCCCAGGTGCAACCTTCCTTTTTGCGGGTGCACTCGTTGTGGCGTTGTGCCTTCAAACTGGCATCATAAATTCTGTCTTCCTTTGGGATCCCTTCTGCGGGTCTTGGCGGCCTGCTCCGGGGACTGTGAGCTCTCGCTTCCTACTACTGGTTCAGGTCTCTATGCTGTTACTTGCTGTTTGTTTCGCTTGTTCATGTTACATTGGGGTACGTCCCCAGGTTCCATTGCTCTGATAAGTTCTTGTGGTATCTGGCAGTCTGCTCCAATGTTGTGGAAGCTCTCGCCCGCTGGGTTATTGGTTTGTGTCTCTGTGGAGTATACTGTTTGTTGTATCCTGCTCTGTGCTTCATTGGGGTGCATTCCTGTTTCTCCCGCTTCCCTCTCTTGGTTGTGGGATCCCCTGCTGGTCCATCCACTCTTGGGCATCAGCTGTAGTCTCAAAGATATGTGACCTCTCGTTGTGCAGCACGTTTAGTTTACAGAAGCATGAATCTCAAACCCATCACCCGAAGGCGCTCCTTGGTCAGCCAAAACTACGTCTGTTGCCTTTGCACTAGCACTGTGTAGTCTGGGTAGATGGTTACTCTATTACCGTTTCTTGTTATCACCCCACCTTCCCTCAAGAATGTCAAGATCTTCTCCCTGTCTTTGAAATTCATGATCTTTGCAATCATAGGTCTTGGGGGTGCCCACGGACGGGGTCTCCTGGATAGAGCTCTATGCACCCCCTCCACAACGAAGCCTTGGGATAAATTCCCTGCTCCCACTTCCTGAAGCAGGAGCTTTTCTATGTAGTTCGTGGGGTCTCTGCCTTCCTCCCCCTCCGGCAGTCCCACTATGCATACCTTGTTGCATCAGGCTATAACGCTCACCTGATTCCCACGGAGGCGCAGGTCTGGCTTCGAGTTCTGGCTGATGCTTCTTCAATGGTGAAGTGCAGGACTCTGAAGATGGACAAGAAGGGCCCTTCTACTCTGGCTTCTCTGGCTCGCAGGAATATTCCCCTGTGCGTGAAAAGGGAGTATTACCTACTGACTGAGTTATGCTCAAGCCTCCCACTCTCTTCCAACCCTCCACGATACCCTTCCACGATTCCCCGTGAAGTCTCACCTTAGGGTCAGGAAGGATGAGCTCTCCATCCTGCTTCTGATGCAGGGGCGCGTTGAAACCCAGTTACTTCACTGGATTGAGGATTGATGGGAGTTCAGGTAAGCTTGACTATTCAGGTAAGGCTCTGTAAAAGTTCTGTTGCAAGTTCAAAAGTCCAAGCTTAATAATAATGTTCATTGTCTTTTTCCCCTTAGGTGCCGGGGTTCGGAATGCCGGAGATATGGCGCCGACCCGAAGTGAAACGTGCAGTTCCAGTAAATGACAGGTAAGTTCTGGATGAGCGCTCGGGTAATGTCTTTGCATTCGCTCATTCAATGTCTTTGTCTTTTTTCCCCATAGGGGCCGGGGTCCGGAAAATGCCTGGAAGCGGCAAGACCCGAAATGAAATGGGAATGACCCAACAGGTAAGTCTTAGAAGGAAACTGAGCTTTTCCTATTCCCTTCCTTCTCTCACCTTGTTCTTGTCTTTTTCTCTCTAGGCTCTGGGAAGTGGCTGTGGATCCGGATGATCGCTGCTGAAGATGGTGGCGTCCAGGATAGGTGAGTGAAATGCAGCGCTGCAGCGATCGTAGCGAAATGCTTTTAAAAATGATGTCTTCCTTTTCTGGATCGTCGGTGTGATGTCTCCGTGGTGCTGATTTAGGAGGTAAGGTCTTTTGTCTCCCTTTGCAGGTGACCCATGATACTGACAGGCGTGGCTGAGGTCCAGATGCAGGAGCCGACACGGTGAGCGTCCAGCTGCGAGGAGCAGAACAACGCGAAGCGTGAGTTGCTGATCGGGTGTGGTTTAAATAGCTTTGGAAGAAGTTCCAAGTGTGTATCCTTCCACCGATCAGGTATGCATCCTTCCCCGACCACACCCGGGTGGAAAGTAGTCCCACAGGTAAAGTAGTTCCATTCAGGCCTCAAGAGGGCCTGGATGTGGCAGCATGGTCTGCATCAGGTAAGTGCACATTAAAACACTTGAACACATGTCTAGCTTTATGAGCCTGGCGCCTAAGGCGCCAGGACAGAGGTCCAACCTGAGCCTGGCGCCTAAGGCACCAGGACTGCGTCCAAAGGGCCCCAGCTTGGGCCCGCTGGCACTCCCCTGGGGGAAATGATGCCTGCCTCTGGGGTTGCTGGGTCGGACCTGGCTCCTTGGAGGTAGGCATCATGACAGTACCCCCCCTCAAGGCCCCTCCCAAGGTTCTTTCCTCCGGGGGTTTTGGCTTGTTCGGAAATCTCCGGTGAAACCTTTGTACTAATCGAGGTGCGTGGACATGGTTACTAGGCTCCCACGATCTCTCCTGAGGTCCATATCCCTTCCAGTCAACAAGAAAGAAGAGTTTCGACTTTACCACCTTGGAGTCTAAAATGTCTTTAACTTCGAATTCTAATTCCCCTTCAATTTCAACTGGATCTGGAGGCTTGGACAATCGGGTTCCTAGTTGTACTGGCTTCAAAAGTGATGCATGAAAAACTGGATGAATACGCATGTTGGACGGTAGATTCAGTTTAAAGGCCACTGGGTTTATTATAGCCTTGATGGGATAAGGTCCTATGAATCTGGGATTGAAGGTTCGCGGGCCCTTGAGGGGTAAAAGTTTAGTTGCTAGCCATACCTGGTCTCCTACTTGGTAAGGAGGAGTTTTACTTCGGTGCAAATCAGCGTTTTCTTTATACTTTTTCTTGGCTTGCTGTAAATGAGTTGCAGCTTCTTTGAAGGCTCGGGTTATTGTGGAATGCAGATGATTTACTGCAGGCATTTCCAGGGTCAGAGGTGGATCTAGGTCAGAGGTCCGAGGATGGTGACCATACAAAGTATAAAAAGGGGTTTGTCCGGTTCCAGAATGCACTGAATTGTTGTATGCATATTCTGCGATCCAAAGGACGTCTTTCCAATTTAACTCGGATTGGTGTAACATGCACCGAAGATATTGCTCGAGAGTCTGATTGGTTCTCTCGGTTTGTCCGTCGGTCTGGGGGTGGTGGCTGGTGGATAACCGCACATCTATCTGTGCTAGTTGGCAACACTTCTTCCAAAAATGGGAGATAAATTGACTTCCACGATCTGAGACTAATATGGAAGGGAAACCATGTATGCGAACTATATTCTCCAGGAATTTCTTGGCCAAGGTGAAAGCTGAAGGCAAACCCTTTAAAGGGATAAAGTGGGCCATTTTGGAGAATAGGTCCACAATTACAAGGATTGTGTTGTAACCAGCACAAGGAGGCAGGTCGGTTATAAAGTCCATTGACAGGGTGTGCCATGGTGCAGGTGGAATATCCAAGGGTTGAAGTAGGCCGGCTGGCCTTTTCTTTTGAGCCTTGTTTTGGGCGCAAATTCCGCAAGACAGAACAAAAGACTTTATGTCTTTTCTCCAAGAAGGCCACCAGAAGTGGCGTTTGATTTTTTCCTCCGTTTTAGCGATACCAGGGTGTCCTTCCATTAAAGATTCATGATGATGGGCAGTAACAAGTTCTTGCAATTCTTTACTTGGCAGAAACAACCGCTCCTGGAAGTAGGGTAAGTCATCCTTAACGGTGTAATGAGGACCCTTTTGACTCCATTCCAGTAAGGTTGAAGAGTCTAGAAGTTGTTTTACTTGCGTTTGGATGTCCTCAATAGTTTGCAATGAAGTTAAGCCTAAGATTCTTTGCTCAGGTATGATGGGCACAGGTTCTAAGCTCGAATTAGGTTCTTCCATGCCAATCCAGGATAAGGCGTCCGCTTTTCCATTCTTGCAGCCAGGGCGATAGGTAATTACAAAATCAAATTCCGCAAAGAATAGAGCCCATCGGAGTTGTCGTGAAGATTGAGCTTTGGCCGTCTTTAAATACTGTAAGTTTCTGTGGTCCGTAATTACGGTGATGGTGTGTCTTGCCCCGAGAAGGTAGTGACGCCAAGCCTTGAAAGCAGATTTAATAGCCAGTAACTCTTTGTCGGTAATTGCGTAGTTGATTTCAGGAGGAGAACATTTCCTGGACCAAAAGGCCACAGGGTGTAGTTGGTTAGTTTCTGTGTCTCTTTGCGACAGGACAGCTCCCATGGCCGAACTGGATGCGTCGGTTTCCACAATGTAAGGGAGGTCTGGGTGTGGGTGCTTCAATACAGGTGCAGTGGTGAATTTGGTTTTCAGGTCCTGAAAGGCTTGTTCGGCCTCAATAGTCCATTCAAAGCGTTTGTTTTTCTTTAGGAGAGCTGTGATGGGTTGGACTGTTCGGGAAAATTCCGGGATGAATCTTCGATAGAAATTGGCAAAGCCGAGCATGCTCTGAACTCCCTTCACCGAGCTAGGAGATGGCCATTTGAGGATGGCGTCCACCTTTCGTGAGTCCATTCGGACTCCTTGAGGTGTTAGGATGAATCCGAGAAACTCAACTTCTGTGGTATGAAAAACACATTTTTTGAGCTTTGCAAATAGTCTGTGCTGGCGCAATTTCTCAAGAACTGCCCTAACATGTTTTCTGTGATCGGATTCTGAAGAAGAGTACACCAGGATGTCATCAATATAAACAATGACACAGACATCGATAAGTTCCCGAAGAACATCATTCATAAAGTACTGAAAGGCGGCAGGTGCATTGCACAACCCGAAGGGCATCACCTGATATTCGAAAAGCCCAAATTTGGTGCGGAATGCAGTCTTCCATTTGTCGCCTTCTTTTATACGCACCAGGTGATAAGCTCCTCGGAGATCTAACTTGGTGTACACACAAGCGTCTTTTACCTGGTCGATAAGCTCAGGGATCAGGGGCAGAGGATAACGATTCTTAATCGTTATTTGATTTAGGGCGCGATAGTCTATACATGTTCTAAGGTCGCCCTCTTTTTTCGGCACGAAGAACAGAGCTGAGGAGACAGGAGACTTGGACGGGCGAATAAAACCATTGGCTAGGTACTGATCTAAATACTGACGCAAATGCAGGTAAGAGCATAAATCCTACTACAAGGTAGTTGAGCATTGGGTACCAGATCGATTTGGCAATCATAAGACCGATGGGGAGGTAGCGTGTTAGCCTGTTCTTTCTGAAAAACGTCTTGGAATTCTTGGTATTCTGACGGTAGCTGTACAGGGGTGGAAGTTGCTGAGGCTAGACCCATAGCTGGATTTCTTGGATAACAAGTTGGTTCACAATCAGGAAAACTTATCTTCTTTGCTCGCCAGTCAATTCTGGGATTATGTGTTTCTAACCAAGGAATTCCAAGAATTACTTGAAATTGTGGGGCCTTGATCACATCAAACACGATTGCTTCCCGATGTCCATCCTGACCCACCAGTGTCACTTCAACCGTGGAATGCGTTACAGGCCCTGAGGCTATTTCGGTTCCATCTACTGTAGTAATGACATCTTGGGTTACTTTCGGGCGGAGAGGAAGCTTAATCCTGGAAGCCAATTCACGGTCTGTGTAATTTCCAATAGCTCCACTGTCGATGTATGCTTTTATAGCATGCAACTGCTGAGGCTGTTTTGGGTCCACGAGCACCATTGGCATGACAAAATGCGAGGTCAAAGAGTTAGTTTTCAAGCTCGGCAAGCGGACCCCTACGCTTGTCGGGCTAGGTCGTTTCCCGAATCAGGTGTCAATAATTCGTTATCAGTAGCTCCAACCACCTTCTTAGGTGGTTTAACTGGACAATTTCGAAGAAAGTGACCTTAAGTTCTGCAATACAGACAAAGTTGCATTTGCCGCCTTCTCTCTCGTTCTTTCTGCGTTAATGGTCCTTTAACACCACTGATTTGCATAGGTTCGGATACGTCGGTACTCTTGGAGTTAGCGTGGGTTTTGATCGGTACTCGGGTTTCATACTTGAACCGATCTGCTTTTCTATTTTGAAGTCTGTGATCAAGTTGAACCACCAAGTCTATGTAGTCTGTGCAGACCTGGGGTGGGTTTGCTATCTGAGCTAGAACATCCTTAAGCTCTCCGCGCAGGCCTCGATGAAACAATGTGATCCTTTTGTTTTCTGGCCATCCAGTTTCCACAACCAGTCTGTTAAAGGTGGCAATGTAGGGCAGAAGATCCTGATTACCTTGTCGTAAGGATAGCAGTTCGTTATCAAGGGCCTGTCCTTGAGAGTGTCGAGCGAACAATCTTTCCATGCTGGCCTGGAAGCCCTGAAAATTCTGGAGAATGGGATCATCCTGATTTACCAATGGAATAGACCAATCGGCAGCACTGCCACTGAGGTAAGAAAGTATAAAGGCTACCTTGGTCTGGTCGTTAGGGAAGGCTCCGGGTCTGCATAGAAAGTGTAAACGACATTGGTTCAGAAAGACGGCATATTTCTTGGGATCCCCCGCAAAACGTTCAGGCGGGGCCAAAGGCATGTGTCCAGGTAGATTAATTTGTCCCGGGTTATTCAAACCCATTGATGTGGAAACGTCTCCGGAATTAGGTAAAGGAGTGTGCCCTGCCTGGGCCTGTAATAACCTTTTGGCTAGGTCATCTGTTCTTTCCTTGGATAGGATCAGTTCTCTTTTGAGAGCGTTAGTCTCCTGGCGGGCTGAGTGCACCTCTGCCCGTAATTCCCCCAAAAGCTGGGCCAGCTGGTCAGTCTCGGAAGTCTCCATAGCGCCCGGGTGGGAAATTGTGGGTAGGCTTCGCGGTCTGTAATGCTCACCTGATTCCCACGGAGGCGCAGGTCTGGCTTCGAGTGCTGATGCTTCTTCAATGGTGAAGCGCAGGACTCTGAAGATGGACAAGAAGGGCTCCTCTACTCTGGCTTCTCTGGCTCGCAGGAATATTCCCCTGTGCGTGAAAAGGGAGTATTACCTACTGACTGAGTTATGCTCAAGCCTCCCACTCTCTTCCAACCCTCCACGATACCCTTCCACGATTCCCCATGAAGTCTCACCTTAGGGTCAGGAAGGATGAGCTCTCCATCCTGCTTCTGATGCAGGGGCGCGTTGAAACCCAGTTACTTCACTGGATTGAGGATTGATGGGAGTTCAGGTAAGCTTGACTATTCAGGTAAGGCTCTGTAAAACTTCTGTTGCAAGTTCAAAAGTCCAAGCTTAATAATAATGTTCATTGTCTTTTTCCCCTTAGGGGCCGGGGTTCGGAATGCCGGAGATATGGCGCCGACCCGAAGTGAAACGTGCAGTTCCAGTAAATGACAGGTAAGTTCTGGATGAGCGCTCGGGTAATGTCTTTGCATTCGCTCATTCAATGTCTTTGTCTTTTTTCCCCATAGGGGCTGGGGTCCGGAAAATGCCTGGAAGCGGCAAGACCCGAAATGAAATGGGAATGACCCAACAGGTAAGTCTTAGAAGGAAACTGAGCTTTTCCTATTCCCTTCCTTCTCTCACCTTGTTCTTGTCTTTTTCTCTCTAGGCTCTGGGAAGTGGCTGTGGATCCGGATGATCGCTGCTGAAGATGGTGGCGTCCAGGATAGGTGAGTGAAATGCAGCGCTGCAGCTATCGTAGCGAAATGCTTTTAAAAATGATGTCTTCCTTTTCAGGATCGTCGGTGTGATGTCTCTGTGGTGCTGATTTAGCAGGTAAGGTCTTTTGTCTCCCTTTGCAGGTGACCCAGGATACTGACAGGCGTGGCTGAGGTCCAGATGCAGGAGCCGACACAGTGAGCGTCCAGCTGCGAAGAGCAGAACAACGCGAAGCGTGAGTTGCTGATCGGGTGTGGTTTAAATAGCTTTGGAAGAAGTTCCAAGTGTGTATCCTTCCACCGATCAGGTATGTATCCTTCCCCGACCACACCTGGGTGGAAAGTAGTCCCACAGGTAAAGTAGTTCCATTCAGGCCTCAAGAGGGCCTGGATGTGGCAGCATGGTCTGCATCAGGTAAGTGCACATTAAAACACTTGAACACATGTCTAGCTTTATGAGCCTGGCGCCTAAGGCGCCAGGACAGAGGTCCAACATGAGCCTGGCGCTTAAGGCGCCAGGACTGCGTCCAAAGGGCCCCAGCTTGGGCCTGCTGGCACTCCCCTGGGGGAAATGATGCCTGCCTCTGGGGTTGCTGGGTCGGACCTGGCTCCTTGGAGGTAGGCATCATGACGCAGGCTCTCCCCTCTGCGTCTTCAGCTCTGCGTTCCAGCGTGCAAATCCTATCCAGCGCCTCTGACATTTGGGATTGGGAGGTCGTCAATTTCCTGTGTTGCTCTGCACCTGTTGCTCTACTGTTGTCACCCTCTCTGCTAAATTCTTTGTGTCTTGTCTGAGGAGCCCCACGTCTAGGATCACTGCATCTAACTTGCTTTAAGTGCTTCTATGGCCTCCAGAATGCTTCCTTCCACTTGCCTGATCTACCCTTGCATGGGGTTCAATGTGGCCATGGGTGCCTCTGTTGTGACGGACTGTGTCCTCGTTCTTGCGGGCGAATGCCTCCATGCTGGTTTGCCTCCCTTTACCTCCTTTCGGTTTGTCTGGCATATTTACGACCTTGGCCTGTGTTTTTTTCCCAGAGCCCCCACTTCTTCCGTATCAGGTGCAGGCGCTATGCCCCTGAACTGCTTCACTTTTGGCCGGCGCGCGCTCTCTCTCTAACAGGCCTTTTCTGTTCCAATGTCGTCCACCTCGGGGCCCCGTGGGCCCTGCTTAGTATAGGTGTCTTCTTGGGTCCTGTGTTTGTGGGTCTCCCCAGTGGTGTTTTCTTTTTGGTCTGTCAATGGGTTGTGGCCTCCTACGTATATTGTGATTCATTCAGTACGCTCTTCCCCTTTTGTTGCCCTGTACCCAGGTGGTGGCATCTGCGCTGTTATGTCCTAGCTATTGGTAATGTCTGTGCAGGAGCGAGCCCTCTTCCACAGCTCTCTTTATGCTTTAAATTTGTGCCATTCACATTTCACTGTGCCTCAAGGGTGGTGGTGCCCCTATTATGGTACAAGGTTCCCTGGGCTCACCCTGCTTGCCCCTTAGTGGTCTGGGTATGCCCCTGTTGGATCCTTTAGTGCCCCCCCTGTGGGGTTGTTGCTGCTTTATTACAGGGGAGCGGGGTTGCCCCTCTGCTTTGGCTGCATCCCCCAGTGGGGCCTCTGTGCTCCAGCCACTGCTCCGTATTGTTCTGCTACTATGGCCCTGGTATTGCTGATGTTTGTGCTGGGGGGAACCCTCTTCCACGACACCCTTTATGCTTCAGTTTGTGCCCTTTGCCTTCCGCTGTGCCTCATGGCTGGTGGTGTCGCTTGTTGTGTTCTGAGGTTCCCTGGGCTCACCCTGCTTGTCTTTTAGTGGTCTGGGTATGTCCCTGTTGGATCCTTTAGTGATCCCTCCTCTGGGGGTACTGTTTTCTATTGCAGCGGAGCGGGCTGGCCCCTCTGCTTTACCTGCATCCCCCTGTGGGACTTGTGTGCTCCAGCTGCTGCTCTGTAGTGTGCTGCTACCATAACCCGGCTATTGGTGATGTTGTACAGGGGGGAGTCCTCTTCCACTGCATTTCCTATGCTTTAGTTTGCACCCTTCGTAGTGTGCTATGCCTCAGGGCGGGTGGTGCTCCTTATTTTGGTGTGAGGTTCTTGGGGATCGCCCCGCTGATCTCTCAGCAGTCCGGATATGCCCCTGTTGGGTCTTTTAGGGGTGCCCCTGGGGAGGGGGTTGCTGCTTCATTGCAGGGGAGCGGCCTTTGCCCTTCTTCTTTCCTGTGTCCCCTTTCAGGGCCTCTATGCCCCAGCCTTGCACCGTGGTGGTTCCCGACAGTGCAGTGTTTAATTTCACCTGTCCTTCCCCTCCACTTGTCCCCTCCAAGCCACCTCGTCCGTGGGCCGGGGGGAGTCCCGTTGTTGGTGGTTACCTCCCGCGTGGTCCTGTGTCCTGCAGTCCCCTACCTCTTGTGGGGGACCGCATTGTTGGGTACTCCGTACACCTCCCACCTGTGTTGTAAGTCCAGGCTCAGCTGGTGTGACCACCTCCTGGCGCTGTTGTGTGTACCTCTTGTGTGAGTGCCCCCGGGTTGCCCAATAAGTGTTAGGGCCCAGTACCCTCCTCACGTTCTGCTTGGAGGGTCTCCTTGCCCACGTTGTGCGGGACTGCCTGCTTCGTGCCGCTCTGGATGGCGGCTTTGCCTCCTGTGTTTTTCTCAGTTCTCCGTCTCCGGTCTGTGGCGCCACCTCGTCCACCGCGGGGAGTGCCTCCTCTCCATCCATCTGGTTTTGCCAGTCTCCTGGCTGGACCTGCAGCGCCACCAGCAGTGAGGGCCCGTCCTCCTTGCTCACCCCACGGTCTCTCCACTGGCTGGCCTACTTGTTGCTTCTTGCCCTTGCCAGGCGCGATCCCCCACCGTCGCTCTACAATAATCTGTGTTGCCGGATCCACAGTTAGGAGATCCCCTCTGGCTGCATTCTCTCTTGCTCCGCAGTTCGTGCCGCTCACTCCCTCTCTCCTCACTGCTCCGCCTGCACCTTTGTCCCGACTGGGGGCATGGCCTCGTCAGCCCATCGCACACACCATTTTGTATTTGGCATTGCGGTTGCTCTGATCCCCCTCCTACCTCCAGCTCACTGCGACATTGCTCCTACTTTCGGCTGTATGTTCTGGATACCTTCCAACATCTGACATGCGTTTTCTTCAACAAATTATGTTGAATTCCCACCAGTTTGGCGGTTCTGTACGTCGGATCTCCGGGGAGCTCCAAGAATTCACTCACCCATGCATGGCTGCCAATCCACGCCCCTTGCTCCGGCCAAACTTAAGCTTATATCCACCCCTCACATCAGTACTCCCCATAAATGAAGACCATATATCACCATATTTCTAAAGAAACTTGCCAGAACGCTAGCGACACTGTGTAGCCGAGATATTGAAAAGGATAACTTGCGCGAGAGCATCTCCTTTGCGCAAGAAAGGGAAACAAAATTCCCACTGCTCAACAAGGGATTAGGGCAGCCCCACTATACCCCATGGAATCAGACAGACAAAAATAACTTGATGGATAAGCTGCCATCACTGACCGCAAGGGCAGGCAGGTGGATCTACAAGCTAGAGCGGGAGACAGCTGGGATAGCGTTAGCTATAGGTGACATGAAAAGCCTATTTGCATTCATATTGGGTGACCAGGCAGAGGACGTGTGGAAGCGAGCAGGCTATTTTTCTGTGACAGAACGTAATACCACTAAATATGATGGGTCACCATTTAATAATTATAGAGCTAATGTACGGAAGGCACTGAGAGTTCTATTTCCAGACCAATCTGACATGAGCGCCATAATGACTAGGAAGAGGGGCCTACTGAAGACCCTGCTGCCTATATCCAAGACATTAAAGAATGTTGGTGTTTGGAAACTAAAGACCATTGGGATAAAAATATGCCAGTGTTTTATCATATTCTATGCCAGCGCCTACCTGAAGAAGTACAGAGACAGTTAAAAAGGATTGTGGGAAATGAAATGAGACCATGGCCAGAGATACAATTGACTATGGTCCATCACTGTAGGTTAAAGCAGGAGAAGGATCAAAAGAAAATAGAGGAAAAAGGAAAATGCAAAATTGATGCAGAATAAATTATCCAAAATGGCGGTAGAAGGAGCAGTATTGGTAAATACACAAGATGGAAATAATGGTCAGGGAGCTGTCATGCCACATCAGGGCATGGGTGTTTATTTTTCAGGAAGAGGGGAGAGTAGTTTTTACCCCAGAGGAGGAGAGGAGGAAGAGGATTTGTCCACAGGGGGAGAGGATTTGGGTTTAGTAGGAGACAGTCTCGCTTCGGAGAACCTGGGGAGCTGGAGCAGTATGTTGGACATGTCGGAAAGTAGGACACATTTCACAAGTGTGTAGAAGTAGAAGGGCAATACAGCAAGGTGCAGTACAGTATGGGCCAAGAGGGGGGATGGCATATCCAGCACCATATGGTGCGCCAGAGCAAGACTATGGCTATTATGACTGCACACAATATCCACCAGATCAGACACAAGCTGCAGCAACCCAGAGGGCCACAGATACAGCCACAGATAGTGCCATAACAACCACAGCAGACATTGACACAGCAAACACAGAGTGCAGTGCAATCACAACAAGCAGTGACACAGTGGGATACCAATATTCTGCCACAGACAGACACCACGAATAGGAGGAGTGACAGCATTTTGGGGGAACCCTGTTACAGGGAAAGGACTGAACATGTATCCCCAATAGGACAGCCCACAGAATAGCTTGATGCACCCTATTTTATCAGCAACCACAGACCCTGAACAGGAACCAAGGGTGGAGGTATCTATAGGCGACCAGACTCTTTTCTTCTTAGTTGACACTGGGGCAACAAAATCCTATGTCAGAGAGGGCAGACCTCTGATGTCAGGAATATTCACGGACACTCAAGGCTTTTCTTGGGGCTACAAATATGGTTCCTTTCACTGATAGTTTGCCTGTGACAGTATAAGATCAGACGGTAGCAATCCCATTCCTGTATTCCATGAAGACACCTGTTAAAATATTGGGAAGAGATCTTATGGCCAAACTAAATATGTCAATATCATTCACAGAGGACGGCGTAATATGCTCTACACCAGGCATATATTTCCAGACAGCAAAATAATACATACAAGCCTTTCATAGCCAGAAAGTACAGAGGGGAGTACCAGTGGATCCTGAAGTATTTTTCTATGGAGTACTAGTGATGTTAGCATGGCTTCCGCGCATTGAGGGGCAGTTATTGAGACTACCCACAGGCTTTTTATTCAGAACACAGATACCTACAGATGTAACTGAAGGGGAACTGGTTACAATTGAGATAGAGATGGCTGCAGTGAGGGAGGATAGAGTGATTTTACACGGCACTGATGAGGAAGGGGTGAGTTGGCTCACAGTAATAGCACTTGACACATCACACAGACTGACTCAGTTGGCAGATGATGAGTTGTTTGACTACAGTGACTTTGATAATGAGGTATTATTTGGGATAAATATACCATGTCAATTGAGAATAGAGTATACAGAGGTGCAACAACAAATAATGCTAGCTAAAAAAGTACCATCATTTATGGAACAAGATTTGGCAAGGGTACCCGGCACACTATAGACGACTAGTCCATATGATGTGGGGTTGTTTAAAGGGATTGGAGCAGTACAAATAAAATTAAAGAAAGGGGCAATTTTACCTTGAGTAAAATAGTATCCAATGTCCAAAGAAGCAGATGAGGGTCGTGGAATATCTTGACCCACTCAACAGTATTTCCCCACATCACCAAGCTGCATTTGCGCAGAAACCACAAAATGGCTGTGCTGGCTCCTGTGAGCGCCATGGCTCAAAACTGCTTTTTGCAACAACAACAAAAATTGCTGCACCGTCCTGCCAAGCACACATCGGGCAGGATGGGACAAGGGGGCACATTGAAGGAGATTGACAGTGTGTTGCGACATAAACAAAAGGAAGAAAGCGGAAAAGCAGCATTGCTTTGCTGCAAAAGCCAAAATCTCCATTGAAAAGAAACCCCTTTTCACCTTTAAAAAAATGCTGCTGTGACGCTAATTACCTCTGTTCCTTAAATCCACTGTGATTAATAAGCCCTACCAAGCCCTGTGTTTCTCACTGGGCCTCAGCAAAACCAGGCATGATTCTGAATTGACAAGCCGTGTCAAACCAGCTGTAAAAAACAAATCAACCAGGAACTTTACTTTTACTTACACGGGAAACGCGTTCATTTTCTTTGCAAAAGTATCCAAAACTCTGCTGTTCAGAGAGAGACTCTAACTAGGTGAGCTATGTCTGTTTCAATGTATCCGTGCTTCAGACCAACTCCAGCATTCAAGAGAATAACTATAGCTTCAAGACAGTGTGTGAATCTGCTGGAGATGAAAAGTTGAATTTAAGAAGGAAGGCCAACTGCACCACGTGTAAAAGAAATGGGCCTTTGCAAACTGAAAGAAAAATCAAATGCCTGTGTGTTGGAACAGTACAATGGTGAATGAAAGCCTGCCAGTCTTTAGCAATATAAAGAGGTTTGTTGCTGGTGAGACTATATAACATGTGTTATTTTATGCAACAGGCTTGTTTTAATTCTAGATCTAAGATCAGAAAATAAAGGTTAAAACTATGGTGTCTGGAGTTGCAGGTTGAAAAAAAGGTTTTCTGCTTGGAGGGGTGGCACCAAAAGGAGGACTCTCTCTCAGCAGATACTAACATCCCCCTGATAATTATGGGGTTGAATAGACTTTCGTCTCTGCTGGGACCCAGACAACGAAGCTCCCAGGGAAGGAAGTCTGAAGTGTGAAGGGGCAATAAAACTTCAACCAAGGGTGAAACCCCCACCACGCTCTGAAGGAAATGACAGTTGGCAGCAGTTGAAGGAAAGAAAAAAAATTACCCAGGGACAAAGGGACTGCCATTTGTTCCCAAATACTATTTCATGAATAAACTTTAGAGACTTCTATCTCTGCAGGAAGACTTTGAAAAATTGTAAAAATTGCGCAGTTTAAATGTGATTTTGTTGTGCTTTCTTTTGAGACATGGTAGAAGTCACTGACACCTTGGAGACAGAAAGGGCAGAGTATTGAGGATCAATAGAAAAGTATCAATGTTGCAAACATACATTTTTGTACATACATCCCTTGGGATAATTCACATCTGTGTATAAAGTTATGGAATTTTAGGCTGAATCTTTCATGCTCAAAATTACCAAAATGTATCAGAAAGGCGAAACAAAGTCCCACGGACTGGAGGATTGGACTGATATGTGCTGCACAAAATATGTAATCTGTGTTTACAATTTGCTAAGAGATTGAAATTGTATAAATGTATGTTTTTGGCAAAATCAGATTTTAAGTAAAGTAATTGTAGAAGATTTTGGACATTGGAAAACTCCCATCATAAATCTGACATCATCCCCTTGGAAATCCAACCAGTTGAGGTGATGCGGGGACTAGCACCCCTGTCCAATACAAGTAGTTTAGAGGCATTTTTAGTTAACCCTGCCCAGCCTATACTTTGATGATGTCACTAGGAATTATAAATAAGAGTCCCTGACAACACTCTAGACACACACTCTTTCTGATTTCCTGCGCTGCGTTCCTGTACCCGTCATCTTCCAGATCCAGACTCCAACTACAAAGCCAACCATTGCTGATCCTACTCCAGGACCCACTGCAAAACCCAAGCAGTGCTGATCCCATTCCCAGCAAGGCCTCAAATATAAAATCCCACTAAATCTCCCATTAACAAGGGGAAAGCTGTGGTACCTTTTGCATCCTGATCCAGCCTGGTTTTCTGCAACTCACTGCATGCTGCTGCAATCCTGCTACCCTGATGACCTTTAGTATTCAGTGACCAGAATTGCCCGTCCTGTCCTTGCCAGCCGGTGACCAGAACCACACAGCTGTTTGCCAGGTGCCCTGCGGTGTCGTGACCAGACCCGGTTGACTGTCCAAAAAGCTCCAAACTAAAAAGTGGATTGTGAGTATTTCATCACCCCATAGAAATCCATAGTACACCTTGTCTTGCCTTGTCCTTATCCCACTCTCTAAGTCATCCTGTCCTTATCCTGATAACCTGTTCAACTTTCAGAATTCTCTGTGCCTTTTGTTATTAATCTCCAAGCACCTGCTCTATTTTTCTTTTCATTTCTGTTTTACATAGATTATATGTCATTAGGGATATTTGGATTAAATAAATTAATTTCCCTTAAAGAAAGGGGGTACACTGCGTGGAGGGTTATAACTGCAGTAAACAAAGCAATTAGAGCTATGGAGTCCTCTTTTTTAGGGGGCTGTGTGGCAGAGGACCAATGCAAACATATATATAGAGAATGCCACAAAAACAGCTACCTACCTACACACGTACTAGGTGTGACTAGTTGCAGAAAGTGGTATCTTTCATGTCAATCAATTGATGAAGACAGAAAAAATAGAGATATACATATTTTAATTTATAAATACAAAACACTCAAAAAAGATTTGAAAATGACGGCAAATAACCCTGTGGGTTTTTTTAACAATAGACAGAGGGTTCCTCTTTGTTATGATGTCACAGAGTAATGATTATACAAAACTTTTGTGCAAAACAAATTAAGCCGTGTTCAAAGAAAAAAGAGAAATTGCAAATATGAGCATTAAAGGCTTACTTATTATTAAAAATGTTCTTCTAGTTCTGACGACTGTGACGATCCACAGTTTGGACAATTGAAATCTGTCCATATTTTTACTTCATTTGAGGCCACACACGTCAATCAAGTAATTAAAAGGTTAGTGGAAACAGTTGCATGTGCACACTAATAGGGATACAACACTCTCACTTGGGTTTTTTATTATGTTACCAACACAGTTTTGTTCGTTTTGGTTTTTAGATTGCCATAAGTGTAAGTGATGGGCATCAACCAATGAACTATCTTTGACATCCAACTCCTGGTGTTATTATACAACGTCCTGAAGACGGGTCCAGCGCACATCTCATAGCATTTTTAGTTGGCTAAAGAGTGTTTTTTCTTCCAATAATTGCTGCTAGTACCCAGAAACACATTTCAAGGACAAGTTAATTATGAGTCGAGGATATATGAAATAGCAATATGTTCACCTCACACCCTTACTAACCTCACGACAACGTAAAAATATGATGATTGTGTTAAGTTCAAAGAAATTGTCTTGGTTGGTTGAAAAGATTGACTTTCACCAAATGTTTTTTATGTGATGTTATATGTAAACAAAATGCATTTTTGTCTTTTTTTAATACAAAACTTTTTTGAGTGTTTTGTATTTATAAATTAAAATATGTATATCTCTATTTTTTCTGTCTTCATCAATTGATTGACATGAAAGCACTTTCTGCAACTAGACACACCTAATACGTGTGTAGGTGGGTAGCAGTTTTTGTGGCATTCTCTATATATAGGGTTATAACTGCAACATAACTTAGAGAATTCACGGGTGGCGTTCCTCTTTTGTTTAGTCATTAAATCTAGTTTAAAGTAAAACTGTTCTTTTCACAAACTGATTTCCTTTCCAATTTCACCCTTCATTTTACTCAAAGCGCGCCTTCTTCTATATTGCATAACTCTTTCAATTTACCAGCTAGAGACTTACTTTCAATTTCATTTTGTACCTGTGATATATATCTATCCCCATACTCCAAATCAGTGTATTTCACCCATTTTAATTAAAAACCGTTTGGGTAATTATAGCCGGGAATTGCAAAAGTGTAAATTTATTTTAAACTTGTTATTTGACTACAAGCTGTTTTAAACTTTCGACTCATTTCTGAACTGTATGCCTTTGATAATCCATTCTTTGTTACTGTTAGGATCTTTGCATTATTGCTTTAGCAAGGAATTGTATTTGCTTCAAGGTTTTTAACACACATTCATTATTGATTTATCCATATCCGAGTGTCATTTCACAACATTGCAAGGGGTTTAAAATCCGTTTTTCTCTCTTATTTGGCGAGGGAAGGTCAGATTACATTCTGTTTTCAGTTTATTATTCCTGAGTACCTGCTCCTTCTTATATCCACTCAGAATTTATTATCTGTGGGTTGAGGGAACCTTGCAGGGGGAAAGTCTAACTTCGGTGCTATCTGTCCTAAATCAAAAAGTGCTCCTATTCTGCTGTGCTATGTGTATGCTCCACTAAAAAGTCAGACTCAGTGCATTGCTCAAATTCCCATTGTAACTATCATCCCACTGGTGATTGCTGCCCCATATTAAAAAGTGTGTGATTTCTTTTGAATTTTAAATAAATAAATAAATATTGCATTTGACCAACCAGCCTAGTTCATGGTCCATTGTGACCCAGGGTATTTGAAAAGGGGGTGTGATATGAGTGGTGTGTCATCCCAAAATTTAATCCACATAACTAAGGAGAAAAACACCTCAGTTAGGCGCTACATACTAGGCCGAGAACAAGGTGTGCGTGTCGCCTGATTGAAATCCTTAAGAAACCTGGGGGCTCGTAAACCGGGATTTGGGTTTTGGTTGCCACCTGTGACAGTTTAAAACAGTAGACTAACCTGCAAGGTACTAATAATTTGTGTGGTTGGAATACTGGGTTACACTGTACAAGCACCTCCCAAAACACATACTCTAAGTACCAGGCCTGTGTCTAAAATTAAAGCTAAGTCAACCCCAAAATAGACAGAAAAAGCAATAGAATACAGGTTACCCGTAGATAAATAAATATATTAATAAAGCCAAGAACATGTCCAAAATGACCATAGTAGAAATCAATATGTCTATGGAGCACCTTCTGCACACGCTATTTGTCAGGGATGAGTGGCACAACAGGATGAAAAAGTCTGGCTACAAGAAATAACACAACAGGTCACCGCCATGAACCTGGATACATGACAGGACGGTGGCCTATTACACCAAGCTCTGAGCGAGCTATATATGACCCCAAAAATTAAAGAGGAGCAAATGAAAATGTCCAGAATCACGGCCTACCTGTATCTCCACACTGAAGTGATGCGGGAAAAGCAGGAGGAAAATGAAACTCTAGCGCAGAATCAATCTGAACTATTTAATAAAATCCAGATTGATTTAAATTTAGCAGAACAAACATTACAAAAGAGCCAAGAATTGGAGGTAGAATCTGCAAACTACATCATAAAATTAAAAGAAGATTTGGCTCGCCAACAGAAAAGTAATACAGATCAAGAGGCCCAACTAGAAGCAGCAAAAATAGAGTGTCAGGAAAAGGTTGACTCTCTAGAAGAGAGCCAACAGAAGCTGACTCAACCATTAACTTATAACAGGGCCTGCGCAGAGCAGATAGTTACTCTACAAAATCAGATAGATATATTGAAAGAGGAAAATAATAATGTAATTTTGAGAGACCTCCACTCTCAAACAGAATTTGATGAAGTGCGCCAGAAATTCAACATCATCAGGCAACAAAGGGATGAGCTGGCTGAACAGAGAGGCACCCTAAATCAGGAGAAAGATGCCCTATGCCAGGAAATCAGCAAATTCAAAATAGAGTTACAGGGAAGTGCGTTAGACCTCCAGAAACTCAATGAGCTAAAAACAGAGTATGGGAATCTACTGGAGCATGCCAGATGGGTAGAGGGTGCTCTGGAAGAGAACACCCAGGCCAAAGATGCTAAAACTCAGGAGGCCAGTCTCCTGCAGCACAAATTGTCTCATTATTCCCAGACCATACAGGAAGCGCAGAGAGACAATGAGGCTCTCTGTGAAAAGAATGATGGGCTCAGCAAACAAGTGGCAGTGCAAGAGCGGGTCATAGAGGTCAGTAAAGCCTTGATAGCTGAACAAAAGGCTCAGATCTTGGCTTCTTATCTAGAAGCAGCGGCTGAAAAGGAGAAACTAGCATAGTTGGAGAAAGAGGGTGCTAGATTTAATCCTAACTAAAGGGACCCCAAACAGGTAGAGAGGGTAACCCCGGATCATAGTATAAGGACCTCTGTGCTAAGGGACTCCAACCCATTTAATACTGTGAACACTGCCAACTTCATGCCTACCGGTTCACATGAGCCAGAAACCAGGAGGCCGGCAGAATTCAATAGACCAAGCATATGAAACTGACAGGTCAGCACCCCACAGAAATTGATGAACGGGCGTCCCTGTATAGATCCCCAAACATTAAGGCTGATGTCTCTGACAAGAAATTCTCGTATGAGGGGAGTATCCGGGAATCAGATCCACAGAAATATTACCTTCCAAGGGACCAGTTGTGATGAAAACCCTGATGAAATGAGGCCCAAAAAGAGTATCCTGAAGACCGCTACCCAATTAGAGCAGTGGGGGGAATACTCTGCCAAACCTGGGAGTAAGGAGGAGTCAGAAGACTACTCTCTTGTGCCCCACAGGAGTGGAGAAACTAGGCCCCACCATTCTGCGAGCCCCTCTCAAGCTCACAGATTCCGGGAGAGCCTAGATGATCATAAGGGGAACTCAACAAGTAGCGCCTCTTAGTCTGAGGACAAGTGGACTCGGGTGACTAAGCCAAAGAAAGCAAACAAACTCAAGAGAGTTATGACAAAGACCCCATTAGGCAGATTAAGGCCCATAGGAGTGTCAAAAACCCTACCATGAAAATGCAAAATATTCTGTTTGGGAACACCTGGAGCTCTATGAGCAGATGATGGACACTTTTCATATGAAAGACAACCAAAACTGTATAGAGTATGTAAAATGGACATTCTCCCCTGAGTACTGCAGTTTCTTTGCTGGACTGGAAGACCAGAACCATTCAAGATGGTACACCTACAGGGCGGCCATCTTGAAACACTTTTCTGCCCACAGAAACCCCCAAGAGGCTCGCAAAGCGGCCTACAATCTGCAGTTCGGGGAAGATCAGGCCCCACGAGAGTTTGTGCAGGAGCTCAAACGCGCCTTCGCACTACCCACTAGGAGGGTGCGCACGGATAGCAGGGAGTTTGTAACCACCTTCTTTCATGCTCTCCCCAAGTATATTATGAGCCAGTGGTGCGGGTCTTCCATGAGGAAAGATCTCTGGACTGGGTCATAGAGCAGGCGACCCGCATTTATGAGGTCCAAAAACCTGCAGAAAATAAAAATCTGAACAAAAACCCCAAACCAGCCAACACGCCTGCTGCTGCTAAGGTGGCGGAGGTAAAGGTTGCCCCCATTTTAGACCTAGAGATGGGGTAGCCTAAAAATACACCTGCACAAAGTCAGCAAAATCAAAGACCCAGAAGGCCTTCAGGTGGCAGTCAGGGAGGTAATCCAACTAATGGGACCCCTAACTCCCCTGATTATATCAGCCCCGATACAAGGGCAACCGACCAATCCTGGGGTATGTATGGACTCCCCCGGCCCAACGGGGGGATCCAACCAGGTAGGTGCTGCCACGGGAAACTTCCCTTCTAACTTCCCTCAGGAGGGCAGGAATTCCCCAAATGCTGGGTTAAGCTTCTTTCCCCGATACCCACAAAACCTCAACCTGCAAGACAACCCTCCTTTCATTCCCCGCTTTCAGGAACCCAGACAACCCAATCCAGTAGAGGGGAGGCCAAGGGTGGAGGGTTACCAAAATCCACCATATCCAGGGTACCACGGGAGAAGGGATAGTTACTCTTCCCGTGATCCACCTAGGTTTGACCAGAGACCCCCCTACCAGCCGGAACAGGTGTCCCAATTGGAACGCCAGGTCCAGAACCTAACCCAGGATCTGGGTGGCATGTTGAGGGCTCAACAGAACCCTCAGATAAACATGGCAGCTCAGAACAATGACGAGGCAAGAACCCTGACAACTCACCAGTTCCAGAGGAGGAGTCACAGGGGAAAGGAGGGTGTAAAGCCCTAGAGGAAGCTTCCTTCCTCACTCATGAAAAGCTCCTGGACACCCAGGAACCAGAATCAGAATCACCTGCACCCGAAAACCTGCAACCCAAGGAATAGAGGGTAGGTAAGAGAAATAAAGAACTCAAAAAGACCCAGTTTGTGGAGGGAGTTAGTGTCCCCCAATTTGAAGGGTAAGAATCCTTGGAGGATTCTGAGAAAACGATCTTCTCCTTCAGGACCAAGGGGACTCCTCCCAAAGAAAAATGGGTCCCAAGAGATCTAGATGAGGACTCGGTGGGAGTGAGGACTGATTCTGAATCGCCCATCCTGGAACCCCAGAAAGAGCATCAAGAAGACATAATATTAAAAGAGGATTCCCAAACTTCCCAAAGCAATTCTGGTGGCTGTCTTCAAAAAGTGGGTTCTGGGGCAGCCCAGAATCAGAAAAGGAGGAACCCAAAACTCCTTGAATTTCCGAGTGCAAAATTTTTCTTTCAGATCCACAAACTCCTACACAGAATTATGCCCAAACTACCCCTGTGTCGGAGTCCAAAATAAGGAAATTGACCACCCAGCTCACCCAAAATGCACATCATCTTTGCCCCCTTCAGGAGAAGGAGGGTAGATTTCATGCCCCGGTCCAAGTGCAGGGGCAATGTACATTTGCGGCACTTGTGGACACTGGATCCCAAGCCACTCTTCTGTCAAAAAGGACCTTTGATCAGATAAATTCAGGAAGGGGTGAGAGATACCAAATCTCTCTCACCCCTATTCCTGGACAACTCCAGAATTTCGATGGGAATGAAATTCCTGTCGAGGGGACTGCAGATTTGGAAATCAAAATTGGGCGACATAAGGTGAAACACCCTGTCATAATCGTGACTCCAGAGGGCACACCCTGTCTACTAGGGAATGACATCCTGCAAAGGTTGTCCTCCTTAATAGACTGTGTGAACAAGGTCCTCTGGACTCAGACTAACAGGCCAGTAAAATCAAAACAGAGTGTCAACCGTGTTAGTCTAAATGGCACATGCCACATGATTGAACAAAGACCAGATCAAATTAAGTTTCATCTTCAAAATAATGAAATACCTGACGTTACAATAATTGCTGTGGGACAACAAACTGGTGGTGGGAACTCCTCTCCATTCCTGAAAATCAACTTTCCTTCCAGTTTGAAGTGGCATTCCACACTGGAAGGAAATACTTTGGAATTCTATACCAATTCACAATCTGAAAATCCCAATACTATAGCCAAAATTGATAACAAACCAGCACAAAATGTAGCTGGCATTCAGAAGAAGGGCGAACAGCTCTTCTTCCTGATTCAGCTAAATGACGCAACGGAGTCTGTCCTTGCCCGAGTTGACTTGAATAGCGAAGAAAGCTTCATCAGCGAAGTATTATTCAGGAAACTCCCAAAAAACCAGACACTGCCCGCTGTTGAGTCTGTTTTTCAATGTGTATGGGATCTGGAAATTCCCAGTTCCAAACATCTTCTGCTTAGCATTTGTATGATAAAAATGTCTAGAGGTGACAAAAGCATAGAACACAATTGTTGGGTTGTGCGAGGTGTTCCTTCCGCCTTTTACATGGGCAGTCACATCCTCAACCGACTTGAGATTCATTTGGATCCCAGTTAATGCCAAGCCCAGTCCCAACTGGAGAGTCGATCTCAGGGCCCTGGCAGACCTAAAGAAAGCCTTCCGGTCAGCCCCAGTGCTACCGTAGGAAACTGAAGTTACAAAATGGAGAAGAGGTCACCATCCCAGGCCTAGCCTACAGAATCTGCATACCCAAAGGCGAATTGACAGAAGAGAAATGAGTCCATATTAATCAGCTAGAGAGTTGTCGCCCTAGGCACACTTTGCAACAAATTGAGGAGCCCTGAGAGAATCAAATAGAGGAGACATCTGAAACATGAGAATAAGGAAAAGAAGAACCAGAAGGGAACCGATAGGATTTATA
The DNA here is from genome assembly GCF_040938575.1 of Ambystoma mexicanum. NCBI lineage: Eukaryota > Metazoa > Chordata > Amphibia > Caudata > Ambystomatidae > Ambystoma > Ambystoma mexicanum. Next base: position 1,264,520,539 of record NC_090932.1, on the reverse strand, counting down.
AATATGATTATGTAACAAGGATTATTTTCTTCATTATCAACTGTGATCATTGAATGCCTGCGTATCCCACTGCTGTCGACCCGATTGGAGGGCAGTTAGTGGGAAATTGTTGTAACCGGTTTGTGTTCTCTTTCATAGATAAGTACTGGTTGCGCCTATCTAAAGAACAAGCAGGATCTCCATGGCAACCAGAAAGGGAGAAACCCTTTAGCTCTACACCATGAAAGGAAGATTCAAGAAAAAGCTGGGGGTGTTGTTCCACGTTCTGACCAGAGACAACGAGAGGAGCAGGACGCACCGTTCTCTGATGGAAGAAGGACTCATACCTGCCTGATCCTGTTTTGTCCCATGGAGAAATCCCACTTGCCCGATTCTCCCTCGACTTGAAATCTCAGAAGTGTTGGGGGGGATATGTGGGATATCTTGACCCACTCAACAGTGTTTCCCCACATCACCAAGCTGCATATGCGCAGAAACTGCAAAATGGCTGCGCTGGCTCCTGTGAGCGCCATGGCTCAAAACTGCGTTTTGCAACAACAACAGAAATTGCTGCACCGTCCTGCCAAGCACAAATCGGGCAGGATTGGACAAGGAGGCACAGTGAAGGAGATTGCCAGAGTGTTCCGACATAAACAAAAGGAAGAAAGTAGAAAAAGCAGCGTTGCTTTGCTGCAAAAGCCAAAATCTCCATTGAAAAGAAACCCCTTTTCGCCGTTAAAAAAATGCTGCAGTGACGCGAATTTCCTCTGTTCCTTAAAGCCACTGTGATTAATAAGCCCTACCAAGCCCTGTGTGTCTCACCGTGCCTTAGCAAAACCAGGCATGATTCTGAATTGACAAGCCCTGTCAAACCAACTCTAAAACAATAAAGAAAATCAACCAGGAACTTTAATTTTACTTACACAGGAAATGCATTCATTTTCTTTGAAAAAGTATCCAAAACTCAGCTGTTCAGAGAGAGACTCTAACTAGCTGAGCCATGTCTGTTTGAATGTATCCGTGCTTCAGACAAATTCCAGCATTCAAGAGAATAACTATAGCTGCAAGACAGTGTGCGAATCTGCTGGAGATGAAAAGTTGAATTTAAGAAGGAAAGCCAGCTACACCACGTGTAAAAAAATGGGCCTTTGGGAACTAAAGAAAAACAAATGCCTGTGTGTTGGAACAGTACAATGGTGAATGAAAGCCTGCCAGTCTTTAGCAATATAAAGAGGTTTGTTGCTGGTGAGACTATATAACATGAGTTATTTTATGCAACAGGCTTGTTTTAATTCTGGATCTAACATCAGAAAATAAAGGTTAAAACTTTGGTGGCTGGAGTTGCAAGATGAAAAACAGGTTTTCTTCTTGGAGGGGTGGCACCAAAAGGAGGGCTCTCTCTCAGTAGATGCTAACACCCCCTGATACTTACGGTGTTGAACAGACTTTCGTCTCTGCTGGGACCCTGACAATGGATCTCCCAGGTAAGGAAGTCTGAAGTGTGAAGGGGCAATAAAACTTAAATCAAGGTAGAAACCCCCACCATGCTCTGAAGGAAATGACAGTTGGCAGCAGTTGCAGGAAAGAAAAAAAAATGACCCAGTGACAAAGGGACTGTCATTTGTTCCCACAGACTATTTCAGGAATAAACTTTAAAGACTTCTATCTCTGCAGCAAGACTTTGAAATTTTTTTAAAATTGCGCAGTTTAAAAGGGATTTTGTTGTGCTTTATTTTGAGACATGGTAGAAGTCACTGACACCTTGGGGACAGAAAGGGCAATGTATTGAGGATAAATAGAAAAGTATCAATGTTGCAAACATACATTTTTGTACATACATCCCTTGGGATTATTCACATCTGTGTATACAGTTATGGAATTTTAGGCTGAATCTTTCATGCTCAAAATTAACAAAATGTATCAGAAGGGCAAAACAAGGTCCCACTGTCTGGAGGATTGGACTGAATGTGCTGCACAAAATATGTAATCTGTGTACATCATTTGCTAAGAGATTGAAATTGTATAAATGTATGTTTTTGGCAAAATCGGATTTTAAGTAAAGTAATTGTGGGAGTTTTTGGACATTGTAAAACTCCCAGCATAAATCTGACATCATTCCCTTGGAAATCCAACCAGTTGAGGGCGAGGCGGGGACTAGCACCCCTGTCCAATCCATGTAGTTTAGAGGCATGTTTAGTTAACCCTGCCCAGCCTATACTTTGATGATGTCACCAGGCATTATAAATAAGGGTCCCTGACAACACTCTAGACACACACTCTTCCTAATTTCCTGCGCTGCGTTCCTATACCCGTCATCTTCAAGATCCAGACTCCAACTACAAGGCCAAGCATTGCTGATCCTACCCCAGGGTCCACTGCAAAACCCAAGCAGTGCTGATCCCATTCCCAGCAAGGCCTCAAATATAAAAACCCACTAAATCTCCCATTAACAAGGGGAAAGCTGTGGTACTTTTTGCATCCTGATCCAACCTGGCTTTCTGCCACTCACTGCATGCTGCTGCAATCCTGCTCCCCTGATGACCTTTAGTATACAGTGACCAGAATTGCCCATCCAATCCTTGCCAGCCAGTGACCAGAACTGCACAGCTGTTGGCCAGGTGCCTTGCCGTGCTGTGACCAGACCCGGTTGACTGTCCAAAAAGCCCCAAACTAAAAAGTGGATTGAGAGTATTTCATCACCCATAGAAATCCATAGTATACCTTGTCTTGCCTTGTCCTTATCCGACTCTCTAAGTCATCCTGTCCTTATCCTGATAACCTGTGTAACTGTCAGAATTCTCTGTGTATTTTGTTATTATCTCCAAGCATCCGCGCTATTTTTCTTTTCATTCCTGTTTTACATAGATCATATGTCATTAGCAATATTTGGATTAAATAAAGTAATTTTCCTTAAAGAAAAGGGGGACACTACATGAAGGGTTATAACTGCAGCATAACTTAGAGAATTCACGGGTGGCGTTCCTCTTTTCTTTATTCATTAAATCTAGTTTAAAGTAAAACTGTTGTTTTCACAAACTGATTTCCTTTCCAATTTCACCCTTCATTTTACTCAAAGCGCACCTCCTTCTATATTGCATAACTCTTTCAATTTACCAGCTAGAGACTTACTTTCAATTCCATTTTGTACCTGTGATATATATCTATCCCCCCACTCCAAATCAGTGTATTTCACCCATTTTTTATTTAAAACCGTTTGGGTAATTTTAGGCGGGAATTGCAAAAGTGCAAATTTAAATGCGTTATTTGACTACAAGCTGTTTTAAACTTTCCACTCATTTCTGAACTGTATGCTTTTGATATTCCATTCTTTGTGGCTGTTAGTATCTTTGCATTGTTGCTTTGGCAAGGAATTTTATTTACTAGCCCATTCCACCCAACTCAAATTTGCCTCTGCATTCATGCCTAACCTGCCCATGGCAACGTGCTCGAACTAGCCTACTGTATTTGTGTGTATTTCTGTTTACTTACCCTCTGCACATTAGTCAAACTAGCCTACTGCAACAGTGTGCATCTGTGTTTACTAGCCCATTGCACCCAACTTGAATTAGCCACTGCATTCATGCTTATCCTGCCCATGGCACCTTAGTCGAACTAGCCTATTGCAGCTGTGTGCACTTGTGTTTACCTGAACTAGCCTACTGCATGTGTGTGTATTTGTATTTACTTGCCCTTGGCATCTCAGTCGAACTAGCCTACTGCATCTTCTTGTGCACTTGTGCCTACCTACCTACTGCACCCAAGGGAAACTAGCCCACATGGCCGCCGCCCACAGAGCGACCCTTACCATGGCAACCATCCTCCCCCTTTTTAGTACAATCGCCCCTTCCTACTTCCTCCCTCCTCTTCAACCACCACCCCGGCAGAAAACACCCTACCTGTACACAGAGTCTGTAGACAACTGCAATCACAACATGGACACCTCACCTAACCCCTCTCTCAACCCTACTGAATGGATCTGCCTCTTTGCCTCACCGCCTACACCATGGATTGCTTTTACAGAAAATTTAGAAACCTGAGACTATGCTCACGGATCCCACACCATAGGACACTGCTTAGGAGGGACCTACCCCAACCCTGCCACCAAAACGTACACCTGTCAGCCTAACTGACTCCGCACCTGACATCCAGGGCACCTGAAATCCCTATCCAAGCAAAAACCTCTAAAGCACCAAATTCTCTTAGTACGCCACCAGCCTCCCAGCCACAGGTAGACCCATAGCTCTCACGCCCGACCATCAGATGTGCACTCATAAACGCTCGCTCCCTAGCTACCCATGATCTAGACATTGCAGACCTCATCTCCACCAATGATCTGCACTTCTTGGCCATTACTGAGACCTGGTTACACCAAGCAGCAGGCCCAGCACTATCACTAGCCCCTCCAGACGGCTCCTCAATAATAAGGAAAGACAGAGATCCAGGTAAAGGTGGTGGAGTAGCAATCATTGCTAAAACAACCCTTGGCTTTAGAGCTACCGCATCTGCTAGCTTCACCTCTACAGAACTACTGACCGTCAACATCCCCCTCTCGCCCTCTCAAACAAACCTGATGCATCTCATCTATTGCCCACCTGGTCACACCTCATGCTTTGAGGAAGACATCACTGATCTATTGACCAATAACACCAAACAGGATCACAAATTGTCCTGCTTGGAGATTTCAATTTAGGCCTTCTTGATCCTAACAACCCTAATGGCACATCCTTGGAAAACGCAATCTCCGAGCTTCACTTTAACCACTGCATCACGGCGCCGACGCATAATAAAGGCAGAACGCTGGACTGGCTGGTAGACCTCAACTGCTCTACCACCATCCTCCAAAATGAGCCCACCGCCTGGTCCGACCACCAAGAGAGCGGCAGAAGCTACATGGAGAAAAATGCCTAACACTCCCAACAAAGCGCTTTTCACCTCAGCTGCCGCATCATACAAATCAGCAATCCTCAACGCTACGAAAGAGACCTATAACAACAGAATCTTTAATGCCAAATCCCGAAACAAGGACCTACTCAGTATTCTCAGGGAACTTGAAGTATCAGCCCCACCTTCAGAAGCCTGCCTGAAAGACGCAGACTGGTGCACTAAAATTCAAAAGCTCTTGGAGACAAAATCACCTTGCTCCAATCCAAAATTGAGCAAAAACAGAACAGCTTACCCAAGAACGCCACCGCCTCCTCCCCATCTACCCATAGCACCCCAGTATGCCTAACACTCACATGCCCACCCTTCTCCTTTTCTCCTGTTTCTCCTAAAGAAGTAGAAAGTATCATTAAAGGCCTCAAACCCTCAAGATGCCAAGGAGATCTTTGCCCAGCCACAATCATTCAGGAAGGCGCCAAGGACGTAGGCCCTTTCATTACTGCCATAATCAACTCCTCCTTCAAGACCAGCTCCGTCCCTAACAACCTCAAGGAGGCCTGGGTTATGCCTCTCCTAAAAAAACCTAACCTATACCCCAATACCTCCACCAACTACAGGCCCATCACCGCCGTTCCTTACCTCCTAAAGATCATAGACAGAGTGCCTAACTTCAAATACAGAAACACCTGGAAGTCAATAACTTACTGAGCCTTAGACAATCTGGTTTTAGGCCAAGAAATGGAACGGAAACTGCCCTCTTGGACCTAAAAATCCAAATAGATGAGGCCAAGGACAAGGGTAAACTGGCTGTGCTTATGCTGTTAGACCTATCGGCAGCCTTCGATCTTGTCGATCACCAGATCCTCACTGAACAGCTGTCCTCAGCAGCCACATTCTCCAGCGAAGCCACGACATGGATACAATCTTTCCTGTCCAATCGCACCACGAGGGTCTTCGCACCCTCAGCCTCTGCAGACCCAATACCCATCTATTGCGGTGTACCGCAAGGCTTGTGCATCTCGCCAACACTCTACATTTTCACTAAGCTCCTCTTTGACCATCTTGACAACCTGGGTGTCACATATACGAATTACGCGGATGACACCCAGGCTCTAATCACACTCACAAGGAGTTCTGAAGATGATTCTAAATTGATTCATGGCATATACTTGGAGATCCAGGCATGAATGGCAGACCACAGCCTATGCATCAATGACGAGACGACTGAGTTCTGGATCGTCAGCTCCCAAGTTCTGCATAAACAAATTAGACCCACGATACGCTTCCGTCAACATTGACGGGAACCTGATCAAAGTGGCCAAAGAAATCAAAACCTTGAGGGTCTACATAGATTCCACCCTTTCTCTCAAAAGGCAAGTGAATGCCACTGCGTCCACAACGGCCTACACCAACAAGCTGATTAATTAATGCAAACCATTCCTCTCTCCTAGCAGCTGCACTACTCTAGCTAAAGCACTAGCTCTCTCCAAGATTGACTACTGCAACACACTCTACCTAGGCACCTCGGAACGGAACATCAGCAAACTTCAGGTCCGACAAAATAACGCCCAACGTTCCACGCTAAGCATACCGGGATCCACACACATCACCAGCCACAGACAGGATGCCCGATGGCTCCCAGTACGAGATAGAATCTCCCTCCGCACACTTGTAATTACCCATAAATACCTAACAAACTCCACTCCTAAATATCTGGTAGATAGGTTCAACAAACACCATTCAGCCAGACCGACTAGAGCCCCATACCTGCATAGCCTGTCCATCCCTAGATTCAATCTAAAAAGAGCCGGTGGAAGAAGCTTCCCTGTGTTAGCCGCCAAACATTGGAATGCCCTACTGCTCAGCCTCAGAATGGAACCTTCGTTCTGGACCTTTAGAGCCAAAGTAAATAGCTGGCGCCTTGTCAACAGATGCTAGTGTTCGGTTCGACCGCTACTAACATTACTGTGCCTGCACACCTTCGTGCTGTATACCTCACTCACCGTTACAGTTTGGTATGTTCACTCATTTTGTCAACCATCGACCACCTTGTAACCTCTGTCGACTGTACTTATTGTTCTCAATACTGTTTTTGTAAATCTGTTTATTGCAACCTTCCCTCAAGCTTTGGTGCCCAGTTAGCCTAGGGTTCGGCACGTGGTACAAATAAAAAACTACTACTACTGCTGGCACACTCAGCAAGAGTACACACAACCAGAGACACACAGAAGTAGAAGGGTGCACCAAGATTCGAGACACGGAGTGGTGGAAATGCGCCTAGATTTGAGACACTAAGCAGTGGGAGAATGCACCCAGATTTCAGACATGCAACAGTGGAGAATGCACCTGGACGGAACCCACAGCAGTGGAAAAATACACCCAGACTCGAAACACACAGCAGTTGGAGAATGTGCCCAGATTTGAGACACAAAGCCATGGAAAAAGAAGCAACTAGAATTGAAACACAGAGCAGTGAAACATGTACCCAGACAGAGCACACAGCAGTGGGAGAATGCACCCAGAAACGAGACGCACAACAGTGGAAAAAGATGCACCTATTTTGTATTTGTATTTATTTTATTTGTATTGCACACCTTGCCCGGAGGCATCAGGGCGCATAGCTTCAAGGTATACATGGTTTCAAGGCATACATGGTTACAGGCAAACAGTACAGAGTAGAGGACGGTGACAAGAGTCACATTAAGGGCACCAAAAACAGATGCAGGATATACAGACGGTCAAATACATATAAGAGATTATATACATTGAAGGCAACATGGTTATATAGATTTGAGACATGCAGTAGTGGAAAATGCACCTAGATTTGAACCTTCCATATAATCAGCAGTGTTATGAAATGCACCTAAATTCAAACCTTGGCAGTGCAGTGGGACACAAACATAATCAGCTAGGCCAGATGCGAGCAGGTTCAAGGTAACTGGGTAATAAGAGTGGTGGGGTTCCACTGGAGCGCACCAGTGGCTGCACTCCCCGCCTCCACCATGAGCTGAGCTCGCCAGAGCATTACCTGTCTATACAGTGTAGTGCATTGCCCAACTTCTAAAATGTGGTACCGAAGCTTGTGTGGTTAAGTGCTACTTGGCCCAGGGCTCCTTGTCTCAGGCATTCTTACATGTCCGATGCGGGTTCTTGGCCTTGACGTGAATAGTTGTCCGCGGGGCATGGTTTTACAAGGGGTCAAAGCGACATGGAAAATAAAAAAAAATATTTTTATTTCCAGCAAATCTTTAAGAAACCTTTGACAGACATGTCAATCTTTTGAGTCGCCAAGGGGGTGAATGACAGGATTGTCACCAGCCAAAAGTGGGTAAATTGACAGCTCTTGTTTAAAAGTGGGTTTCAAAATACATACAGACGTCTTTGTGCGTCATATGCCTTCCGGGTGGTTGGTTTCAAAAAGCATTGAATTACGTGCCCTGTAAAAGCAAATATGTGCAAATCAGAGATATGGATTTTTCTCGTGCGTCTTAATGTTCAACACTTCACTCAGTTTTTTTTTTAAAGTGGGAAATAGCTGTTATTTACACTTAGTCCTTGTGGCGAGAGACTCCCTTTATATCATGAGTGCCTGTTGCGGATTAAAGTATGGGAAGCCGTTATTAAAGCGCAGAGGGAATTCATTCAGAAGCGGCGATTATATGAGTGACTGTAGATTGGAAACAGCCTCTTCTGCTGTTGCTAGCTGACACCCACCCAGCGTACGCTTGTCTTTTCTGTAGCTGAGGCAGAGGGTGGCAGAGGGGGTAGTCCGGGATCGTCATTGGTCGAGGCTTTCGCCCAATGACGTTCGGGAGGCTTGCCGTTTTACCTCGCAGAGGATTGGTTACTGGTCTTAAGCCGTGTCTTCATAACATGTTATGCGGTTCAGGCCAGGGGTATGGATGACGTGCAGAAAATCTAAACCGGCGTAAACAGGCCACTATAATTTGAACACCAAGTGCTATTCAGGCCCCAAGTGCCACCAGCGCCAGACACGTCAGAACATTCCGCAACGTATCTGTCGAAGGATGTATATATCATCCGTTAATGTTCCCTGTAAAAAAAAAAAAAAAAAAAACACGCACACACCTTACTTATTTAACTAAAAGTCACACACAAAAATGTATGGAAATAAGTTCTATGTAAAGCCATTTGATTAAAGGCGCTATATGACTAAGTTATTATTTTCACAAATATGAGATCGGTATTAAAATGTAAACAATAAAACGTGATCAAGATACACTTCACTTATCGACATAATAGTTACACAAATGCATCATACTAATTAAATAACCATAACGCAAATATGCTCTTATTGTTCGAATAAAAACAGTACCGCAAATACACTGCATTATTCAAATCGACTTGAGAAAAATATAATGTTCTTAATAAACTCAAGATGTTTTCACAAATACACCGTGTTTATTAAAAATGCAAATAATACCTAAAACAAATATACAAATATGTTTCCATACAATTTTACTTCAAAACATTGAATTTATATAAATCATAAAATGTAATTGCTTTGTTAAAATGTTTGTAAAGGCAGACTGCAGTGCACCTAATTATATAAACAGAACATGAATATACTATGATTATTGAAACCAAAGCAATAACAAATATGTGTGTCTGTGTATATATAGATATATAAAGGGCGGGAGGGAGGAAAGAAGGACTGGGACGAAGAAGAGTAATGAGGATCCCCGGTAAGTAATGTAGTCATTAATTAATGATATGATATGATAAGTCATTTATAACGTGCCTGTACACAAGTGTTTATGCACGTGACAAGACAAGGAAGGGGGACAGAAGGAGGACAAAAGAACGTTCTTACTAGGCCTTGTGTCATTCAGATCGCGCAAGTGCAGAGGTAACCAAGACAGTGAATGCTTCTGAAAAAGGTTATTGTGCAAATATCAGTCCACAGCTCTAACTGTGGGGATCCACAGCCATGAGGATAAAGGCCCCAAATATATTCAAAGAAGGGGTCACATTAGGTTTATAATGCCCAATGAATGAAGAGTTGAGAGACTAAGTTGGCACGCTACAAATCACTGCGAAGGAGACATTTTACCTCTGTCCAAGAAGTGGAAGCAATCCTAGTCAAACCACCCTATTTAGAAGAAAGCAACTGAGTGTGTTGGGGATCTAGGAAAAGAGAATCCACTCCCTCATCCATCTTCTCAGAGTTACTATGGAAGGCTTTTTGTCTTATGCCCCAAACCAGAAGTCACAATAATGATTCTAATTTACAGAATGGCTCTCTAGGTTTAAGATGAATGGGAACCGCCCTATTCAAATTCAGAAGTGAAAGAAGGGGTTCAACAAGAGAAAAGGTCAGAAGAATACATCCTCGAGACATGTGGAAAGTGGACACTACTTTTAGCAGGAAGAAAGGGAAGGCCTCAGAATGAGAGCGTCAGCGAGTAATCTAAGGTAAAGTTTGACACAGACAAAAGCACCTAGCTCGCTAAACCGTCTGGCGGATGAGATGGCTAACAGAAAGAAGATTCTGCGACTTGCTCAAGATGTAGGAAGCGACTGTCCTACATCGTCTTAAGGTCTAGTGGATGGTCCTAGTGGGTGACGCGATTTCACTTTAGGTCATGAAAGCACAACACCTTGTTAGCAGTCTGAAGAATATGTTTCAATAGTGGCGATACCCCACCACCTTCCAACTATCACTAAACAACCTACTGCAGATAATTGAGCCATCAGGGTCGAAACTTCTAAGTCTTTTGCAAAGCCCCCATAAAGAAAGTCAAGGATCCTTAGTGGAGCAGAGTGGAGTGAATCGATATCCTGAAGGGTGCACCAATACCCACATGATCCCCAAACCTTCTTGATAGGACTCAAACCAAGTGGGACATCTTCATTTCGGGCTCTTTGGTGCCACCTACTCTGAAAGATCCCTGTTCATCAGCCGCTGCTTTTCAGTTTCCATGCTGGGAGATGTAGCCAACACAGGGTGTCGTGCAAAGACATTAATAGGGTAAGAGAGGGCGCTAGAGAGCCGTCCAAGATGGCAACTCACTAGAGAGCTCCGCACTGATCCCGAGAAAGATCCTGATAAAATAGCTTCATTCTCCCCCGAATCTCCCCCATCGGTCTCGATATCATACCCCAAGTCTCTAACGTCTGGCGGATACCACTTTCAAGCCGTCCGCCATTATCCTGGTCAACGCAGCGGCGGCGGGGGTGAGGCCGCGGTGGCGCGGCACTTCGGCAGCGAGGCGTCCGACCCTCCATCGACATCCTCGCCTGAGCGATCACCCCCGGATTCAATCAGGAAGCGGGATGCCGGGCAGGGTGAGCGGAGCCCGGGCCCCCTGGAGGTGGTGCCTGCAGCGGGCCCGAAAGCCACGGCCCGAGAACAGCAGGGGCAGCTGAGAACCCGCCCGGCCTACCTGCGCCATCGGCCCTCCGGTCGGTCGGGGTGCTGCCGCTCGCCTCCAGCCTACAGAGCCCTCCAGACCCAGCCGGAGAGAGAGGGAACGTATCTGAACACAACACCGGCACCAGGTAGGAGAGACGCCGCCCTGGCCTAGGCCGCCCCGCCCCAGGTCGCATCCCCGGCCTGCAGATCCCCACACGGCTGCCAGACCCTGCGGGAGGGACATTCCACAGGCCTCCGACTCCTTGAAATCCTAACGGCCCCAGCCACAGCCCCATCTCTAGCGAACGACCCTCAACATCAAAGACCGCTGTCGGACACCCCGCGCGACGAACAGGCGAGAGGCCCACGCGTTACCCCATCCAGGCCTTTCGGGCCCAGCCGTGGAAGTACTTTAAAACTCACGAACTCTCCAGCTTCCTAAATCCACACGGCCCGGGCCCCACCATCTCCAAAACGCCCTGCCGGCGGGGGCCCCGAGCACGGTCAAGCGAACAAAGAACATAGCGGAAAAACTCACCGCTGGGGCCCACACCGCACTGCGTCAACTCCTCGGCAGCGGTGACCTCGTCGAAGGCCCCTGCTGTTATTCTGAAACCCGACAACGGGTCACGACGACCACAGCTCCACACAACTATCACTCAAGCCAGTCGAGCGGGCCCTTTGCCTCTACACCCAGCAAAGTCGGGAATCCATACCAGCATGGGCAAAACGGACAAATCGCAGTGAAAATTGATGTTTGAAACCGGGGCCATAGCCAAAATTCCCAAGCAGTCGAATCGAGAGAAAGCGCCATTACAAAGCATGTAACAGGATACCGAGTCGACACCCCCCCCATCTCTCGACATACGAGAAATACTGCTCGAACTCAAAACAGGCATAGGCAACCTCGATGCCAAAATTGACACCCTCTCATCCAAAGGTGACCAAATACAACACCGCCTTGATAAACACTGCGAGAGGCTCGACACCGTTGAACAGAGGGTCTCCGATCTGGAAGACAACACCACATCCCTGTCCTCCAAAGTGTCATCATTAGAGCGCCAAGTAAAAGAAATTGTCGCCAAAAACGATGACTTAGAAGGGCGCAGCCACCGCAACAACATTAGACTGGTGGGGATCAGAGAGCAACAAAATCCTGCAAAAATGGAAGACTTCGTGGAACGACTATGCAAAGAAATCTTTGGAACAACCACCTTCTCGCCACTATTTGTGGTTGAAAGAGCTCACAGGATCCCAACCAACCGCCCAATTCCAGGAACAGCACCTCGCCCCATTATCGCCAAACTGCTGAATTTCAGAGACCGCGATCAAATACTCAGGTTGGCCAGGAACAAAGGCGACATTCAATTCGATGGCGACAAAATCCAAATCTTCCCTGATTTTTCACCAGCGGTGCAAGCGTCCCGAAGAGCCTTTGATGGAGTTAAACGTCGCCTCCGAGAGGAGCAAATTCAATAGTCAATGCTTTTTCCAGTCAAATTACGCATCCTCCATGCTGAAAAAATGCAATTCTTCACGTCACCAGAAGAAGCCAACACCTTTCTTGATAATATTGGATGTCGCCCATTACGTGAAATGCCTAGACCACGAGGGAGAGTGAGGAATGGGAGCGATCCGCCCTGAAAAACACCCCACATTCAGCTCGACTTAGGAGATCGGGAAATGAGCAAAAGTCCGTTATATACACCTCGGGATGGGTGTTCTTGGAGGGCACCAGCGCTCCGTGTACAGCACTGTTCATAATGTTACATGGGGTGGGGTCACATTCGGGCGGGTTGGGGGTTGCCCGACAGGGAGGGAAAAAGGGGAGATGGGACACAAGTTGGGGAAAGTGTTCCCAGAAGAAACAAGCCAACAGTTTTAGACGTGCACCGACTGGGGCCAAAACCAGCCCCACCTGAACCCGACCGAGACTAATGTCTCCACCTCGGATATACGAATATCCTTGTCGAATCAACATGCACACCCAAAAAGCGGCCTTAAGCACTCAAAACCACCAAACAGTAATAGAGCAGCGGAAACAACACAGCAACTCTAAGCAAATTCAAACTAGCTACATGGAACATTAAATGAGGCAACCAGCCCTCCAAAACCAGGAAGTTGCTACACTACCTCCGACGTCACAACGTTGATGTGGCTCTCATACAAGAGACACACCTATGACCTAACTCAGAAAACCACTGGGCGAAAATGTGGGGATGCCACAGATACTGCGCCTCGTTTTCATCATACGCAAGAGGAGTCGCCATACTTATCAGAAAATCAACAAACTTCAGACTAATTCGGACCCAGAGCGACTCCGAAGAGAACACTGCTCGTCCACGGAACCATAGACGGGGAAGAAATAATCATGATCAACTCCTATGGCCCCAACATCGATGGTTCCAACAATTTCGACTCGATCCAGACAAAACACACAAAACAACTGCCCCTCGCTCCAAGGCGAGTATGCAAATAACCGAAATATGCAAAACACACAATCTCATTGACATATGGAGAAGCAAACACTGTGACTCTCAAGAGTTCACCTTTTACTCCTGGGTACACAAATCCAGCTCGAGACTCAATTACATTTTAGTGTCGGCACATAGCAGACTCCAATGGGGCGAATGCCAAATCCTGCCCAGGTCCATCTCAGGCCACTCAGCGGTCACCTTAGTGTGCACGACATCTCGGAGCGACTTCACCAGGTCCCAATGGAGATTCAAGCCCAGAGCCCTCCAAGATCAACTCTTTGCCGAGGAACTACGTTCCGAACTGAGCGCATTTCTTGAGACAAACCAAGGCACGGTAGCTTCGCCAGGAACACTCTGGGAGACACTAAAATGTTTTATCAGAGGAGTGTGCCTAGCAAAAGAAAATGGAATCCTAAAGAGGTTAAGGGAAGAACTAAACACATGCGAAAATTGCCTCAAAACACTTGAACAATCAGCTGCAGTCACAAATACACCCGGCTCGCTGGCTGCTCTCAAGGCAGAATTAGAAACCTTCAGATCACTAGCAGATAGAGAAGCCAAATTCCTAGCAAGCCACCACAAAATCCGCCAGTATGGCGAGGGGCAACGACCTGTTGCGTTACTTGCAAGACTAATCACCGCAAAACGAAAACCCACGACAGTTGAGGCGGTGCGGGACAGGTCGGGAACCCTCGTGTACTCTGAAGACGACATATTGGAAACATTCCGCAAATTTGACCAACATTTATATAACTCCAATTATTCCAGGGAGCCCGCCGAAATAACAGAATACCTAAATACAACCAAACTATATTGGACGAGTGCTGAGTTGCGCGAGCCGTTGAACGCACCCATCACCTCGTCAGAGATCCTAGAAGTCATTAAAGAATTACCGAGCACCAAAGCCCCAGGACCGGACGACCTAAAAGGTGAATTTTACAAATTTTTCGCAGATATTCTAGCCCCGCTCCTGCTCCAAGTCTTTGAAGAAGCCATAGCCAAAGACCAACTTCCACCAACTCTTTACACGGCGAATATCATTCTCCTACACAAAACAGGTAAATCCAAGGATGATTGCGCCTCCTACAGGCCCATATTGTTAATTAATTTGGATAACAAAATCTTTGCAAAGATCCTGACTAGGAGGTTGATGCCACTCATGCCCGCAATGGTTCTGGCGGATCAAGCAGGATTCGTTCCAGGTAGGAATACATCATTCGGCCTCAGAAGAATGTTTGGAGCGATGGAGGTCCTCAACCCAGAAAACCAAGCGGTAGCAGTACTTCTCGACGCCGAGAAGGCGTTTGACTCTGTGGAATGGCCCTTTCTATTTGCAATATTAGAACGAATGGGCCTCGGCAAACAATTCATCCAAATGATAGGCCTTCTCTACAAATACCCGAAATCTAAAATCAAACTCGGAAACAAAAGCTCCTCCGAAATCCTTTTACGCAGAGGGACCAGACAGGGCTGCCCACTGTCAGCATTGCTCTTCGCCCTGGTCATGGAACCCCTAGCGTCCGACCTAAGGCTTTATCATCTGCACAGAGGTCTCGCCTTCGGCCCGCACAATATGGTGGTTTCACTTTACGCAAGCACAGTTCCTGAACAATTGGTATGCAACACACTTCATCCGGCCACATGTGCAAATCGAAAGAGCTCTGGCAACACCCTATCTTCTCCACGCAGTCATACTTAACGAACCACTGACACCCTCAAGACATTAATAGGGTAGGATAAGGAAGGGTAGGGTTTGTCCCTGAAGGTGCTATAGTCTTAACATCTACAGAGTGAACCAAAATATTATTGGCCATACTGGAGCAATGAGGACCATAAATGCTTAGTCTCCCCTGATTTAAAAAGTGGGATAGGAAAGAAGGCAAACAAGAGGTCATCTGGCCACTGAAAAGTCGTGGCGTCTGTTGCTGAAGCATGAAAACACTTACACCGGCAGCAATAGATGTACAATTGGTGGTCGCTGGGGTTCTAAAGCAGATCTATGCAAGGGCAACCAGAATTTGACAAACATGTTTGGTTTCTTTCATCTGCTTCTCACTGGGAGTGAGGTCCTGTTTCCACCCTCCTGGCCATCTGTTGTTCTTCTGCACATGTGGAGTTTGTGCCTGGCTGCTGACCATTCCATTAGGTAGGTGCACTTTCTGTGCATTACTGCCCCTCCTGGGGAATTATTGAACCTGAAAAATCGAAATTTGAAAAAAAAAGAAGAAAAAGAAAAATAGAGGCCATTTGCATAATATTGTTGGAAAGGACTGATTTATTTGGCATTTTCATTGTGCAGCCATTTTTTTGAGCTTTTTAATACCTGGAGCTGCATTGCTATTTTGAAAGCATTAGTTTTTTCCTACTATTGCTGCTTATTTGACTCTTTTTGGCCCTTCCAAGATGGCCGCCGTGGTTTTCTTTGTTGTGTAGGCAGGCTGTGCTGAATCACCTCTCCCTGTGCCGCACTCCCATTGGTTGCTGAGTGTTTTCTTCCATCCAATCAGGGACCGGCAGGCTTCAGCTGGCCCTCTCAGCAAAGGCCCACTTCCAAGGCCCCTGTCTGCACCCTGTCCGCTTCCAGAACGCTAACTGGGGTCCTCCCTGCACCTTAACCACAATGATGCTGCCACCTCACTCCTCTAAGAAATCCGGACTGCCTTGACTTTGCCACCTCCAGAACTATGGGTCAGTTCCCTCCTTATGGACTCACTTCTACTGCCTTTGACTATCACTGTTCATTCTGCTTGTTGCTCCCATGTTGTCATCCTGCTGCACAGTGCTTCCTAAAACCCTTTGCTAACATCTGATTCCAAGATTGAAAAAGTCAAATCTTGCTGTTTTTGCTTTGTGCTAAAAAGTCAAATCTTGCTGTTTTTGCTTTGTGCTAAAAAGTCATATCTTGCTGCCCATTGCGAAATTCTCTGTATTTTGCTTGTATACGGTTTCTTCTCTGTAACTTGCCAGCCCAGTGACCTCACCACTCTCTTTTGTCTCACACCTAACTGCCTTAGCCCCCCCAGTATTTCCATCCTCTCCTTACTTCCACCCCAATGGCGCTTTCTGTTTCTCCTATCTTCTCCAACTGCTTCTCCATTGACTATCCTTCCCTTCTAACTAAGTCTGGTAGGAAGAAGTTCAAAAAGGATATCTTGGCCTCTAATCCTGGTCTTCCTATCACCGACACCTACTCCAATGCTTCCGCCAGACAGACCCTTACTGACATCCTCTTTACCGTTCCTTCGCCAGATCTATGGACTCCTCATATGGTCTCTGTGCTCTGCCCTATCTCCTCCTCTCCCATTAATGGTGGCACTCGCTGGGAAGTTCTCATGCCTTCCTTCGACTCCTCTAAAGTCATCATTAATGTCTACCTAAATGGCACTGTCATGGTCCAAGGCCCTCAGGCCAATCTCCTCCTCTTTGATAGGCACTTCCCTTGCCTCATCAATTTCCTCTGATCTCCTGCTGTCCCCTCCCCTCCCCCCTTGGCTACCTTGCCCTCCCTCTCCTCCTCCTCTGCCCCTCCTAGGGCTCTTTCTCCTCCGCAGGGCGTACCTCTGATCTGTACCCCTCCGCGGAAGGTCTTTAAGGCTGGCAACCTTCTTCATATTGCCACTCTCAACTCTCGCTCTGCCATCAAACACTCCTCTGACATCTGCCACCTCCTTGAAGAACTAGACCTTGATGTCCTTGGTCTTACTGAGACATGGTTCAGGGCTAGCTCTGTTACGAGCTTTGACACTCTCCTCCCTGATGGCTGCAAGATCCTCTCAGCACCCAAATCCTCCTGGTCCGGTGGGGGCGGGGGGTAGCCCTGATCTTTCCTGAGTGGATTCCTGCCTCTATCATTCCCACTCAGACCTACTTCTCTTTTGAATGCCTTGTCTATAGGCTTTCTCTCTAACCTACCCATTCTCTTACTGTGGTTACCATCTACCGGCTTCCTGGTCAAATCACCTAATTTCTCTCTGAGTGGGCAGACCTCTCCTCCTCCCTCCTGGCCTCTACCACTCAACTCCGCCTCCTCCTCGGTGACCTAAATATACATTTAGACTCTCCTTGCTCCTCCTCTGTACTCTTCCGTGACCTCTGCGACTCCCTCTCCCTGTCCATCCTCCCCTCTGGCCCGACTCACTATGCAGGGCACACACTCAATGTCTTGATCTCCTCTGACCTCCCCCTCTCCATCCCTCTGACCACTCCTCTCTTCTGGAGTGATCACTCCCTCCTCTCATCTCATCTCTCCCTCTCTTCCCCCCTAGCCAAGCCTACCCCAACACTGCCACCTACCTTCTCGGACATCCCTCCCATGAAGCGCGTGTCAGTTGAGGCTTTTGCCGCCACTTTCTCCCCCCCCCCTCCACCTTTGGCTGTCTCTCATCCTGATACAGCCCTGTCTCTGCTCTACTCTTCAATTTCTGATACGCTTGATGCTCTTGCCCCTGTCATGAGGATCTGTTTGAAGTCCAAAGCCAAGTGCAATTCCTGGTATGACTCTGACCTAGCTCCACTTAAACTTAAGTGTAGGGCAGCTGAGAGGAAATGGAGGACTTCCTGTTCATCCTCTGACAAACTGGCCTGTCGCCTGCTACAAAGGCAATACCGACTCTCTGTCCTCACCAAGAAGAGAGTCCATATTCAAGCTCGTGTCTCTGCGGCATCTAACAACTCGGCCGAACTCTTTAAAATCTGCAAGGAGCTGGCCAACCCTGTTGCAGTCTCTACCCCTCGTGTTGCCTCCCAGGCTCTTTGCAATGCCCTTGCCTCTCACTTCATTTAAAAAACCCAGGACATCCTGTCCATCCTCCCCACCCACACTCCTCCTCTTCCCTCTCCATCTGTGCTTGCTGACCCTCCTTTAGTCACCCTCCCACTATCCTTCTCGTCCTTTCCTCTTTTCACCCCTGACGAGGTTGCTAGACAAGTCCGATCTATGAAAGCCTCTTCAAAACAGGTTCATCCCTGTTCCTCTAAAACCATCAAGGACCACATTGACACTCTCGCTCCGGCCCTTGCTGATTTTTGCAACCACTCCTTTGCCTCTGGATCCTTCCCCTCCCCTCTGAAGCACTCCTTTGTGAATCCTCTTCTCAAGAAACCCACAGCTGATCCTTCTTGTCCAGCTAACTATCGCCCAATCTCCATTACTCCCTTTCTTGGCAAACTCCTGGAAAAGTTGGCCATCTCTCAGCTTAACCTTCATTCCAATTCTGTTGGCTGTCTCCATGACCACCAGTCTGGCTTCAGAGCTGCCAGAAGCACAGAAACTGGTCTCCTAAACATCCGTGAAGATCTGCTCACCAACCTTGACTCTAACATTCCCTCTGTCCTCATCCTCCTTGATCTCTCTTCTGCCTTCGACACGGTCAACCATACCATCCTGCTCAACCGTCTCCGTGAAAACCTGGGTATCACTGATCAGGCTCTGGCCTGGCTGACCTCTTTCCTCTCAGATCGACCCTCCCAGGTCCAACTTGGGTCCTACCTTTCTTCTATCTTCCTCTCCACCTGTGGTGTTCCCCAGGGGTCTAACCTCTCACCCTGGCTTTTCACCCAATACCTGGCAACTCTTGCCCAGTGCATTGCCATTTTCTGCTCAAATTTCCAGTGCTACGCTGATGACACTCAACTCATTTTCAGGCTGCCCTCTGCCACCTCCTCTCCCTCTCTCATCTCTGATTGCCTAACTGCCATTCAAGATTGGTGTGCCGCCAATGATCTTTGTCTGAATGTCAGCAAGACGGAGATCCTCCTCATCGGCACACCTTCACCATCCTTTCCCCTCACTCTCTGGCCGGCCTCCCTTGGCCCTCCTCCTATCCCCACCTGCGAAGGTTAAGAACCTCGGGGTCATCTTTGACTCCA
This sequence comes from Ambystoma mexicanum, assembly GCF_040938575.1. Lineage (NCBI taxonomy): Eukaryota > Metazoa > Chordata > Amphibia > Caudata > Ambystomatidae > Ambystoma > Ambystoma mexicanum. Next base: position 1,264,500,958 of record NC_090932.1, on the reverse strand, counting down.
CTCTTTCCTTCTCCGCCAACATCTCTGAGGTCTCTAAAAAGTCAAATTTCTGACTGCACCTCCTCATAGGTACTCTGCCTTTCCTCTCCTTCCCCCAGAAGCTCATGGTATCTCAAGCTTTGGTTCTCTCTAGCTTGGACTATTGTAACAGCCTCTATCTAAATCTACCTGCCTCTACTCTCCGCCCTCTGCAACTAATCCAGAACAGGACTGTGAGACTTGTCCTTGGCCTCAAGCCCTGGGATCGTATCTCTCCAGCTCTGAAATCTCTCCACTGGCTCCCAGTGGATGCAAGGATTAAATTCAAAACCCTCTGCATTGTCCACAAGGCTTTCTGGGGCCTGGGTCCAACATACCTTCAGCTATCCCTCCGCAAATACTTCCCCTCTCGAGCTCTTCGCTCCTCTACCTCCAACTCACTCAGGGTCAGTCGTTTTACTAAGAAACGAGCTGGGGGTAGATCTCTGTCTTCGGCTGGGGCTTTCCTCTGGAACAGCCTCCCTGCCACTCTAAAACTTGAGGAGAACCATCTCCGGTTCCGGAAGCACCTCAAGACCTTCCTCTTTTCTTCTGCCTTCGCTCCCCCTCTCACCTGCTGATCTGTTCTCTCTTGGCACTGTGCACCTGGACACCCTCTGTCTTTTGGGCCCAGGTACCTGCACATCCTGCAACCCTCCCGCACTGCCTCCGGGCCACCCCTTGCACTGGGGTCTGTATCTGTACCCATAGAGCCCCGCCCTTTTTCTTCCTGCACTTATCAGACCTACCCTGTTTGCTGCCTTAAACCTAGCACTTGCAAATTGCTGGTTGCATTACCACTGTTTGTTGCCATTATTATTTATTTATTGTTTTTATCTGTTTCTCCTCTGCTTCGCACTTTCCACCTCTCCCCCCTTCCATGCACTTTTCCCCTCCCCCCTCTCCCATGCACTTGCGCATTCTCAATGTCACTGGGCCTAGTAAGATCGCTGTTTTGTTCTCCCCTGTTCCCCTCCCTTGCCTTGTTGCGCTCTGAAACACTTGTGTACGAGCGCAATAGAAATAAAATATCAATCATATCAATCAATACCACCAGAAAGAGAGATAGAAGTACAGGGAGGACAGGAAAAGGATGCCGAGGGAAGCTAGCAAGTAATTCTCCTTGCCTGCAATTATAAAGCCACCAGGGACAGAGGTGATTTTCTGTCATAGCCCCATTGTATGAACCAAATATGCCAGTGACCTGCCCTTCATACCGAACTCCCCAACACCCACCTCAGTTGGTTCACATACGTTTTTGCAACTAGTTTGTTTGGACTAGGACAAGTCATCACTGTAGGAGATACATTAATTGAATAAAAACTCGTAATTTCGCCTCCAGCTGCCTTCAATTGGATGATTGTTCTGCTTCTCGAGGAGACCAATGAACCTGAAATAAGGACCCAAACGTGGCCCTTGTTAGGACAGAATTCCATGATTGGCTTCTCTTGTCACTGTATACTCGAATTCGTCAACAAGCCACCAAGAGTGTGATTAGTGAGGTTTTGTTGGGAGGTTAGGATGAGCATCCAGTTCCTAACACCTTCATCATGTGCTGCGTGGAAATGGCGTTACCCAAGAATGTTTTCAAATTTTAGGAGCAGTTCTATCTACAGGTTGGAGGAACTGCCATAGGTGCAGCCATGGCCCCTAATGTGGGCAATTTATATGTAGATACATTTGACAGGTTGAATGTCATTTCATCCACACCCATTTTTACGATAGGGGTTTCTACGCTGAGTTTTTGCTAAAAAACCCACCGACGTTTTTGAAAAATTATTTTTGGAGGTATCCCCCTACCCCCATGCTCCTGTCCTCTACCTATTTCTTTTATTCCAGACCCCCCAACCCTTTAAATGCCCTTTCCCACCTCCCCACCCCCCAAGAAATTGAAAACATTTTTGGGAAATACTGCGTAAAAACACCTGTCGTAAAAACGAGTGTCGATGACAGGACGTTGTAACATTTGAAAAGAACATCATCTATCACGATACGAATCTGTATCGTGATAATATATGCAAATGGTTACATTACATAGATGACATTCTTATTATCTGGTCTGGTTCTCACATTGAAGCTTTAGAATTCATTATTGGCTCAATAATCAAAACAGATATTTGAAGTTAAGCCACATCATCAGTGCTGTAGAAGTAAACTTTTTGGACATTATGATTTATTTGTCAAATGATGTTTTACACGTTAGGCCTTTCCACAAACCCACTGACAAGAATGCCCTTCTTCAATTTCAGAGCCACCATGCCAAGCATATTAAGAACAACTTGCCTTATGGCCAACTTTTGCGGCTCTGTAGAAATGATATGATATGATAGTTTATTTATATAGCGCCTATACACAATGTGTTTCAAAGTGCTTCAAGGCAACGGAGGGAACAAGGAAAAATACAACAACATTCTTACAGGCCATAAACAGTAAGGATGTGAAATTAACTATCATACTCGGCCTCACGATATTTCAGATAGTGCAAGAGCTAAAACATAGGTAAGGAAGGGACGGGGAGAGTGGAAAGAAAATGGAAATAGACAGGTGACTACCGTACTAGGCCTGACGACAATTCTGGTAGAGCCGGAGAAAAACAAAAGGTGAAGGAGAGGGGTGCAGAAAGGGAGGGGAGGAACAAAACAAGTGACTAGCATACCGTGCCTGATGACCTTTCAGATAGTGCTGGGGTGGCGGGGGCAACAAGTAAGGGGAAGGGGAAGGAGACAAACGAGGTTGCTATCATACTAGGATCAGGGACAATTCTGATAGAGTAAGTGCATAGAAGAAAGTAAGGGGAGGAGGGGAGGAGATAGGAAAAAGGAAAGGGGAGGGGAAGAGAGAACAGAGAGTTAGCAGTCAAAAAGAGTGGAGAAGCAAGAAGGGCGAATCAGTAGTAACACATAATGTTGCAAGCCATGGTACAAGATGAAGATGGGGACAGCATGATTCAGGGCCACCATGAGTACAAGATGCAAAGGAAGTCCAGCATGAGTTGAGATAGGGTGACGCACGTGAATCAATGAAGTCCATAAAAGTAAAATCCAGCATTGGCCACAAGACAGTGATGGTGAAACCAGAATGTATCAGGACAGACTCCTGTGTGCGGGAAGGGGGGGGACACAAGGGAACAACACGGGGGGATCAGAGAGGGTGGGGATGGCCTGTGGGGACAGAGGGTGTAAACACATGTTGGTGCATGCGTACCTGCTGTCTTAGCAGGGGGTCGGACCCTGGATTCTCCTGGTCCGAACAGGTCCAAACAGGAATTGCCCTTCACTTTGGACACTCAGGCGAGAGACGGAAGGAAGAGGCAGGGCTAAGAAGGTGGGTGGTGCTTAGGCCAGGTGACCTAGATCCACTTACACCTGCTCCCCAGTTGCAAAGGAAAAGAGGCCGGAGGGCTCCTTAAGTAGGGAAAAGAGCGGCAAGCAGAAAGGCACCAGGTGGGCGGGGCTTGCTAAGTGATGAAAAAGAGAAGCAACCAGGAAGGCACCAGGTCCGATAGGCACTATAGGCATTCGTCCTATTGGCGTTACGGAGAAGGGCAGGTTGTGGTCATTATTTATGACATGTCCTGTACATAAACCGAGAGGTGACCCTAAAGATAACTCTTAAGTGAGATCCCAAGTGACGAGAGCACAAAAATTAAATCTTCTCCAATAGACTTGTATTCATCAATACTTTTACGCGGATGTCATATTAAATCAAGCAAAAAACATGGTTTAATTGAAGTGGTGTTTTATTTCTAGACATTGTTGATAATCTGTCACAGTTTTTTAAGATCCATACACTGACCGACTATTGGTTTGTATTTGTGTTGCATATTCTTAACAATGTGTGGGTGACATTGTGGTAACTGTCGCGTATGTGCGTACCCTGCAAGTTTCTTTAGGGACTATCTAATAGTGCAGCTCCCTGTCCTGCTCTGCCTCCGTCAACATGACGCCATTCATTTTACATATTGATTAAGCTGGGTCCTAATACTATGTCCTAGTTGTCTATAAATACAATGCAAATGCCAAGACAAGCGATCACGTGATTGGTCGCTTGTTGTTTTTCCTCCACTCCCCCGCACGTAAAAACTAGATGTGGATTCCTGTGATTGCTCTCTCCGTCTTCCTATCTCCACTTGTACAATCTAGGAATTCTTTTCCCCGTTGGATGTTGCATGAACTATGTACAGCCAGTCGTACTTGTTGTAAGAGCACTTCTGCCCCAGGTCGCCCCACACAGCACCCACGCACACAGTGGAATAAGGCACCGACACGTCTGCTCGGTGTGGGGTCCCGGCGGCGACTGCCGTCTCGGTCCTCGTTTATTAAACTGCGTCCAAACACATTACGCTATGTAACATCCCTCCTTTTCTTTAAACAAGAAAAACAAAAACATGATAACATTATAACAACTCAACATGAGTTAGCTCACGCTGCTCTGGACCACTCTAAGCTTCGGGGTCCATGACGTAGTCTCGGAATCGAGCAGGACGCTGTCGCACTTCTCTGCTCGGGTACCTCCTGCTACTCCCTGGGGTCGGCAGTGGCATTTCTCCTGGTGTCAGGCCCTCTCCCGCATTTGGTGTCTCCATTGGCGGGAGTCTGTCTGGGACTGACTGCTCGGGCGTATCTGGTGGGCCACCCGGCAGATTGGCCTTGAGTTTCTGAAAATAAGATACGTTTCTGGTCACCGTCCCTCGTCCATTTGCTGCAGTAACCATGGACCCTTTCACATGTGTTACCCCGAGGGGTTGTGGTTCATAGGTGAGTGACATCTTCCCCTCGGGATGTCTGTTCCTGATCAGCACTGTGTCTCCTACCACAATGTCCTTTTCCTGGAGGTTCCTCCGCTAGCTCTCTCTTTCATTCCTGGCGTGTCGCTCCTGCCAGACGCGTTCGTTGTTGATTACCACAGGTGCTCTTCCTTCCACCTCCAGTATCAGCCCTCTCAGGCAGCGCTTGAACAAGGCCTCCGCTGGTGCAACACCTGTGCGGGGTCATCCTCTATTCTCTCAGAAATTCGAACAGGTTCTGTCGTAACTCCCCTCCCCCATTCAAAGAAATACAGAAGATTTTGTTCAGGGTCCACATGAACCTCTCTGCTTCTCCGTTGGCTCTTGGCCAGAGCGATGTTACTTTCCGGTGTCTGATACCTCTGATTTCAAGGTATTTAGAAAATTGATGTCCCTGAAACGGCGGGCCATTGTCCGAGCAAAGTTCCAGTGGGAACCCGTACGTGGCAAAGATCTTCTCCAGTGCCAAGATGGTTGGTCACAGGCTGTCGATTCCACCAACTTGATCTCCAGGTATCTGGACCATTGGTCCACGACAGCTAGACAATACATGCCCCTTCCCGTGGACCCAAAGTACACATGAACGGTACCCTATGGCTGCTCACTTCTCTCCATGGATCTTATTGGGGGGGCCCTTTCTGCTGGGCTCGCCGCTTGGCATGGGACACATAATCGGAAAAACTCATCCACTCGACTCTCCAGATCGGTGAACCATACCTTGGGCCTCAGGCGTGCTTTTGTTTTCGCTGCACCTTGGTGCCCTTTGTGTGCCAGTTCTAGCACCCTGGCCACGAGGGATCTTGGGATGACTATCTGCCGGCCGCGTAAAATGAGTCCATCCTCTGACACTGAGAGCTCAATCTGGGATTTCCACAAGTCTTGCATGTCTCTCTGAGCCCCTGCCTCCCATCTGGAATTGTTGACTAGCACGTCTTTCCATTCTCTGTTGCCTATGGCTGATTGGATGACCTGAAACACCTCATTGCTGTCCGACGCTGCTACTATCTCCTGATGCACTAATGCTACTGGCATGGCGGCTTCCACAATGCTGTGGACCATTTCAAGGCTCTCTACCACTTCCACCTTGTCTTGATCGCGGCCTGCTATGGGGTGTCGAGACAAGTAGTCTGCTGGGCTATTGGTGCCAGGCCGGTATTGCAGCTTCACCCCGTACTCGATCAGAGACAACATCCACCATTCAATTTGCGGGGGCGGTTTCAATGAGGCCCCTGCCATGGTTGGGATAAGTGGCTTGTGGTCCGTGATGACCACCACCGGTTTGCCTAGTATGTACAGTCGCAAGTGTTTACACCCCACAATATTGCCAGCGCTTCCCTTTCGATCTGGGAATACCTCCTTTCTGTGTCGGAGAGGGCTTTGCTGGTGTTAGCAATGGGGCGCATTTGCCCTTGGGCATCGGCTTGCAATAGTACCGCGCCCAGGCCAACCGGACTAGCGTCCACCACAATCTCAGACTTTCTGGGTTGAAGTACACCATCGTTTCCTGGCCCGGCAGCGCTGCCTTGATGTGCGTGAATGCCTTTTGCTCTCTAGCAGTCCATGTCCATACCACATCACTTTTTGTCAACGCCCTCAGCGGCTCAGATAGAGATGCCAGGTCTCGAATGAATCTGCCACAATAGTTCACCATGCCCAAAAAGCTTCTAATTTCCGCAGGTGACTCAGGGGCAGCTGCCTCACAAATGTCACACACCTTTTCAGGATCTGGAGATATGCCCCCGGCATGGAAGATGAAGCCGAAGAACTCAATGCAGTCCTTGAAAAACGCACACTTCTTCTTGTGTAGTGTAAGGCCCAGGTTATTTAGTCTGTCCAGTGCCCGTTCCAGCCTTTTCATATGGTCAGCTTCAGAGGATGCAAAGACAAGGATATCATCGCTCATGTTAATCACCCCCTTCAGTCTGGCCAGGGCTCCCCTGATGACATTTTGTAACACCTCCGCCGCTGACGAGACTCCAAAGCTCAACCTCTTGAACTGGTACAACCCTTCATGTGTGGTGAAGGTCGTAATGTAGCGTGACTCTGGATGTAGCTCGAGCTGATGATATCCCGACCGTAGGTCCAACTTGGAGAACACCTTAGCCCCTTGCAGCTCACCAATGATGTCGTCCAAAGTTGGTGTGAGGTGTCATTCTCTTTTTATGGCGGCGTTGGGTAGGCGCATGTCAACGCAAATGTGTACTGCTCCGGGCTGTTTGAGTTTTGGTGCCACCACAATCGGGGACACCCATGGGGTAGGTCCCTCCACCCTTTCTATAATGTCCATGTCAATCAGCACCTGTAGTTCTTTCTCTACTTGGGCCCTCAGGTGAAATGGTATTCTTCTGTGTTTCAGGGCCGTAGGCCTCACTGTCTCATCGATATGTAATCTGATTTGGGCACCCTTCAGCTTACCCACCCCTCTGAAGAGGTTCTCATACCATTCTAGGAGGCGTTCAACGTCGGATTGGTACACCAACATGGTGAAATGGACAATGTCTAGTGCCTCTGAGGCTGCACAGCTCAATAGGGAGTGAGGGCTTACATCCATCACGAAGAACCTAGCCTTGATCGTGTTTTGTCCATGGGTGACCGGCGCCACAAAGACACCTTGTATGGGCCGGGGGGTGCTTCCCCCGAAGGTGTAGATCCTTGCTCTGGATGTTTCAAGCTCGGGCAGGCCAGGTTGAGCCTCGTAATGACCTGTCGCTAGAACACTCACCGACGCTCCTGTGTCAATCAAGACTGGTGCGAGGTGTCACCAATGCTGACCATGCATGTGGGCTGCCTCCTTTTCTCAGCACCTGTGGCGATGTTGGAGATAAAGAATACCTCCTCTTCATCTTCTTCTTCTTCCGCTATGTCGAACTCTTGTATACCTTGTTCGATAGCTGCTACACTGCTGGATCTTCTGGGGTTTCCCCCGCTCACTCTTGCAGGTCCTCTGGATGTGGCTATTGGAGCCGCAGCCCTGCACACCCTTGCATAATGCCCTGGTGTACTGCATCTGCCGCACACTCTCGCTTTCGCCGGGCATTCTCCTACATGGGGTAGATCATATCCACAGTATTGGCATAATTGTGGATTACTGAGGTTGGGAGGGCCGTCAGCCCTTTTCTGGCCCCATTGTGTCTTGGGAGGAGTTATCCTACCCACCGCGAAAGCTTCTTCACTCCTTCCTGGGCGGACAGCAGCGTCCATCTTTTCTCCCCTGCTCTCTGCGAGCTCATAGGCACGACCAGTGTCCAAAAACTGCACAAGCGTTAGGCCGGGCTTCCGAAGAACCTGTCTCCTCAATTTTCCGGAGCTGCACCCTTGAATGAGTTGATTGCGTACCATGCCGTCCTCATTCTCCCACCGCCAGTTGCTGGCCAATTGTCTTAGTCTTGCACATAATTGATTTAGGGATTCATCACCCAGCTGCTTCTCTGCACACATAATGAATCTATCATAGTCCACGTTCGCCATGGGCAGGAAGTGATTCTGCAGAGTTAGTTTGACAGCTGCGTAGGTGGTCACCTGCAGGTTTAATGACTCAAATATACGGTGTACTTCCGTCCCCGCTGAGTATAACAACGTTGCCACTTTCGCATCGTCCTCAGTCTCTCCGGTGGCTCTGAAAAACATTTCGAGTTTCTTAACCCATAGCAACCATTTAGGCCCAAGTTTGGACGGGGGTCCTGAAATGTCAAATTACTGCATGGGCGCCAGAGTGCCCTGCTGTCGGCGTGGTACTTGTGCTGGCTGGGGCGATGACTGCCCCATCCTGTTCACCCATCCCTGCAGACCGCCCGAGCATCCCACGTTATGGTGTGAGGCTGCAAGTCTGTCTCCTCTTGAGTATTGTAGGGCACCCCACTCACTTGGTATGATGGCTGAATCAGCACCTCGACACCAGCATGATCAGCTTCTCCATAATTTAGTGAGATCACAGCTGCATGAGGGTCACACTGACCTTTGTAGCATTTATACTGAGGTGATGGTTCCTGCGTCCAGGCTTCCTGCTGACCACGTTGCCAAAATGTTCTCTTGAATGTATCTTCCTTCTTCAGAATCTTCCAAGCCACGTAGTACAGGCTGTGTGGTAAGGTGTATGAAAACACCTTCAAATTAGCAAACTCATGGCCATCGGGTGACCTGCAGCCGTGAAAGTTCAAAAAATTATGTTTATGACACACAGGAAGGCGCACAAGCACCCTCTTAGGCCGCAACTGTTGCGTGTGAATATCTAAGATGGCTGCCAACTTGCTGCATAGCATTCGGAGCTGCTTTGTATGTCAGAACGCCTCATCTGACGTATGTAACGTGTTGAGGATCTTGCCCACACACACCCACAGCACTTCCTCGTCGCCAATGTTGTAAGCGCACTTCTGCCCCAGGCCGCCCCACACAGCACGCACGCACACACAGTGGAATAAGGCACTGACAGGCAGGTAGTTGGGGCAAGCTGGGTGGAGGCTTGGCAGGCCTGGCATAGGCACACAAAGAACCCATGACAAATCCCTCCTTTCATTCCTTCCTAGTGTTTGTAGTAACTTCCTGGTTATCACTTCCTGTTGGCAAACAGGAAGTGCATGATAACTCATGAGCTCTCTAGTGTTTGGGTGTGGCTGGCTATATAAGCCACACCCAAGATTCTTCCACTGCTTCGTGTTTCTTACTGTGAGCTGTATCAGCAACACACTTGCTGTGCTCTGGATCAGCCAGCATCTGCTTCCCTGCTCCAGATCATCCTGTTTCTGCTTACCTGCTCCGGATCATCCTGCTTCTGCTTACCTGCTCCAGATCATCCTGCTTCTGCTTACCTGCTCTGGATCATCCTACTTCTGCTTACCCTCCCCGGATCATTCAGCCTCAGCTTACCTGGGTCTTACTCCACGCCGCAGCTATCTCCAGTCAAGAGGGGACTTCTACACCGGCACCTGTAAGAACAAAGAAGAACAGCGTTAACACGCGCACATCAGTAACGCTGCGCATACTCACCGAATCTTCCCGTGACGCTGGAATCCAGGTTAGTTGCATGAGCGCACAAACCCCTGTAAGAAGGAAGAGACATTATTCATTGCGCTCGCTCCAATAACGCAGACACTTATTTCACTGCGCTCTCTCTCTCTCTACGCGGTGCATACTTACCAAAAGCCTCCGTGCAAACTTACCTAACCACCAAGTCTCCAGTAGCGCTGAACCCGGACTCGAGGCGCTAATACCACATGATTTCTCCTGCAAGGGAAAGGGAGAGACATTACCAGGCGCTCTCGAATTGAAGGCGCTGCGCAAACCTACCAGCAGCTAGCTTCTACACGCAGCGCTACTCACCCACAAAAATACCAGCAAACAAAGACAATATGGACAATTTCGGACACTCAACATTCTCTGCGCATAGTTCACTTGTGGGAAGGACTTTCTAGCCAGTGAAAAAACTGGCGCCTTGAACTCTCGGCCTCGCTGTGAAGGCATAAAACAGCGTTTGGCATCTGAACTCAGCCTACAGACATTGGCACCAATCATATGAGTCAATCGCGCCCCTGCGAATGCAGGATGGAGTGCACACCCTACTAAAGATCAAGGTAAGCCAATAGGGGGACATCACAGCACACAGTAAAGAGAAGGGAAGGGCCCAGGGGAATTGGGTGTATTCAGGTCTGAGTGTACACCTTGTATTTGACAGATATTCCTCCGGGTGAAACAGGGGAAGTGAAGACTCGGGGTCAAGGGAGGCTCGTCCATCGCTCTTGCAGAGACACAGGTGGGTGTGACACACACGTCTGCTCGGTATGGGGTCCTGGCGGTGACTGCCATCTCGGTCCTCGTTTATTAAACTGCACATGCGCAAGCCGGAACGAGGCTCGCGCATGCGCCCAAACACATTATGCTACGTAACTACTGTGTAGTGGTACTTTGAATCCATGCCTTCTATACTATTGTTTCAGGTGTACGCAGCCCTTGCTGCTTCCTGAGAGGCATCTCGAGTCCCCACTATTATTGATTTTCAAACAATGGCATGATTGTATGTATGTGTTGCATTAATGGCATGTTATGGATTGTGGTAATCATTGACGTTTAGCAATCAAAATATGATGTGGCTGGATTCTATATACATATATACTATCATGTTGCATGTCTTCCAGGTGCATTAGACATGTGACGCACAGCATGACTACACAGGGTGTAGGTGAGATTGGTTGGTTTTTGTGGCCAAACACATGCACACATTGGTGCGTTTTGGTTGTTTTTTTATAATACATTCCTGACAAGGATAATAATGTGTTTATTTGATGTGTTGCAGATAATTGATGCGCACACTTTGAGACTTTTGAGATCAGTTTGGAAAAAATACACACATTCATGGTGTTATGCATGATTGATCATGGCTGATATGCTTCCTGACAGATAATAGTAACAGGTAGGTATATGTTCAAGGAGGATCATTTTGACATTTAGGGTGTTGGGTTAATTTTGACACAATGTCGAGGGCTCATTTGATAGTGATTTGGTCTTGTTTTTTGTTTCATTGTAGTTGTTTTAGAAAAATTGTTTAGGTGTACATACAATGGGCCTCATTACACGGATGGCGGTGGACCAAGGTGCTATTAGCACCTTGGTCCATGCCGGTAAAATACCGGCACCGCCTTGGTGGAAAGGGGAATTACCGCCCTATTCCAAGGTTAGCGGGGCGGTAATTCCCCTTTCCCCCATTGCCCTTCCCCATTCCCATTTTTGCACCATAGGGCTCTAATTACGGTGCTGCAAATTGCGGTACCGTAATTAGCTCCCTGGTCCCTTTGCGGGTTGGTTTTTAACGCCTGCAAAAAGCAGGCGTTAAATTCACCAACCCGCAAAGGGAACTCGTAGTAAGGCGGTAAGGGTTTACCGGTACCGGTAAAATACCGGTACCGGTAAACCCTTACCGCCTATCGTGTAATGAGGCCCAATATATGAAAACGGTTGCATCTTTCTTGAGGAGGATTCTTAACAGAAAAAAACCCAAGACATGGATATGAATTGTCCTTAGTATACACCTGAAGAATGTCGAGCAGATGGGCAACATTAACAGAAACATGTTGGGTCTTGATGTATAATTTGCATATACATTAGCAATAGTGTTGAGCCAATAACCTTGCATATCCTCTTGTTATATGGAAGTTCTCTTTGGGGACTTCTTTTGGTCATCCAATGTATAGATTGTCAAATTCATGTAGTGTGGTTGATTGTTTTGTAATTGTCAAAACATTGTTTTGTGTAATATGTGTAATTATATGTGAATAAATATTGTATTTGTGACCCCTGGTTGGTCAGACATTATAAACAGCCTTTGTGTGTTATAGTAATGGGTTCTCTTGTCCCATTTATGGGACACCTGACATTTTAGCATTTAGTTTTCCTGGCTCCTTGAGTTTATTTGTGTGGCCAATGGCACTTTTAATGAAGTCCCCCTTCCACTGCACCTTTCTTTGGTGTGCTTTCCTATGGTAGCCCATGTAGCTACAATGACAGCATTACCTTTTACGCACCCCATTTTGGTGTCATGGTGATCTGATTATACTACAATGGGATTGTGAGTAGGCTGTTGGCAGCTGCAATCTCGTTTTGGCTTTACCAAAGTTGCTGCCCGTTTTACCACATCAGTATCCTAATTTACTAGTCCGGTAGCCATTTGGGTGCTAATGTATTTTTTAAGCTGTACCAGGGCCATTTTATTTTCGCCCATCTCTTAACATGTGGTGATTACAAGGCTGGCTGCCTAAAATAGCTGTTGTGTCGACGTCAGTTCACTCTGATCCCAATCCTTAACCTTCTAGTGTGGTTAAACTAGCATAGCATGGATTCCTGCTCCGACTACCCAGATACAAATTCTGTTTAGATACACCTGAGTGCTTAGTAGATTTTAGGGCCAACCTGATTGACTGGCTGCCAAAACCTTGCATGTCTGCCTTGTGTGTGATCAGAGGCCAGGGCCTAAGCAAATGTGTTTAGCAAGGGGAGACCCTGTACATCGCACAGATTCTGACCTGAACAGCTGTATGTATATTAGGAAGATGGGCTGCTGCTGCTCAGGACCAGGTTTGCCCATACTGGCCATTTGTCCTTGATACAAGGTTCTTCTAATGGCTGCCGAGATCCCTTGCTGGGCTTTTCCTCCTCCTCCTGCTCTGCTGGCGCCCCGCAAAATCATCTTGTGTTAAGCACCTCGAGGTAGGGAGCCTCACTCATCTAGGAGAGTGGTGGGCCATCACTCCTCTACCTCAGGTCTGTTGTGCGTCACCCTGAGTCACCCCCAACCATTGCTCCCACCATGGAACCATTCTTTATTTGCTTGATGCCCTGTTTTGTCCCTCTAACTGCTCAGATCTCCTGGCCCGGGTTGATATATTCTACTGGTTCTTTCTTCGTCACAGCTTTTGCTTCTGGCTGGTTGGCCCTTGTCCTGGATACAGTGATTGCTCTTCTTTTTATGCATCTGAGTTGTTGCTGGTTCAGGGTTCAAGTCCCTGAGTTTCAAATCCTATCTGAAGCCCTGAAAAAGAAGTCCTGTGCTTATTGGGTTTGCAACCCTCCTTAAAGCTGAATCCTGAGTGATTCACACTGTGAGTACATGTGCTCAGGTCCTAGGTTTGTGATATATATTTGGGAATACTCCTCAGGGGTACGATGGGTCCTGGAGTAGTTAGAGGTTACAGGCCCCGCCCCCCCTCTACCGCTGGCCACCATTGTCTTGCATTGGCCCAAATCCTGCTCTGCTTACTTCCTTCTCTGGCCCGCTGGATCTCAAAGCTGGTACTGGAACTCTTAAATGTGTCCGCTTCTGCTGTCCTCTGGGGTTGGTTGCTTCGCTGTCTGCACCTGTGAGGTGGAGCAAGTACTTAGCTGGCTTTAACCTCCAACAGCAGCTTACCTATGGTATTTGTCCCACTGATTCATATAGTGAATCTTTCTACCAACTTTTGAACTATGCCAAAGTGACTGAAAAGGGTACCCACTTGGCATTTGGCATTTTTCATGGCTCCCCTTTGGAGTTTCTTACCAGAGGTTGAATTTTGGCATTTACCCAGGATTTATTATAGAATTTAGCATAATAAATCAGTGCATGGCACTCATGCCTGTTGATTGACGTCGGGTTACTGTATCTAAGGTTTGTTACATTGTATAAACCTGGTTCACGCCTACGCGTATTCGAACACATGGTGGCCCTTAACTTCTTCACTCTCTCTAGATGCCACACTGAGTATTTGATCTACATGTATGTTTACTTTTCCACTATGCCTTCGCGGTTGCAGGGAATACAGTGACCGTTCTTGCATTGACATTTTGTGTGAAGTAATGTATTATGGAACTACCCCGTTTCCTTGCAGGCTAGTTTGCTCGAAGCCATTTGCTCGTGGTAAAAATAAATTCAAGCAAATTGCTGTAAGGAAATATAAAAGCAAAACAAAAGAGGTGATTGCTGGAAGGTTTAGAATAAATCTTAACCTCTGGCATTGCTCTGGGCAACCCTCCAGACCATTATTCTTCACCTGCCAAGCCATTACAAAACGGAAAAGAAGATATGAAAATGCACGAGACCACAAGCATCCCAGACATATTTCAGCTTTGTTGGGCATCATCAGTGAGGAGTAGCTTGGGTATCTAGGCCCAGCAGGCACGGGACCCACGTCTGAGCATACCCGTCCCACTCGGGGTGACAAAAGCAAAACAAAAGAGGTGATGGCTGGAAGGTTTAGAATAAATCTTAACCTCTGGCTTGGCTCTGGGCAACCCTCCAGACCATCGTTCTTCGCCTGCCAAGCCATTACAAAAGGGAAAATACCATATGCAAATCAGGCTGGGTCCCACCCCAAATATAGATCCTGTATTATATCTGTCTATAGCTCAATTTTTCTCAGCACTCCTGAGCTATTTATATGTATTTAATAATACACTTAGGTTATGAATGGGAAGGATCTGCCTAAAAGCAAATTACTGTTTTCATAAATACACACACACCACACACACACACTTCTCTCGTATATAACATCTCAAGAATTTAGTGTGATTTAAGTACAATCCTATAAGAAAGAGTTGATATTTTTCAGTACATCCGTGTAGTGTCTTCTGTCATGTATTGTACTGGGACTAAATGTAGGTATCCACCAGCCTTCTTTCCTCCCTTCAGTGAAGTCTGACAACTCTACCATGTCTGTCCATCAAGAGAGTGTTGTCTATGTTTTGGTTGGAACCCTCCCTTTCCCCTAGGATACATGGTTTCACACCCATCGCCAGAGAGCTAGGGACAAATCCTCCTAACAGCCCTCCAAGCCTACTTGCTGGCATCCATCGTCCAGTGCTCGAAGTGTATGAAAAGAAGTAGTGGAACTATGTTCCCTACTGGTCTGCACCGCTCCCCACAAACCCCATCGTCACATCCCCTCCCATGCATAATACAAACCCCAAAACCCAGTGCCTGCTGCTCAAGGGAACGTCCAGTGCAGTGCACTGAAAGTGCAAGTTTCAACCTCTTCCTACACTTTTATTTTAAAAAGAAACCGTTCCGGAACGGTTTCTTTTTAAAATAAAAGTATAGGAACGGTAAAACTTAATTAAAAGAAGTAGAGGAGCACCACTCCCGCCCACTTCGACCACTGCCATCGTCACAACCAGAGGCTGTGATTTGGGAACAGAGACTTCATTTTAGGAGCTGATCGTCCACCAGCCACCACTCACTGTGAGTAAGTTACGAGAATGAGGATAGCGTGATGAGAGATGAATCCCAGGGAGTCGGGGGACATCTTACAAGGGTATCCGCAGAAATATTTGAAAAACAAAAAGCGAATGGTAAATATGTTCGAATTTCGGCTGTACGAAGATTTGGTACAATCGAACATTTTGAATACATATACCATTCGGTGCCATTATAGTGAACAAGGGGAGCGGGGGTTGCGGGGTGTACCCTGCACCTTTGTTCACTATAGTGGCATCAGGGGTTGCGGGGGTGTCCCACGCTCCCAATTAAATAAAGTAAAACAAAAAAAAGATGACCCTGCGGCGCCGGTTCTCATATACGTAAATGAAGGGAACCGGCGTCGAAGAGGGATGGAGGAGACAGCGGCACACAGCCGGGTGTGCCGCCAACAGGTAAGTATGGGGGTGGGGAGGGGCGGGGGGAGAGCAGGTTGCCAGAAATATCCACGGGAGAATAAAACAAAAATCATTTGCATTCAAATAAGTTTCGTTTTTTTCTCCCTCAGACATTTTGCATTCATATATTTCATGGACATCCCTTGCCAAGCACAAAGCATACTAAAGACTTAATTTGTCCAACGGGGCCCAGAGGACATAGGAGACCCATGCCGCCATGCACACCTTTATTTGTATATTTGAAACTTTTACATGAGATTTTAAGGAGAAATACAGCAACAAACACTGTAACAAATGTTCTATATCCCCATTATGGGATTGTGTAATTGGAAGTAATGAGAATACATGAAATGTGGTAATATGGATCTCAATCATAAGTAGGGTACTGTGGTGACGTGTGAGTAGATGGGACTGACGGGTATTATGGATAAATGGGGTGGGCAGATGAGAGAAGTTATACAGAGTAGGAGGTCATGTAAATGCCTGTAGCAGTATATCTGTAAATTCTGATCAAAGTGTAAATCGAATCTTACCTAAATCTGGCCTTCCCATGAAGTAGGTCTACAAAATAGAACTACAATACCTTCTGTGAATGAAACTAACATTTAGTCCGTTCCAAAGATTAAAGGAGGTTTGTTTTAGAACAGTGGCTGTCTAATTTGCACCAACGTTTGGTGACTTTCCTGGAGTTCTCCATAAAAGCCAGTTATACACAGTTTGTTTGCATGGCATGCCCATGCCCACCGTGTATGGCGGGACAGGGGGGAGACGTTTTTCCAATTACACACTGTAGATTTTAATGCTAGAGTTAGTAGGAAAACAAAAAAGTGTATATCAGAGTGGGCCAGTTTTTCTGTAAGTGGAGAGACAAATGCCCCCAAGCAGAAATTATGAACATTAATCTTCAATTAAAGATCTGACATATCTCCTTCCGAACATTCTCGCCAGAAGGAATCACGTTCTCACAAAGAAAAGGCCTATGTACTAAATCAGATATTTTGTGCGAGCATTCCCAGCAAAGATTACTTTCTCTAATTCCCATTTCTTTGTTTACACCTGTATGTGTAACCACTGACAAAGCTCAGGCCTGTGGTCATTAACATTAAAGCAGAGCCTGAAAACAAGATTGAAGTTTATGCAGCCACCTAAATTCCCGGATCTCTGTCGGTTGCAATCACGATTTCTTCACACTGCCCAACCGTGAGAAGTCAGCATTTTGCAGACTCAAATGTCAAGATGGTGCATGGATTAATAATTGTCTAGGTAAGGGTGCATGTGGATACTATATGCATTAATGATGACAAATAATTTTAGCCAGGACCTTGGTGAAGACGCTCAAAGCAGTTTTCAGCCTGAACGGCGGCCTTTGGAACTGTTAAAGGGAACCAGTGAATTGGATTCAATTTAAAACCTTTGTACTTCAGGTGCCTCTTGTAGCTCTACAGTTACCATAAATTCCAAGACGGAGGGAACAGTTCCAATGGACATGGCCAATTCCATTAAGAAGGTGGCCATTTTTATTAACTTGTTGACTTTCTTTAAATCCTTGATTGGGCGGTAGCCACCAGAGAACATGATTACAAGAAAGTGAAAAAAATAGAAAAATGTTGTTCTCCTCCCCTGTGAGACAGGTATGGTAGCCTTCTTGTCCAGGAGGCACTGCATTCCTTGAGGCAATGATCAAAAGTGAACTGTGGACTTGGACCAAAGAATTAGAATATAAAAGCATGTAGCCAATGGAGGCATTTCCACAAACTGTATGCGATAGACGCAGGGAAGTCAATTCACCAAAATGCCAGGGGTGGCGGAAGTGACATCACACACCGATATCATCACAGGATGTAATGTCATATGACCTTTGACCTGATGACATCACATGAAATGACATTTAACCCCAATGTCATCACCTGAAGTGACTAACAGGTGTAAACACGTAAGACAGTTTACATTCCATAAAATACAAAACCTGCACTAAAGCAGACATAAGATTTTTTAGACATCAAGCACATTTTCACTAGGATGCTGCCTTGCCATGCCATGATAGAAGTAGACCAAGTAGAACCGACATAGGCCAGGGGCACTGCCATCCATATGTCACTATAGCCACATACGGCCATTTACTGACAACGTATGCCAATTATTACTGCACATGTCAGGTCTGGTAATCATATGCCAAGTAATGGAAAGTACGTTACATCTTTCTATATCCAGTTTCTTCCTTCATATGTCAAATGCATCCTCAAAGGCCCAGTAAGGACACCCAATGTGAGCTAATGCCCTGTACCTGATATTGGATAAAGCCAGAGGAATAGCCAACTGACACAACCCCCAAACACTGTAATAAGTAACATTTCTTCTTTTTGTCACAGAAAGACTTTCATCACAATGTCAAGTTCATAGATGCAATATTTATAGATCAAATAATCCAAAAGTTTATAACAAACAAAGTGAAAGGGTACACGTGGCACCTCAACGTGTTTCGATCTGTATACGGTTCATCATCAGGAGGATCAAGAGGCTGACGCCACAGCATTGTACTCATATATGGCACTGACAATAAATGCCGCCTTTCATACATTCCTGAGCTATGTGGTGAGTGCCATATACAGTTGAGTAGACCTTGCTACAATTCACACCTGTGACCTGCAGAACACACATAAACAACAAAAGTGAGACCTTAACTCTCTGAGCTATCTTATCAGCAATTTCCTCTTAAATGTGAATACCACAGCATTCGGTAATGCATTGGCTCTGGTGGTTAAGCATCTTATTAACATTATAATTATATTCCTACTGCTTGTACATGCTGTAATTATGCCATAGCCCACTAGTAAACCTGATAGCAGTAGTGCTATATTTTCTTTTTAAAAGGCCTGGCAGGGATAGGAGAGGGTAGTGAGTAGATATCCTGATAAATGATATCCTGATAAATGTTTTTAACTGCACAATTGATCAAACAGCATTATGTGTTGCAATTGGATAGCAAGTTAAAAGCTCACCTCTGTCAAGTGCCAGCCTGCCCTTTCCATGTTCTTATTTCATCAGGGCTGAATGGTTGGTTGATACACTAAGTAGTATTACATTTTGTACTAATAACACCTATTTTCACAGTGCTTAAAAGCATGAGGTATCAGGAGTCATGTAGAACAGAAGCGTAAAATGGTGGTAGAACGTCCTTTCATTGCAGGATTTTTTACTGCAAATTTTTTATTGAAAAAAACCCATCAAATTCTTTTTTGGGGGGGGGTTAAAAAATTATATATATGGGATGTGGGTTTTTAGTAATAGATATAAACTGAAAGGGAATGGGGGTCGGTGGGGGACCCTCCCAAAAAACAAAAACAAAAAAATTCAATGGGTTGTTTCGATAAAAAATTCACAGTAAAAAACTCTGCGAAAAAACATCCCGCGGTGAAATGACATGGAACCAAACTTATTAGCCCTCACTTATGTCCACATCACTGGTATGAACTGACATTTCTCTACTGTGTTTTTTAACACTGTATTTAACCATGCACTTTTTTCATACAAATATTTTATTCAATTCTTGATCAAAAATATACATATAAAACAGTTTCTTCAGACCTAGAACACAGGCACATAATTCTGTGCACGTTTATCTATTCATATAATCATCGAAATGTCTGCATTGGGGTTAGTATAGCATGTGACTTTGATTTATGTTCAACACATTCAGCACTTTTGAGTTTATAAAAAAAAGTAGAACATGTACCTCCTATTTTAATTCCACAATGAGGCACTTTATGTTTTCATATAGTGATGCAAACAACAATTACTTTTATATATAAGGCATCAAAAAAAGGTATATCAAAGGCTCTTAAGTATGGCCTCAGGAATGGTCGACATATGTTTCGGTCCTCATGTCTTTTGGTGTTATCCCTAATGCTGACTGACTGCTGTTATCGGACTTCTTCAGGACAGTATATTTCTTGATATAATGACTTAATCTCAACACCCTATAGATGTTATTTATGCTTAAACACTACAATACAAACAAAACACATTTTAGTTTAAAAAAACCATAATATACTAAAGCATCTTAAAAAGTGTTAAAAACACATGCTTCGTTGCAAAATGATTGTCCTAACATGTCAGACACTAACCTTAATTGTAGCGTGCATTGACCTGGGCTGTAGCTTCGGACTGATTACTTCTATCTGAAGTTAGAACGCTTCTCTTCAATATTCTCTGCTGAATGAGAGGGTCACTTATTTATGCCAAATATATTGAATAGTGGGGTCTTCGCATAGTTTATTAGACCTAACCACAATTTTCCATTTTTTATTTTTACTAACCTTATATTGGTGATTCTTTAGTCAAGCGGAACTGTTAAGCTTCAGCTGGATGCCCTTCATGCAAGGGTTTTCTGTGAAAAATTAGCAAGTTTGAATTTAGTCCATATTTGTATGCCATTGAATCTACATTTCTTTAATACAATATTTAAAGGCATGATCTAGTAAATTTTTTTATTGTCCCTACGGGTCGGCCATGTTTTTTTAAGCCTAAGTGGCTCGATTTTAGAAAACTTTCCTATGGACCTTACCCGAGTTTTCGTCCATTAAACGCACGCGAAAACAAGCACCAGGGAGCCGCCATTTTCTGATAATCCTATCTTTTCCCCGATCGCCCTGGCTGACCTGCTTGTGCGGCACTAAATCAATTCCCCCGCCCCTGAGCCTGACATTATCAAAACATTCATATTCCCCGCCTCTCCCCGTGACGTTACTGTGCTGCGTAGGCAAACACGCCCAGTCGTCTTCTGCGCGACTCCACACAGAACCCGGAAACCAACACAGATCAACTCACAACACAGCGCGCCACAATTCGGAATATGAAACTGTACTTTAAAATGAAACAGCAACACGGTACATTTGGTAAAGTACATTTATTTGACATTAAATGTTTAGAGAATATTCAGCAATTGACATATGAACTCCGGAAGCCATTTATTTTCTTTTATCTGTATCCACAATAACTGTTCCGTTTCATCTTGAGTCACGCGCTGTTCCTTTATGGTACACAGGGTGTTCATTTTCGTAAAAAGAATCACTTTGGAAGCACGGTGAACCGCAAGGCTGTTCCATCAACTAGGCATTAGTCCAGCCTAAAGGTTGATATGTTGCTTCTAGCCACTAGTACAGCGTAAGGGCATGTGGGCCCTTGGCGACCGTCCCATAATATGGTGATCGTGCTCCAGTTGTTGACACGAAGCTGCAGGTGTCTGCTGAAGAATCCATCCGCCGGTGTCTCAAACAGATGACAGTGGCAGAAAGGGATCAAATACCTGTTATGAAAACAAAAAAATGATAATTAGTCTCGCTTGCCGAACTTCATTAATATTACTCATTTTATTTATTACGGCCGATCAGAAACTATTTGCTTGCAAGGATAGTTCAATGGAGTATGTTCGTCTCTAAAATCAATGCGAAAAGTAACGAGATAAATCGAGGCCAACACACAATGATAAACGACAGTCTACATGCGTGAGGAATGATATGATATATGATATGGCATTTGTAACGCGCCTATACTCAAGTGTTTCTAGGCGTGACGAGGCAGGTGGGGAACAAGGGCAGACAGACAACGATCCTACTAGGCCAGGTGCCTTTCTGATCACGCATGGGGAAGGGCTGTACATGGTTAGTTGAATACAAATTAAATAATAGGGCCAGCTGGTGGCAAGTGCAAGGTAAATGCCGGGAGAAGGGGCTGAAGGATACAGAGACAGTCCCGTAGTGCAGGTAGGCAGTGCAGGGAAAAGTGGCTGGGCCAAGGACCGAGATCGGTGAGACCAGTGGACCTGCATGCCCATGTGCCCACTACAAACAGTTTTACTTGCTTTTCCTAGCTCTTCATTCATTCATTTATTCATGCATCCATTCATTAAATCTTCATTCCGGTATAAAAGCATGTAAAGATGTACTTACATTATATTTGAAATTTCCATTGTGTTTCTTCGTAATGCAGTCTGTAAAACGGACCGTGCTCTTGACAACGATTTTTCGTATACTGAACTAAAATGAAACTCGGTCTAGTTTCTGAATTTTCTGCCTTATCGTCTCTTACGTTATTGCGCACTCCCTTCAAATGTAGTTCTTTCGGCATGGTCCCTGTCTCAAGGTCAAAAAACAATAGACCCTTATACTTCCAGTGTGACTTGTGGGCCTCATCTGGGCGCTGTCCTTCGCATTCTTTATTTGCAACATCACGTAGTATAGGCATCTGTGAGAACTTGAAGTTTAGAATTCGTCTATGAAGTGCGCCTCAATGTGCAAATGCGAACTGGCTTCTCTCCCAAATGCCACGGCCCACTTGGCTGGCGCGTTATAAGTGCCCCAATTTTGTCCCCGTTGTCTGCGAGCTTTGCAGCCCAAATTGAGACATTTAATTTTTGGCGGAAGGTCGGGGAAAGTATAAAGTACCACAGGAGTTGAATTAAAAGTGAGATTTATTGTTTGTTTGTTTGTTTTATTATTTGCAATACGCAAGCCTCCCCTCCGTTAACAGTGCACAGCATTTACATTTACATGAGGTGAGACATGAGAAAAATATATAAATACACATATGTGAGGTGAATAGAGAGAATTCAAAGATGACACCCAGCTTGGTTGCCACCCATGATGGTGAATGTAGGGGTTCGGTTTACAGGTACACTGTACAATAACATTTATTTACAAAAAGACAATCGTATTGCAATTATTTAAACCGGGATTTGTACTTCACAATCAGCTGTGCTTCGGGTGGGCATGGCACAGTCGCAATGTTCGGTGGCAATGGATCACTGCTCTGCACAGAAACGTCCAAAATTCCATATCTGTGCTTCTCTAACACAGCAACAATAAGGCCTTTCACAAAGTCGAACTGCATTTCATCATAGACTGGTTTGATCACCCATTGCTTACTTCATTTTGAAAACACCTCAGTGTAGCGAGGCATCCTTACTTTACCCCTAGTCCTAGATTGTTCGTCCGACATTGCTGTTATGGGCCAAGACCGCTAGTAGAGTGCGATGTTTCATGCCCCGAAAGCTAAAATGCAAGCGCTTTGGCCTGTACTGTGGGCACATATTGCGGAACACCTCCAAATATCCTGTGTTACAGAATTCTGTCAGTCCTCTCAAATCTCTTCATAGAGTTTTGTCGAAAACAATCTTCTCAATGGCTTTGTGTGTCGGTGAAGATGGAATCAACCACTTCTTCTTCCGTGCCTCCTCTGGGGACAAAGGGCCATGTTCACATTGATGGAAATGTTCATTTGCTGTCCAGCGGTGAACGTTGGTACAGTGGTGCATCAGTGACCGCCATTTTTCAAGTAGTATTTCCACTGACCCCTCACAAGTTTTTTGAGCTCCACCAAAGATGGTTGGTGATAGAATGTGACCACTGCAAAATACTTTCAAAACCTTTTTTTTCCCTGCAGCCGAGATTTTCTTATTGATTGATTTAGCAAGATGCCATACGTCAAATTGATGTTTAATATGTGGGAACTGCTCTCTCATTGTCTTGGAAATTGAAACGTGTCTATCCGTGGCTATGAGGTCGATGTGCATTCCCCTCGATTGTAGATATTCCACTGATTTTATAAAACCTAGTTTCTCCATGGCCACTGAGGATGTACATTGTGTTACCTGCACGACCACCGAACTCACAATTTTCTTACTATCCATGTCCTGAAAGTGGTAGGTGCAGTACTTGGCAGAAAATCTAGGGCTGTCGCACTGTCCATCGCCGGCTAGCCTGAATCATTTGCCTTCGAATGTACTTGCTAGAGACAATTGTTCAATTTTCCAAGCATCACTAATGGCCGGAAACAGATAATCACGTTGGTATGTGTAGTACAGCGCTTTAGAAATGAAATGGAGTCCAACAAACTGAAAGAAAGCCTCTAACTTTCTAAAACTGGAGCCACTAAAAAGTGATGCAGCTGCACACAGTAGATTGCCTGCTGGCAGTTTCCCCAGCATCGGTTGTGCAGACCATGAGAACCTATGATTTAATCTACAGGCGGCATTTATTTTGACGTTACTGCCTTTTATTTGACCAGTCACATTAATCAATGGCTTCCCACATACTTTCCCTCTAATGGAATGCACACATTTCAGCATACTTATAATTTCCATCAAACAACTGTCGAATACAATGTATTTGCTATCTTTCATTAGACTGTCATCCTGCGTCAACCTTGTTTCGGCCTTTGACATTGTGGAGATTTCAACACATTGGAAAGTAATATCGCTGGTATCAAGTTCTGATGTGTCTATGGATGCTGCGGCTGGTTCATTCTCTGTCATTTCAACATCTATTACTTCAACATTGATGGGAGAACACAACAATGTCGACAGGTTTTTTGGTGGCAAATTTTTGGCGGGTGTAGATTGTGTAAATTGATCTGCAACTACTTCAGAGCTATCTTCAGTACATTCAATAACATCTTCTTGTGGTGGTGCGGTCGCACTGTAGCTATGGTCCAATGCAACTTTGCTGTAGTCTCCAAACACAATTAATTCATGTTCTGGCCATTGGACATGAGCATCTCGAGCCTGAACACGCCTCGCCTCAATTAATAGTTCCTCCATAGTGTACACGGTCTGGCAAGCCACATCTCTCATTCGCTTCACTGTCTGTGTGTGTATAGTTCTGACACCCACGGGTAACTGGAGGAGAGATTGGAAAATGGATGTTCAGTTTAAACACAAGATGGAGTGTAGTAGAATTGACTGGAAAAAAACATAAAATAGTCCCCAGCACAAACATTTTTTTAAAGTTATGAACTGTTTGTAACTAACCTTTTTTTATTTTTTTTTCTTTGCAACTTTTTTGACTCGACCTTCAACATCTGAACGCTGTAGCTCCGATTCGTTTCCGCATGTCCTCCCTTCCTCTTGCGCTGCAACGACTATTTTCTGTATCCGCATAGACAGCACGGAATGAGGCTCCATCGTCTCCCTGAAACATAGTACTTTCATTACTATGTATCAAAATATTGTTAGCATAAAACACACGTGAGGACGAACACACAGGTACATCTCAATAGCCAAATACGATTTAAACATTGTGTGCAACAATCAAACGACAAGTATTCGACCAGTGATGATCTATTTCGATGGAACTGTCAGTATCCATACCTCTGGCTCTGCATGGACTGCCATGAATGGTTGTATTGGAGAGGAGGCATCCGCATCTCCCTGAAACACAGTACTTGCATTAGTATGCTTTTCAATATTGGAAACACAACACACACTTGGGGTCGACGGCACAGGTACATATAAAGAGATAACCGCAAATGATTCATTGTCCAAAAGAATCAAGGAAAATCCAAATATGATCACATTTCATCGACTTATTTCAACGATTCCTTTACATCTGCATCATCTAAATGAGATGTTGTGATTGTGGTGGAAGCTCTGTCGTCTCCCTGAAACACAGTACTTGGATTAGTATGGTTTTTAATATTGGAAACATAACACACACTTGGGGTCGAACGCACAGGTACATATAAAGAGATAACCGCGAAAGATGCATTGTCCAAAAGAATCAAGGAAAATCCAAATATGATCACATTTCATTGACTTATTTCAACGATTCCTTTACATATGCATCATCTAAATGAGATGTTGTGATTGTGGTGGAAGCTTCGTCGTCTCCCTGAAACACAGCACTTGCGTTAATAGGGAAGAAAGTATAGCAAATGGAATCACGTTATATGATCACGCATGATGGAGCTGTCATTATCCATACCTCGTGCTGCTGAAGAATATCTATGGATGTTGCAAATGTAGTGCGCACTTCCGAAAGTTGTTGCGCCGATTCGTATACTTGAATGTCAGGCTCTGCATCAAGTGCAGGGGTTGACGCTCCATCAACTGCCTGAAACATAGTACTTGCATTAGTGAGGATTACAATTGTGAAAACATAACACACACCTGGGGTCGACAGCACAGGTACATATCAACGGCTAACCACGAATGAAACATTGTGTAGAACAATCAAACGACAAGAATTCCAGCTCTGATGATGATGCTCGATGGAGCTGTCAGTATCCATACCTCCTGATGTTGAAAAACATCTAGAAATGTTGTAGATGTGGCGGACGCTTCAGCATCTCCCTGAAAGACAGTACTTGCATTAGTATGGATAACACTAATTATAACTGAAAACAAACACCAGTGGACGATAATTAAGGTGTATATCAATTGGAAAGCAGTAACCAAACATTCGGTAAAATAATTACACGATAGAATAAAACTATTACTTGACATGCATAAAACAAGTATGTAGCGGATTAGCCTAGTAAGATTACCTGATACGCGCTAGAAGTGGTTGATAACTGCTACCATGTCAAGGATGTAGAATGTTCTTGCTTCAGATTCAAGGGATAGTCAAGAAGTTGTAAAGGTCAATTAATGATTGATAATGAAATGCCAATATTAAAAATAGCCATGTAAGCCGACAGAATACTTGAAAAATGCTCAATACAGCACAGTTCCCTGTCCCCATATAAATATACATTGCGTTTGTGGGTTATGAATTCGAAAAAGAATATATTGATAAATGTAATTATTCAAAAACTATACACTCATATCAATATCAAAATTATTACAAGGGATAGAACATCTACAATATCAATTAATCCATTCGGCTATACACTACCGCAAGGCCGAAAGCTAAATCCGGACACTTGACTCACCGGTGACGGAATGTGGACGAATAGAGTGGGAATAGCGTTTTCGCGCAATTTCCGTGTCGTTCGCCGGTTATTCTTCTTTGTTACCCAAGAAGTTGTGTACATGTCCAAGGAAAAGTGCCGGCTGCAGATGCGGTATCGATCACCCCTCTTGTCCTCTAAGACGTGTTGGACTCTACTTTCCAGCTCATCCAGTGGATATCCGCAATGTCTGACCCATTCTCTTATTCGATCAACAGTTTTCAGGAATACATGCATTGTAGTTCCTTCAGATTTCGCATGGGTCTTCGAAGGGCAACCGCTAATCGAACAGGCAGGCATTGTTCATAAATCTGAAAAGTAAATATCGACATTATTATACAATCTTCAAGAGTAAAGATTTGATACAAAAGTCAATGAATCATACAATGATCAATGCAAGGTTTGTTTTGGTCGCAGGAACTATACCAGTTCATTATGTGCTGCTTAGTATTTGCATAAGTTGCAGAAATGTATAATTGATGTGACTGAAATCTGAACATGTGACTCGTCCCTTGGATGTTCTGTCTTGCGCAAGAAGGAAACATGCTTACATTATAGACTGGACCCCCGAAGGATGCAATTCAATGACAATAGACACAGATGAAAATAAATAGATCTCTTGATAGCATAGCAATGGAAACTCAAGTCAATAGCAATGAGACCAATGAACATAGCACTATTGTGTACTCTACTCGAAAATAGATAGAAATTTAAAAATCTGCGAAATATGACCAGGATACATGGCCTTACCTTGACCAACAAACAGTTGGATTCAGCAAGCAGAGCAGTATGTTGCGGGAGAATAGGTGGATGGCCACAGGTAGCGCACTGATGGGTATGCTCGAAGCGGTCACAGAAGTTCACGGATAGCACGACGATGAGCAGATTAGCATAGATCTCAGTGGTTCCCAGGTAGCACGTTCAGGAGTTGACTTGCAAAGCACAAAGATGTTCTCATGAGACATATCGAGTGGTTTTTAAAGTATTAGAAACTGGGGTGTGTTTGTGAATGAATGACGCATGTATGTCGTGGTATTAGGGGGGCGGCCTGCTTGAAGGGGAGGCCTGCCTGGAGACACGGGGTCTGAGGAGGCCATGTGACCGATGGCCCCTTGGCGTGGGACACCTTTTGAAGTGTACATGTAGTTTGGCACCTTGGCCGTTTGCGCCTGTCACAGCCCCCCATGCCAGCGGGCATCCCGGGGTGTGAACCGCCTTTGATAGAGGGGGGTGGGATGGATGGGCCTGGGGCGTGCAGATAAGGCACAGGAAGACTGCTGAATGGAGACACACTTATGTGTATTTCAGGGGGGCGGCCTGCCTCAGCGGAGGCCTGCCTGGAGACACGGGGTCTGAGGAGACCATGTGAACAATGGCCCCTTGGCGTGGTCTACCTTTTGAAGTGTACATGTAGTTTGGCACCTTGGCCTTTCGCGCCCCTGACAGCACCCCATGCCAGCGCTCATCCCCGGGTGTGAACCGCCTTTGATAGAGGGGGGTGGGATGGTTGGCCTGGGGCGTGCAGATAAGGCACAGGAAGACTGCTGAATGGAGACACACTTATGTGTATTGCAGGGGGGCGGCCTGCCTCAGCGGAGGCCTGCCTGGAGACACGGGGTCTGAGGAGACCATGTGAACAATGGCCCCTTGGCGTGGTCTACCTTTTGAAGTGTACATGCAGTTTGGCACCTTGGCCTTTCGCGCCCCTGACAGCCCCCCATGCCAGCGCTCATCCCCGGGTGTGAACCGCCTTTGAAAGAGGGGGGTGGGATGGATGGGCCTGGGGCGTGCAGATAAGGCACAGGAAGACTGCTGAATGGAGACACACTTATGTGTATTGCAGGGGGGCGGCCTGCCTCAGCGGAGGCCTGCCTGGAGACACGGGGTCTGAGGAGACCATGTGAACAATGGCCCCTTGGCGTGGTCTACCTTTTGAAGTGTACATGCAGTTTGGCACCTTGGCCTTTCGCGCCCCTGACAGCCCCCCATGCCAGCGCTCATCCCCGGGTGTGAACCGCCTTTGAAAGAGGGGGGTGGGATGGATGGGCCTGGGGCGTGCAGATAAGGCACAGGAAGACTGCTGAATGGAGACACACTTATGTGTATTGCAGGGGGGCGGCCTGCCTCAGCGGAGGCCTGCCTGGAGACACGGGGTCTGAGGAGACCATGTGAACAATGGCCCCTTGGCGTGGTCTACCTTTTGAAGTGTACATGCAGTTTGGCACCTTGGCCTTTCGCGCCCCTGACAGCCCCCCATGCCAGCGCTCATCCACCGGCGCGAACCGCCTTTATATCAATATACAGTATATCGCCTTTATATCAATGATAGTATATCGTTGCTTATCAATAACAAATGCCACATACCGGAGATTCTTGTGAGCACAGACCCACACTTCAACCGGTGTATTATAGTGGTCAAAACTGTATAATCCAATGGTAAATGTTAGTATAGATATATGTGTGACTTTTATAGAGACATAACCTACGGAAAGACTTTGAACAAGTGTGTTTTAGTGCATGCATTATCGAGAATATGTTATGTTAGCTTAGATAGATAGTGACCACCCTGCTTCACAGCAACCAGACATTCACCCATTCGGAGCACAGATGTCTGACGTCCATCCTTGAATGGAGACACACTTGATTCATTTAAAAAATCGAGACAACCGTTGTTAAAATATATGTGGTGTTTTATTTTGTATCTTATTTTCATGACACAAAAATACAAGACTTTAAAGATTATACAGGTCAGGTTGCAGCACAGCGAGAGAAAATCCCCTGTACTGACCGCTGTCACTCGGAAACGTTTCTCTAATGGCACGAACGGCACAGGCGGGTATCACTCTTCGAACGCGGTGTCCAAGCCTCCCGTGAAGCCACCATGTAAAGGAACGATAGGCCACCAGCCTGTACCACCTGTGAAAAGGAATGAAACAAACTGTTTTTAAATGACCAAGATAAGTTTAATAAACGTTTGTTGTCAATGACAATTCTTGTAACTAATGGCATTTTACACGGACAAATGCTATCTAGACAATGCACACTATTCAACGACTTACATGCGTTACAATGATATGTAGATGTAATTTTGGATATAGTAGAAGACCATGAAATAGGAGTGGCATGACAAGCAGAGTATACTTACTCGTTACTCGGATTACGAGGACTAACAGTTGCTCGAAGTTCGTGCATAAGCACCATCATTATTCTCAACACGGCCCGTGTGAGGCAGGCTGCCCTGAAGTCTGGCAGCTCGGTGATGCATTGCGGTCGTGGCTCGCCTTACGAAATGTAGGCCAGGCATCCCGAGTTTTCTCGGCAGCAGCAGTTCTCGTCCTCAGTTGGCATTAGATCGCATCGATTGCATGTGCACCAGGTGGAGACGCCGTCCATGCGACTAGGCCCAGGCTCTTCATCTGTTGATTCGTCCTGCCAACTGCCGTCCGAATCCCCATCGTTTTCGCGTGCTTCCCTTTCCAGTAGTTCCTCCTTGGTATACTCGGGCTCGTACATGTAGGGCATTATTTTAGCCATTGTGTGTTAAACAAACTAAAATAATTTGTAGCGGTGGTACTGGTATCTGTTCGCACGGGCTACAAGCGGCGAAGGTAGCTGACCAGAGCACAGAAACGAGTCACAGAATACTCAAAGTAACACAGAGAGAGGAATGGAATCGAAAATCGGCTGCTGTGTGTTGTGAAACGGTCTGTTTATACTTATTGAGGAGAGAGGCGTCCTGCCATTTCCATGGCGACACGTCATTAGCTGAAGCGCAGCGAATGTTGACACGAGACGTGCTTTGGCGTTGGGAAATGGGCGGTACGAGTCTGCTGATGACAGGCTCAGGGGCGGGGGAATTGATTTAGTGCCGTAAAAGCAGGTCAGCCAGGGCGATCGGGGAAAAGATAGGATTATCAGAAAATGGCCGCTCCCTGGTGCTTGTTTTCGCGTGCGTTTAATGGACGAAAACTCGGGTAAGGTCCATAGAAAAGTTTTCTAAAATCGAGCCACTTAGGCTTAAAAAAACATGGCCGACCCATAGGGACAATAAAAATGTTTACTAGACCATGCCTTTAAATCACCTATTCATAGGCTATGCTCGACTCTGTCTGAATAGATATGTCATTTTAAATTGTAAAGCTCGTCAAACCGTTTTTTTCAGTTTCTTTACTTTTGTCTTTTTGCTAGGTTGATTTATAGCACCTTAACCATGATGTCTCATAATGCCCACTGGTTCCCAGTATCCCTCTTGACTTGAGTCCATACGTGGGCAGTGCATGTATCGGGACACACTTGTAGACCGTATTTTTTACAAAGGTCTACATAGTTATACCAAAGCAGGAGCAACGTACTGCCATACACATTAGGGTTTTGTTATAGATCTCAAAGTAACAGACTTCCAAAGAGCGTAGTCAGTGTGTGAGATGATCTTACCTGGTAGAACCGTGTTTATCTTCTTTCGGCTTAGTGCTGCGTAATACGTTGCTTTCTCTTCAATGCCACGTTGAAGAGCGTTCTTTTTATCCAATCTGTGTTTACTATCAGAGACGTCATTCTTCTGAGCGCCGGCTCCATGTGAGCGTTTTTACGGCATGTGTCATGAAAAAGCACAGCTTTTGTTCGGCCGGCATTTCATGTTTGTGGATGTGTTTTTTTATGCGCCATCTTTGAATGGGCAATTTTATCGCACTTCATAGGTCTTAAAAAAGGGGATCAGCAATATCCCATACACTATGTACACCGATTATGCTTCATAGAAATGTGAGTTTAATATGAGTTGTATATCAACGTTATTTATCAAGTGTGAATCTGAAGGTTACAGCACCTTGGTGCTCGGTTGTTTGTGCGAGCACTTGTTGATGCAAGGATGCAGCTCCGGCCATCTTTTAGATGATCTTACACAATGTTTGATTCCTATATGATATTTTCAATCATCAAACATCTCTTACTATATGGATAGATTTACATGGGCATTCCCGAAGCAGTATCACTCTCCGAAAAAGATAAAGCATGCTTTTGGGAACTCATTATCAGGAGGAAGAATGTGAAAGGGTTTCTCAAAAGTGCCTCCTTACATGAACAAACCCCACTCCACACATGAATTTAAGACGTTTTGGACTGTGTCGAGGTTATAAATCCAATGCTGTCCTAGTTTTCTTAATAATAAATCACGATCACCCCCTCTGACTGGTGCCGCAATTATCTGTATTATAAACCAGAATATATCCAACGGTTTGTGTTTATGTTGCCTAAAGTGTGCCACCAGGCGTTTGTTGTCTACCTTATTTCTGACACAAGAGCTATGCTCGCAAATACTATGTCTCACTTGTCTTTTTGTTTTGCCAATATAGCTCAAATTGCAAGGACATATTGATACAGTATCATGGATATGCAGTAGAACATCTCCCCTCGCCCACCCCTTTTGGTGTAGTAAGTCTAACCATTTGTTACTGTGTCATCACATTTTTTATTGGCCATCTATGCCCAGTAAAAATGTCATGCCACAGTAAGAAATTGCTAGACTGATTTCATCAAAATGCATACTAGTCACGTAAAAACAGTTATCATGCTTGCTTTAGCATGCTTTGAAAGCAAGCATGATAAGTGTTATTACGTACCTGGATTGGTATTTTGGTGTAGTATGTCTAGCAATTTCTTATTGTGGCATGAGATTTTTTACTACCCATCTACAACAGATGACCAGTAAAAAATGTCATGCCACAGTAAGAAGTGGCTGGATGGATTGCATCAAAATACCAGTCTGGCCACATAGTAGCACTAATCATGCTTGCTTTATCATGCTTTAAAGCAAGCATGATAAGTGTTATTACGTGGATAGAATGCATTTTTTATGCAATCAGTTTAGCCATTTCTTACTTTGGCAGGACAAGTTTTACTGGGCATCTATGATACAGTATCATACATAAACAGTAGAAAATTCCCCCCCACCCACACTTCCCCGCCATCTTGCCCAATTCAGCCTCCCAACCTGGCACAAACCCAACACAAGTGCACCCACATTCGTTCATGTTAAGAGGGATTTCTGAACTCTGACCTGGTGGGCAGAGGTTCAGAAGGCCAGCCTATTTTCTTGGAACAGGGTAACCTCTGGACACGCCAGACCAATCAAGGTATCTATGATAGGCGGTCAAGACTAAGGCCCTCATTACGAGTATCCCGGTAAATCCGGGTTCATTACCGGCATGCCGGAATGAGCGGGTCCGTGCACGTATGAACCCGCTAATACCGGGTGATTACGAGTGCGCGAGCACGCGCGTTCCCCCATGCCGGTAGTGGCAATACCGCCATACCGCTAAAGGGCCTCCAACTCCCCTATACCGGCATTGCGGTACCCGTCCATAGCAGTACCGCCTCATAACAACCCCTAAATACCAGCACGGTAATACCGGCAATGTAATATCGTGTTCGCAAAAAGCGGACCCGGAAATTACGTCATCGCGCAGGAACAGGAAATGGGCCGGTGGCCATCTTTAAAAACACAATCCATTACCATCCTCCCCAACCACCAGTCCTTTTGTGTTGTGCTGTGGCAGAATAGAACCAGGATGTCCAAGGCTACCAGGAAGGCGACCCCCAGGAAGCGCAAACAGCGTTTTTCTGACACTGAACTAAGTATGCTTGCTGACACCCTGGCCCAGCATGCGGACACCATCAGGAGCACCGACATGAAGCATGCGGCCCAGACCAAGAAGAAGGAAGTCTGGCGGGAGGTCTCACAGAGGGTGTCGGCAGTGGGAACCACCCCAAGGAGTGTGCGCGACTGTCGGAAGCAGTGGGATGACCTACGCCTCAGGGTGAGGAAGATCCTTGCAGAGAACAGGAGGTCCGCCATGGCGACAAGCGGGGGCCCACACTCCCCAGTGAAGTTGATAGCATAGGAGGAGACAGCCAGTACCTTTATTGATCCAGAATCCATAGAGGGAATCGGAGACCAGGAGGTGGGCGCCGCATCATCCACAGAAGAAGGTGAGTGACCCATCACATCCGTGTAGGCTAAACCATGATGTTGCACAAGTGAGGTGGTAGTGAGACTAGGCAAGGCAATGCATGTTCGAGGCCCACGTCAACATATCCAGTCAAGAATGTGTGCCACACCCTGCTACACACAAATGCATGCTGAGTGCCAATCCCAATCCCAACACAAGTGCAACATGACCCAACCCTGCCCATGGAACTCACCACACAGAAACCCTACTAATGCCATGCCACCAGCCATGCATTGATTGCCCACATGCCCCCTCAGAACACCAAATGCCACACCCCTGAAATAAATTGATGCATGAATGTATGAACATATCACAGCGCAATAGATAATCGCTGCCATGTGACACCATCACTGATGACCTGCATCTCTTCTATCCCCCAGGCACCGATGAGGAAGATGGCAGGCAGGACAGGGGTGCAAGTTCATCCACTGCACGGCAAGGGACCAGGGCTACCGCCACCCCCCAGCCCCATAAACTGCCCAGAGCAACAGGCAGTGTGCCACACCGGGAAGTAACCCTGCAGGAAACACCTGCAGCCACAGTCCAGCAGCAGCCACCCACAACAGTGGTAGGCGTTTCCATGCCCGCTCCGCCAACCACCGCGGACGATGTGGATGCAGAGGTGGAGAATGAGGGTGACACGGTCATGCCCGCCACACCCACCCCAAGCCCCATTACCAACCTCCCCAACCCTACAGAGGCAGAGAGCATGGACGATCCCTGCCTCCACGACTCGGACCTTGGAGAGTCAGACATATGCCTCTTTGAGGAGGACAGTGCCCTGGACGTGGGCCCCACGCAAGTGCCTTCCACCACCCTGCCGACCACCACCCTGCCTACCACCACCCTGCCTACCACCACGCTCCTACCACCACTCCGGCCACCAGCACTCCTGCAGCACATGACTCCTTTGAGGCTCGCCTGTCAAGGGTTGAGGCATGACAGGAGTCGATGCTTGAACTAATGCAGCAGCAAATAGCTGATGGTAATGACTCTATGAGGGCCATTGCCACAGCCATTGCTGCCAACACTGCTGCAGTTGAGGCATCCACAAGTGCCATGAGGGAGTGTCTGGGGGCACTCACGCAAGCCCTGCTTGCAAACCTGCCTCAAATGCAGCGCACACACCTTGGGGCAGGCATGGGACCGGCCACCGACTCCTCCACTGCCACAACCCCTTCTACCTCTGCCCAATGGAGCCCCGTGCGGATGACGCGGAGGAGTGCACATCGCTTGGACATGGCACCCCCGGATCCCAAAATCCAAAAGAAATAGAGTGGGCTGACAATGCCATAGCAAAAATGGACGTTTTTCAAGGGAACAGTGTTTGTTGTACATATGTGGACATTTTGGGTTTGTAGGGTGGGTGAGGGAGTTCACTTGGGTATTGTTGGGGTATGTAGGGTGGGTGAGGGAGTTCACTTGGGGTTGTGAGGGGATTATGGTAACATTATCACGTGTCTGGAAAATACACCCGTTGTGTGCAAGAAAATCATTGGCTGGACATACTTCTTTTTGTGCATGTACATTTAATGTGTGATGGTGTACAGTGGGGAACTTCTAACGAAACAAGTGTGCATGTCCACATGCAGCCAGTGTGTCACTGGCACATTATTTTCATGTTCCCTGCGTTTCAAAAGTATTTGTCAATTAGTGCTTGGCGTACAGCATGGCCATCTCGTGCATCATGTACTGGCAGGGTGGCTCCTTCGCCTCCATCTCCATCCCCTTCATCCTCACCCGGCCCATGCATGTCAATGTCAGGTGACAGTGGTACATTCCTTCGGACGCACATGTTGTGCAGCATGACACAGGCCATGGTGATCTTTGCCACCTTCTCAGGCCTATATAGGAGTGCCCCACCAGACCTGCTTAGGCAGCGGAACCGTGCCTTCAACAGGCCAAAGGTCTGCTCAATCACAACACGGGTACGAGTGTGCACCCGATTGTACTCCTCTTCATGGCTGTTCTGCGGGTTCCGCATAGGGGTAAGTAGCCACGGCCTCAAGGGATATCCTCTATCACCTGCAAGCAGATACAAATAGGTGTGTGTCACTCTGTCCTGCCACCTTCAGGGGGCACATTCATGGCAGCAGCTATTTGGTGTGGGCATGCACCCGTCCCTGTACGTGTACTATATAGTCACCTAGATGCAATGTATACTGTAATGAGGTGTGGTACACTGGATGGGGTTGAATAGATGATGCAGGGTGTAATCATGCATGCTGAGTCAGATGTGCTGTGGTAGAGCGACAATGTTTAGCCTCCAATTAATGCTGTATAATATTTACTATAATATGCATGGTCACACCAGTCACATTGCCACAGTTGCCATCCTATTCGGTCATGCATTGCTTGACATCACCATGGTGGCCTGGTTGTGCCTCTTACTTGTTGTCATCCATATGCATTATTTGTGAAATGTGGCCCAGTGATGTGTCATGTTGCATTTGGCTGGTTCAGGTGAGGAGTGTTTAGCTCTGCATGCATTCTCCACTCACTGGCTATAGCCACCCGGGTGCACTATTCCCCCCCTTTCCCACCCAGGTGCACTATTCCCCCCCTTTCCCACCCAGGTGCACTATTGCCCCCCCTTTCCCACCCAGGTGCACTATTCCCCCCCTTTCCCACCCAGGTGCACTATCCCTCCCCCTTTCCCACCCAGGTGCACTATTCCCCCCCTTTCCCACCCAGGAGCACTATTCCCCCCCCTTTCCCACCCAGGTGCACTATCCCCCCCCTTCTGCATCCGCACACATCAGTACCGCACAGCACGGCCATGGGACAGTTGTGCAACTCACGAAGCAGCCAAGCACGTGGTTCAGAATGTCGCTCCATGTGACGGGGTAGCGTGGAGTTGCGCAGTACCATGGCATCATGTGTGGATCCAGGAATCGGGCGCAGCAATGGGTGATGATCTTGCTGGAGTCACATACCATTTGCACATTGATGGAGTGGTATTGCTTGCGATTGCGGTACACCGCCTCTAAGGCATGGGGGACTACCAATTCCACATGGGTGCAGTCGATGGCACCAACACAATTGGGCATGCCTGCCAGTGCATTGAAGCCTACTTTGGTTTCAGCTATCTCCTGGGCAGTCCGTGGTAGGGATATATGGGTGCTTGCGTGCTTCAGGAGGGCATCCAGCACTTGGTTCAGCATGCGTGAAAATAGTGGTTGTGAAATGCCATGCAGCTGGCCCACTGTGTGTTGGTAGGTGCCTGTGGCCAGGAAGTGTAGCACAGACACCACCTTTAGTAGTGGGGGGATGGCAGTGCGTATTTCTATGTGGCTGGCAATGTCGTTATGTATCATGTCCACTATGGTGCTGATGGTGTCACGGTCCAACCGGTACAGGGTGTGGATCTGCTCAGGGGATAGGTTGAATGGGTTGGGTCTGGTGCGAGGGATTGGTGGCTGCCTACGAGGCACTAGTGGCTGCGCTGGTGGTAATTGCTGGGCCTGTCTCAACCTCCTTCTCCTCCTGCATCTCCTCTGTGCTGCCTGTTGTTGCTGCTGTAATTGTTGTTGTTGTTGCTGTTGTTGCTGTAGTTGTAGCAGTATAGGCATGTCCTCCAGCACCATGATTGCAACTGCTAGTGGCAGCATTTTGGTGTAGGAAGGGGTGTGGTGTGTAAGTGTGCTCCTTTTGTACTGGGCCACTCTACATTGCCTACACCTGTGGGGGGAGGGGGGTATGGGTGTGCTCAGTTTATACTGGCACAGCCTCCATTGACTCCACATGTGGGGATTGTGTGCACCTGTGGCAGCCTTGTGTCCTGATTGCTGTTTGCGGGTGGTCCGCAATGCCTGTATGGCCGGCATCGTGCAGCCCGTGATTACCGGGTTCGCGATGCCGGTATTTGCATGTCTGCGTAGGTTGGGATTTCCCCCTATTATCGGCATGCCAGTATTTGCTCCCTGAAGGTGCGCGTGTACGCGCCTGTGCCGCTATTAGCGGCACCGTTGTTTAGTGTCCCGCTAATACCGGGTTTGCGGGTCGGAATGCAACGGGACAGTAAACGATGCCGGTATTACCATACCGGCATTGTTTTTGCCTTACTGGCATACCTCGTAATGAGGGCCAGAGTCTCAGGGGTGAGGATGACTGAAAGACCTCAATGAGCACACAGAGCAAGGACATTTACACATTTCTCCCAGACAGGTGTATATATAAAAAATATAAACACATTTATTACAAGGCCTTTGTAACTCAACACACAGTAAAAGAATCACATCAATCTTACTAAACCAACACAACACAATCAATACAAGATATATACAAGACCATTGGGGTCTAAAGGGTTAAAGGCACAAACTATTCACAATTTAGAGGGGAAGGAAAATAGGCAGTGCAGATAGTCTTCAACATCAAACACACACCTAACTAAGAGGCAGTCCAAACCCTAAGAAGAGAGGAGCCTTATGCTAAATAGTACATGTAGTGCAGGCGCACGTGGTTGTTCCAATGGACAAAACGGGGTCTCTTCAGGGGTCTCTAGCAGCTCAGGAAGGTGGGTGAGGCGATGAAGAATAGATTACTACTATTCGGGGAGGGCCTCCACTTGAAGGCAGAGGTGATTCCAGGGTTCGGAATAGGTCGCTAGTTCGCACTAGCAGTGGAAAGGAGAGGGACCCACAGGGTCCACTCGTGTGTAAAAACAGATGGAGGCAGTAGGGGCCACTGATTAAGGTTAGGGTTACTCACCGGTCCCAGACGCACTCCGGACCCAACTTCGCCAGTTGGGTCCACTGCGGCTGCAGGTTCAAATAGAGACAAAAAGGACGTCTCTGCGGCTTTCAGGTCCGGCGATACAGTGATGATTCCCAAATGTGACAGTGGCAATTTCTCCGCTCCTGATAGATGGATCAGGCCAGTTTCACTGCAGCAGGCTTCAGGGGCAAGAGGGTCACAAATGTAGCACAGCTGCAAAGATCGTTGCCACGGCTGGGCAACATGGTAACCGCATTTACTCCGGTCTTGGCGCACTCGTCTCACTTCAGACGTGGGCATGCCAAGTGTTCAAAATTCGATGTGAGGGTGTCGGGGACACAGAGCTAGCAGTATACCAAGTTTCAGGGGCCTCCTCGAAATGACAGCAGAGACAGAGCAAAGGTCCTGCGTAAGCTGGTCAGCCCACTGGTTGGCCCAGGGACAGTTCTGAGAAGGCCTACTTGCAGGTTTTGTTGAAGGTGCTGAGAATAGGTGGTCCCACTATTCTAATGGGTCGAAGCGTCTTTGCAGACCTTCTACGACGACCAGATGCACAGGGGTCCCACGGGACGACAGCGGGCTCAGGGTGCCAAACCTTCCAGTGGTTCGCCAGCGGTTCCTCGACTCAGCTTCTTAGTTTCAGGATACTTGGATCCTATCCTTCGTTCAGTGAGAACTCCAGAGATCGACATGGTATGGGTGTTTTTGGCCTCCTCTTATCCAAAGTTCCCTTCGCGCCAAAACGGAGAGGACCCAATGGGAGATCTTCTCACAAACACACACTCCATACGTGGACCAATCACGGACGATGGTGGTCCCAGGCATTCACAGCACTCCAGACTCTCTGGCACCCAGGATCTGTATTGGGGACAGACACCCTCGCCCACATTCTGGAGGCACACACACAAGGCATGCAGAAGCCTGCGAAAGCTTGGTGTTTCATGGGAAACTGCATGCCCAAATAAGGACTGACCCGGCTCCACCTGTGGAAGGCAAAGGGGCAAGATGGCCAAAGGACAGGACAAAGAACCTTGCGGCATGGCCATTTTGGAGCCAGGCCACCTATTTGTGCCAAACGCGGTTAACACGGTTTAAATGGTAGGAAAGGGTTAAAATTATATGAAAAGATAAGCTGCCACCAGCCCTGTCCATGACATATCTGCACATCTCCAAAAAAGTCCTACAGAGTATCTAGGGTCTTTGTAATTGACTATGAGGCCCAAGTGCACTGTACTGTAAGGTACATTGTGCACTTGTTACATGTTGCAGAAAAGTTGCAACATTGGAAAAGTACTAAGGGAAACAAAGTCTTCCAGTACTGACTGTCTTAAGGGCATGTCAGTTTCCCCATAAAAAGTGAGCGAAAGCCCAGAGGAGTGCAGCAGAAGGCTGTGCTCCCCTACCAAAGTCAGACTAATGTGTTTAAACAGCAACAAAAGGTTTGGGGGTGTACAACTGGAGGGAAAATTACATATAAAATCAAATCTTTCCTAACAGTTCACTCATTCAAACTTGCATTCATGCAGCATTCGCACAGCATTCATTTCGAAAAGCATTCACACAGCATTTACTCACTCATTCAAACACACTTCACACATTGAAACAACATTTACACAGCATTTACTCACTTATTCAAAAACATATTCACGCATTCAAACAGCCTTCACACAGCATTTACTCACTCTGAAGGCATCATGAAGTAAACACAGACAACTGAATTTGAAGGTTGACTTAGAACATTTTATTAACAGAAAAAGTGTTGGAAAAAGGCCTATTTTGCCGATAGTCGGTGTCAGGAAGTCCAAAACAAATGTCTGTCTGTGTCCAAAACCTATACTTGCCCTCACGTCTAACTGTATACAATGTGTAGGGATGTCAGCCTCAAAATAAGTAGTGTTCAAAATAAAGTTCAAAGTTTCCTCCAGCTCTAGGCTTGTAATCAGCTTTCCCTTCCCCAAGTTCAAACTAGTTGACAAGGCACCGGGGTGTTCTTCCACAAGAGTTCAAACCTTCCAGCTTTCAAAACAACACAATTCCTTGGGACACTTGCCAGCTCTTCTGTTATTTTTATTTTTCATTAGTTCACATAGCTAGCTCAGTTTCTTGACTTCAAAATCGCATAAGAGTTGTTGCAGTTTAAACACAAGCTTCTTTATGGGTGCTTTCAGTAACTTTTCCATACAGAGACACTCTGTCCAGGCGCAATTGTCGGACCACACAGTCCACCTATTACAGGTTACTCAACCAATACCCCTTCTTTGATGCTTTTCCATCAACATTAGGCCACTGCTTCAACTTGACAGTGATGCTTGATTTATTCACCTGTGTCACACACTCCTGACACTGTACCATGGCTTGGTTAGTCACTGTGCACTTATTACACTTTCTTGTATTCTCCTGGCTCTTGCCAGTGCAGGTTTTCTCATGACATATAGTTCCTTGAATTCTCTTGTCTTTTGCCAAGGCTCGTTTCTCTTCTAATACAATTCTTTGCATAAGGCAGATTCGCAAATATTATTTTAATCCAATCAATATTCAAAAGTGCACAAACTTGCTTTCACTCCGATCGGTATTCAAAAGTACTTATATTTGCTTTCACTGAAATTCGTATTCATAGAAATGCGTGCTTCTGTTCAAATCAATGTTCATTACTTGTTTCATATGTTTGCCTGCCAGCCCAGTGTTCCCCCTTCTTGGTACACACACTGGTCGGAGCTTCTGCGAGGCCCTCTGCTGCCATGAGTTCTTTCCTTCCCGTGCGGTACCTCGCATATTCTCCCAGCGGCTCTATGTGGCTCAGCCGGTGATACTCCTCCTGAAGCTTGGGACTTACACGACTGCTTCGCTCGGTGACGCTGGCCATCCTCTCATGGTCTTCCACCAGCCTCCAGCATCCTTCAGCTTCGCTTCTGGTTGCATAAATTCTGCATCTTCCAAAGGGTGTTGAGCGCTCTGCTTGCCATACCACTGCACTGGAGAGCTCTGCTTGCACCCAGCAGCCCTTAGTTCTGCTTCCAGAGCTGCCCCATTTCCACAATGATTCTGTCTTTTAAAGTTCCTGCCACCGTGATTAGTTCAAATAGGACTAGACCCATCACTGTAGAAACAGTAGTCCTGCCTTACTTATGCTGTCCCCCTCCTCATCTCAGTACCCAGCTGAGGCCGGTATGTATGTGTGTTAATAAAATGAGGATGTGTCTCTCCAGTTGGTCTCTTCCTCATCCCAGTGCCGAATTGGTGTTTCTTGGGGACTGTTTTAATGGAAGAACAGGGAAAGGGTTGACAATAGTCTATAAAGGCTTGAGGGGTAGAGGTTTCATCATGAAAAGGAAATGAGGGATGCCATGTCTCACCTAAAGATGTCCTCTAAACACTCCCCAAGTCTCTTCCACTCAGGTGAACCTCCCTCGCATATCCACCACCAGGGTCAGGATCCAAGAGCGATGGCCCTCAGGTTCCTCACATCACTTATTCAAACATATGCACGCATTCAAACAGCATTTACACAGCACACACTTGCTCATTCAAACACACATTCACGCATTCACACAGCATTTATTTGCTTATTCAAACACACATTCACACATTCAAACAGCATTTCCTCACGTATTCAAACACAAATTCACACACTCAAACAACATTTACACAGCACATACTCGCTTATTCAAATACACGCATTCAAAATGCATTAACACATCACATACTTGTTCATTCACACATGAATACATGCATAAATACAACATACACATACAAAATTACATTTTCCTTTCACTTACCTTCAAGTCAACGCCAGTCCAGATGGTGCTCTGAGGTCCTCCCGGGTCCCGTGTACAAGAACAGAAACCAGGAAGCACAGAGCGCTTCCTGGTTTCT
This sequence comes from Ambystoma mexicanum, assembly GCF_040938575.1. Classification (NCBI taxonomy): domain Eukaryota; kingdom Metazoa; phylum Chordata; class Amphibia; order Caudata; family Ambystomatidae; genus Ambystoma; species Ambystoma mexicanum. The sequence goes on along the minus strand of NC_090932.1, from coordinate 1,264,458,721 downwards.
ACACTTGTGCGCTGGAGCCCTCCCTCTGCAGACCTTCAGCAAGTGTTGCAGAAGCAGGCGTTGCAGGGGAGACACCAGGGATCTCAGCTGCGACCCCTGGCGACCTCCAAATGATGTCCGTGAATACACCCTGCATTTACTATCCAGCACCCACCAGTCTGAAATTGATTGTTTCCAAGTGGTGTAGAATCTTTGGAGTCTGTCCCCACTGCTTCATTTCCATCCTGATGGCTGACCACCTCTATTATAGTCATGTGATGAAATGACTTCTGCCCCCCAGGAGTACAAGGATGAGTACTAGCTAAACCGTCTAGTCAGCCATCACACTTCTACAAAACAAGAGTGATTCCGATCATAAAGGTGAAATAGGCTTAGGAGGTATTTTAGCCTTTTGTGGTAACGTGGGCCGAGGAAAGACTATACTCCAATAGTAGCCCACACAGGAAAGTACAACAGTGCAAACTAAAAATGAATGTACAATCAAGTTTTTATAAAAAATATATGTACTTTAATTAAACACACCATATGCAATAATAATTTAATAGAAAAACACTGCAAAAACCCACCCCTGTGGGAAGAACACAAAATATGCAAAAATAGAAAGAGGCAGCACTCTGGGTAATGGAAAAGGTGTGAAAGGCAATCAGAAACCACAATGTCCATTAAAGGATATGTTCTTGTGCAAAACAAATGTACCTTACCTGGCTTTAGTGCACAAATATGGACTGAGGGCAGTTGACAGTCAATAAAACCTTTCTGTGCGATTGGTACAAGTCAAGCTTGAATGCGTCAGTTGTGCTGTTCCAGATGGGGAACAGGTGTCGAGTCAGGGTTGAACTTAAGTTCCATGTGATTGGAAATGGTGTTCGAAGAAGTGCGGATCGTGAGGGCCACCAGGGATGGTTCCACAGTCGGTTCAACACCTAAGATGCGGATGACTAGATGCCCAGTTTGAGTCAGGCAGTTCGATGCAGAATTTGAGGATCGTGTTTTGATGAGGCCACCAGGGCCGGTTAGGCCATCGATTTGGATCAACGACGAAATGTCTGGCAGTTCAAACATGGAATTTGCTGCGATGAGCTTCTAGTTTGAGCTGGGAGAACTACGGGCTAAGCTGGCATAATGTAGTGGCAAACTGGTTCAAATGTGCAGCAAAGCCGGCTTGAATATCAAGCGGGTATCAAAGGCAGCTGCAGAGGGTCCTGTTGGTCCAACGGTGTCCGGGTTTAGTGTTAAACCCAAGAGGGCCAGGGTTTACAGATGACACATCCTTGTCAGTTTAGAAGTTAAGTATTGTTCTTGACAATCAATCGCTAGGCTACACTGTATGTAAGTGAGGACTTCCTCCAGGGTCTCTCTTTTGATATATTTCTTTGAGGCCTCCTGAGGATCTTCACCTATGTCCTCTACCTCTCACTCCGAGATCCTCCTATGTTTACTCACCTAAGGTTCTTCTGATGCGCCTTTGTCATCTAGAATCCACCCAACAGTTGTTTCTGTTAATTGCTAGAACTGTTCCATGAAATGATTGGTGAATACAGATGCAAAGACCCCTGGCGCAGTAGGAGCAGAAGGTCCAGAATTAGGAGTCACAGAGGCCAGGAATATAGGTGCAGGCACTGTAGGGTTAGTGGGAGTCTCTGGGTCAGGAGTCCAATGAGCAGCGAGTGCAGGATCCGGGGCTGCTGTCCTAGAGTCCGGTCTAGGAGCTACCATTCTAGGGCTGGAAGAATATCTGTATCTCCCCAGGTGTATCTTGAAACTGTTTACCTTGTTTCTTGCTTCTTCTCTTTAGGTTCTGGCATGATGACAGATGCCAAAGAATATGCGTATCACCAATAACAGCTAACGGTACGAAGACCTAGCCTGCTCACATTCTGTTCGCAATTTAAAGTACTGGAGCGCTTCCGGCTCTTTGTTGATCCCCCCCCAATGCATTGTAGAATGCTGTTACTGTGGAAGCCCCTGCACCAGGATAGCGTCTGATTGCAACAAGTGTGAACCAATCGGTGCCAGCAGAGGGGGCACCCGTACCCGCAGGACCAAGCCCCGGTCACAGCACACATGTATTGGGTGTTTGAAGAGAGCATGGTGACTTAAACGTTCCTTAAGCGACTTGGAGGACAACTTGGTATAATATTTAATTTGAACTTGGCAGAAAATAAAAAATATATATTACATAGTAACCCAGCAATCTAAAATAAACAGGAGGAGAGACAGTGTTCATTCTTGTTGACATATTTCATCTGGCAGTGATGACTTTGGAAACCGAATCTTGAGCCTCATTACTCGAAATTCGCTGGTTCAGTAATTTAGGTGATATTTGTGTTCTGTGATAGTTTTGCCACAATTTAGCTGATTTAAAATTCTCATGGGGAGTGGAGGATGGGAAGGACTGCTATAGCCCATCTTCACAAGCAGCTGGGCTCACTTGTGGATACCTCCTGAAGAAGGTGTAGCTTGGAACGTAGTGTTATAGGCTGAGACGAGGAAGAGCGACGAGGAGGTCAAGGGAGGTGCCGTTCACAAAGTGTTAAACATGTTGCACGTTTTGTTTACATTTGGAGATGTTCACGGGCTAGAATGATCAGTGGGATAAAGTGCCTGCAACTGAGATCTGTGTGTAAGCCGCATAAAAAGCCTGAGTTGTAGGTGTCTCACATGGCATGGAGCCAATGGGCAGCTGTGCCTTAAAGCACCTCCAGCTTAGAGTGTGCAAAGATGAGGTCACCTTTCATCCTTTCCAAGTGCACAAAAGGCAGCAGTATTGAGCTGGTTAATTGCAACACATGATATGATTAGTGCATGGACATTCTAGTGTGGCTTGAGTGAGATTGTTGTGTTTTGGATGTGGAAAATGATATACAACCTCTGTACAGGTAAGTAAGTTAAAACGTTTTATTTCTCACTTGGTTTGAAGAAGAAAGTTCTTGCAGGTGCAGGAGCAGATTTAACATTCAGGCAATCCCCCGGCCCCCACCACCTCTGCTCTGACTCTCATCCCTCAAAGATAAACAGCCAGGGCTGCACAGGGCCTCCCAGTAAAGCTTTAACTTTTAACACATCTCAGCAGCAGACCATTTACAAGAGGAAGAGATTACAGATGCGAAAAGGGAACTGGCAGCGACCATTGGTTTGATGCTTTTTTCTGATGTAGGGTTTTAATTAGGTATTTAAGTGTGATTGTTGGGTGATTAGAAAGGATGGGAGAACAGACAAAGCTCCTCATTGTGTCAAACATTGACTGTGTCATGCATTTTATTTCAATTTGTAGAAGATTTTTTGTAGTTTCTTACTATTTTATTGACTTATTTGTGTGACCTTTCCAACTAAACCTTACAGAATATGTCCTGTAAAAAATAGACTCACATATAATACATTAAAACCCCAGCGGATCATTAAACTAATGCAACAGTATATACATGTCCTAACAATTCAAGTAATTATCTATAGTTAAATTAAAACAGCATTTATAAAACACAATGTTGCTAATATCAGTGGAATTTTATTTCCTGAAGTTATTTGTCACCAGAAGACCTTCTGAGCAATATTTTCATTATCCGATACACATGCTTTAAAATAAATACAGATTTTACTATATAGACATTTGCATTCAATAAACAGATGGAATAATATCTCTATTTTAAAGTATCCCCACAAAACCTATTGTGGAATCCCCATTCCTATGCCTAAAATGTCATATGTGGGGAACAGAATACATCTAAATCGTAGGAACAGGCCTCTCTAGATCACACTTGGGAATTTTGATAAGTATAAAGGCAAAGATCCCAATTTCTTCCCTTCGTCTGCTATTGTATGATATAAAACTATACCTTAATGCTCTCCGATAGAATGTTATCCATTCAAACAGACTCCATTTCTTCTCAATCTTTTCGTTGTTATTAATGAAATCCTTGACTGTGACATCACATTCTTTTAATATGTTATCCACTCATCAATTAATCTACTTAATGCTCTTGACTTTTCGTTGACCATTTCAACTGCAGATACATAAACAATGAGGCAGTGGGGGGTTATCAAAATATTACAATGCAGCTGCGTTAGATGGTATTTCATTATAGATAGGAAGAACACCCAGTTGATATATTAAGATAGAAATGGTGACACATTTCGCAAGGATGTATTCCTGTCACCACAGTAATGCGTCAAGCTTATCTAAAAGCCGACCTTCAGCCAAATCTATGAACTCTTATCCACAGGTCAGTCGGTATTGGTGTCACTTTTGCCTTGTGATATTTTATTACAGGACTCGGGGAAAATCAGCAATATTTTTTACTTATTTATTCATTTGCGCTGTTAACATAATTACTTTATTCTTTAACCTTCCAGTTACCAAAGATAACACTGGGTGATTCTATATTTGAAAACATAGGTATGTCAATTCATTGACAACTTCCAACTTTTCTTCCCCAATACTCGAAAACCAGATTAGCACCTTTCTTTGTATTTAAAAAGTAAATGATTTTCGATATGTCAACATTGATTTCTAGTTCATTCATCCAAATGGCTGCTGACGACCAATAAGAGTGCTATCCAATAGCAGTTAGTCATCAGCTTAGTTGAGTTGACCTATGCTGGGGGAATGGTCCTTGTTTCAGGCAGTGTTTTTCCTATATCAGAGATATATAGACTGAAGGGGCAGCGGGCCAATATGCAACCCTGCCTCAACCCTCTATATATTGATATTTTAGATGAAACAGAGCCGGCAGTATCCAAACGTTCTTCTATTTCCAGGTTTGAATGGAAGGCAATCAATATGCTTAACAGTGAAGGTGGTATACCCCCAAAATACTGTTTTGTCTATAGGGTCTACCTGTTAATATAATCAAAAGCTGATTTAAAGTCAATACAAGTGGCAAATACTAATGTGCCCCCCCTACTCCCAACTTGACACTGCAAAAGCCTTAGAACCAAACAGTTTAATGTAGTGCCCCGGCCATTACGAGATTCAGTCTGATTGAGTTTAATTCTATTCGTTTAATTCGCCCATCCTTCTAATTTCCATAAAATAAACAATGCAAAGGTCTTCCCCTCCACATTCAGAAGAATGATAGGCCAACAATTCTTAGGATTCAACCTATTGCCCCTCTTGAAACTTGGTACTATGAATTATGTTTTCTGGGTTTTAGGCACCACGCGGCAAATAAGAATGTGTGTGATTAAAGCGTATAACATTTCCAAAATATCAGTGAATCTTTCATTACAATATTAGTTAAACAAGCTGGGCCACAAGCCCTAGAGGGATTTACCCTTTTGATGATATTCTGCATATCTTCTCAAGAAAAGGCCGGTCACCAAGGGTTTGCAATAGAATCAAACTCATATTTATTCTGGTCTGCAGAAGGGGCATGTATAAAGCTTGAAAGTGGTTCAGCAAATCCTTTTCAGGGACTCGATTGATTTGATGTTCTTTCTGATTCAGCATTTCCTTATTAATAATTTCCCAGAAGTTCCCCCTTTGCTTTCTGCAAATATCTTGTAGTGTCTGTTCTCCATTATTTTCACTTATTTTGAATCTATAGCCTCTATGCCAATTCTTACAATCTTTCTTCCATTTCTTTTGTTTTTTAATCCTATCCAGAGCAGAGCAGTCAAAAAGACCGGTTTAATTCTCTTTCTTTTCTTGTTCAAGGTATTCAAAATCATTATGGGTGTCATATATAAAAAGGTGATATTTATTTTGTGAGATTTATCATTGACATAGTAACACGATTCAAAATAAAGGTAGAGTGTTTTCTGGATAGAAACAATCAATCATCTCATCTGTTTACAACAAATCACAATATTCGTATTACCTTATAATTGGATCATTTAATGTTGTGAGGTTTCCAGCAAAGACGATTTTTATCCTCAAGGTCAATCAACCTCTTTTCATTGCTTGAATGTTGCATGACACTTTGACACTTTTTCGGTAAAAGGTTATGGTCGCTCACTGATGTTTTGACAACTTCAAATTTAGAACAAACCAAGAGTAGATCAGAGTTCAGCAGGATAAAATCTAAAGTGGGCTTGCTAGTATGTCATCATACTGTAGGCCTGCTGGGGATGTTCGCCCTTGACAGTTCCAGTTAGCCTTCAAAGATCTCAGTTCTTAAGGAATTCTGCCCACCCGAAGACCTTTTACATCTGTCCAATATACATCCGTAAATTTAACTAATGCATGACTGTAGAGGTAATAGAACACAACTATGGGATCTCATGGAATAAAGCTGAAACATTTGATCGATTTAAGAATCTGAACCTTCTTTCAGAACCACTTTGAGGCCTATAACATAGTTTGCCAAGGCATGCTTTCTCAGGGCCATACATGATTTTAATAGACATGTCTTACAATTAGTACCCTCAATCGATTGCATGTTGGCTTCTTGATCTATATTCCACAACCTTTGAGAAATGATATTTAGCTGGCCAGCACAAAACAAATGATGGTCCTCAGTGCTTTTGCCCATCACTAATAACACTGAGTTATTAAAACCCTGCTCTGGACCATTTTTATACTTCACGTCTGTCTTATTTGGCTCCTCGACTGCATTACCCTTGACCCTGAGTAGAAATTGAGATATTGACCATTCTCCATTCTTTTGTTGTACTGTATTAAGCGACAGAGACGTTCTCCCTCTCTTTTTTCTCCTTTGACCAGCAGGCAGATTGGAAGAACATTTTGACTTGGGCACAGATAGATCTGCAGTATGCTCCTGAAGCACACTCTTTCGCTGCTGCCGAATTATGTAGATCGTTTAGAAGTTTTCTCGATTAACCCTTTTTATTTCATGAATGATTTCCAATGTTTTTGATTTCCGTGCCCGTTTTGACTTCTTTGGTTGCAGATTTGTATGAGTGTTGCCATGTCCAGTTGTGGACACAATCTCTGCATCAGTGTCAGGCTGTGTTAGGCAGAATCATATGCAGTACCCTTAGGGACCACTGCACACAATTAAGACTACAAGTGGTAATACAATTTCACCTTTGGTACAAGCCTGTACTACACAGAAAGAGTGGTAGCAATGGCTGAGCAGCCAGACTTATCTCAAGAGCAAATGAGCAGAAGAAGAAATTACACAAAGGACTACAATTATTGTGACTCAAGCAAACACTGACTCAAGGTTTCTGGTAAAAAAATATAAGTACATTTATTTTTAAACCATCCGTTCACAAAACACTTCACTTCTACTAAAATAAAACCACACTTCCAATATACTACACACAACCAATTCCCCTTGTGCAGAACAATTCAAGGTAAGTACATTGGGATTTGACAGACCGGTGTTGGGAAACAGTGACGTTACCGGGAGTACATATGCAATCACTTTTTGACAGTAATGACAGTTTGGTCTTACTAAAGATAAGCGTGCCCGCGGGAAGACATGTAACCGAAGTCAAACACACTTAGCACATGAATTAAAACAAGAAAATTGGGGATAAAAATCATAGGCAATACTTTTGTCAAGGCAGATAGAATCAGAGGGCACCTTCTAACCAGTAGATAAAAGTCAATACGGCTGCGCCAGTATCAAATGTAACAGGTGTCCTGTTGCCGAGGATCACACGGTTAGTACAGTTCACGATTCCAGATTGCCAAGAGTACTTGGATATTGTCACAAATGGAGGGAAAAGTTATAGGAGGGAAGGAAGGAAAGGACATGCCTTTGGTGAGGAAGAAGGTTTCACCCCAATTCCTCGAAGTCGGACACAGTACCTTATTCGTTGAAGAAAGCTGGTGCCATGGCAGTTGTTCCTGGTAGTTCCTGTAGACTCACGATTCCTGGAGCTTCAGTCGTGGGGACAAGAAGGAGGACGTCTGGAGCGATCTGCACTACCCAGGGATGAGGCCAGCAGCAGCGAAGCAACGGTGGATAAAAGGTGCGCTCCTTTAAAACAGGAGAGGCTCTTCAGGTGGCTATCTGGTTCACTACAGCTTTGTGCAGCGATTTCGACCAAGAAGAGGATCCTCTGGCTGTTGAAGATGAGCTGGTTGATCCCACCAGCCTCAAGGGAAGAAGACTCCGGACTGGATCTTCTCTGTTGTTAAAAAGCTCAGGACTGCAGCAGGGCTTCACCGGGACTTGGGAGTTGCAGCAGCCGTCTTCTTCTCTGCTTCTCTTCGGTTCTTGCAGTTCCAGTGGCGACTCTGACTTCCAGCCCAAGAGTCCTGCCTTTTATGCCAAAATCCCCCATTCACACAACCTGGCTGTCAATCACTCAGCAGGGAGGTTGTCCGGCCCGGACAACCACCTCAGCCAATCGACACAAAGTGCGACTTGGGTCTCCAAGGAGACCCTGTGCAGGGGGTGACTAAACCCCTCCCTCACATTCAGCCCACCTAGACACCCAGACGCCAAAGGAGGGCTTCTGGACAGAAGCCCGCCAAAGGTCGGAGAACAAAGAAAGCAAACCTGGTTTGGCGCGAAAAGTAAAACACAAGAAGGACTTTAACAAAAAGAAATGGTGACTAAACCCGACCGGAGCCAAAATAAAAAGTATTTGGTCAAGCGGGTTTATGTTTGAGACTAATATAATAGCCTAAAACAGTACCACGTTTATATAGTATAATCGCGGTAGAAAGGTTAGGGTAGATACCACTGCCACCAGCCAAGTCTTAATGTTAAGAGAGCAAAACAAAGCTCAGAGAGGCACAGACAAAAAGGGGTAGGAATTACCCCTTTCCAATACTCCATATAAGATGGGATGTACTGGGTCTGTAGTTTAAGTGACTATATAAAGTTAATGGCAACTTTACATGTTTCTGAGGGACAGTAGTCAGCCCTAGAAAAATTGAGTCAGTGGGAAGTCTCAAAGACAACCCTGTGTCACTGCACTATAGGTGCTGTGTAACACACACAAAAGGTGGGGCTCATGGAGTGGTGTGGCTCCAGAGCCGAAGATCACACAAAAAGTAGGAATACACATGGCAAAACACATGTAAGAGTGGGAGAAAGGCTCACATTCTTACCAGGTGGAAAAAAATAAACCCCAGAAATCCAGCAAAGCTTTGGAGGGACTCACTGGGTGAGGGAAATTAGCCATAAATGAGAATTCTCCCTAACAGGCTGGACATCTTCAATCAGGTTCACAATCCCACTGTGTGATTCAGACTCGAGTACAATTACTGAGGACTCTGGTGAGAGGGGATTTTCATCCACCACCCGCCCCACTCTCTTCTGGCCAGATAATAGTAAATATTTTCTATAAGGTGGGCCCTAGGATTTCTCATCATGCAGGAATTCATTGTAGAAGTATAATTCTCAATGTTCTACCTTGTAAAGGTAGACATTTTACTTCAGCATATATATTATCATAGATCCTCATTAAGAACTCAGGACCAGAATGAGGGTGGTTATAGAGCTTGACCCTAGATTGTCTAAGTCATGCACTAGTGAAGGTGATGAGTTAGTATATGATGAGTGAATGACAGGGGAATCGCTCAACCCTGATTTACTAAAAGCTGCAGCAGCGGGTGGCATATTGAACGTAGAATCATTGTATGGCTCTTGTAGATTTTATTATGTGTCTAGTCATTTAAGCTCCTCGGTTCATATAGCATGAAAACGTCTGATAGATATTCAGATAAAATAGATGCAGGTGTATTTCCCCAATAACTGCAGATGGGGGTGTGGCAAAGGCATTGATAATGCCCTGGGTGGTACAGCCTTGACATTAGCAGAAGAATCAGCTTGGAGAAAGTCTGTGAGCTTTGCTTTAACAAGAGAGGCAGAGGTTTCTGCCAGGTTCGGCCCTCTATTAAACTCCTATGTACAAATCCTTGCCTGGTTGGGTATAGAGACAGTGAGGGACGGAGGAGATAGCTCGGACTGTGGGGCAGAGTTTTTGCTTTTCTACAAAACGATTACATTCATGGTGACAACTCTGTTTTTACACACCATGCACCACTGCTTCCTACTGCTCCAACTACTCTAACTGCAGCACTCAGCTGTGCACTCTGCGCGAGCGCTCCGCACTCCCAATGCCATCTTGAAGATTCAATCATCATGTCTCTGCCCACACCGTTGAAAAGCCAGCCAACTGAAGATGAACACTGCATCGACCTCAGTTCTGCTCTAACTGCAGAACTCTGCTGTGCACTCCACACCTTATTGTTTAATTTCTTATTAATTTGCATGCTGGAACTTGTAGGCTTCTATTCACGATGGGGACAATCAAGCTACGATCAAAGGGGGTAATTGTGCAAGTCTTGAGGAGTGGAAAAACTCGAGGTAAAAGTGTTTATCGCCACTTTTTATGCACCACAGGATATCGTATGATTTGGCAGGCAAAGTTGTAGAGCACAGTGGACTTTACTCATTAACCTGCTCTTATATCCCCTGCCAAATGCATTGGATTTTCCTCAGGATATATTTTTATGCTGCTGGAAAACCAACAGAATCCTGTGGAATCCACCTACCTAGTAAAAGCAGGCAGATTCCAAAGGAATCGGTTCTATGTGAAAATGTCCACCGGAAGATGTAGTCATGTGAAAATGTAGCCAGCAAAAAGTAATTTAAAGAAATTTAGCCATTCAATACAATGAATGCAAATGCAAGTGTGGACATTTTGCCAGTAATAAGGTTGCCAAAAAGCTATTTTTAAATACACAAAAGTAAAAGGCTGTAAACCTAACAATGACCTACACATTTAACAAAACCACAAAAATCATCCTAACTCTGATCCCAAACCGCCCCCACCTTTAATTACTACCCTGAACTCTTCCAGAACACAAATGCTTCAGCGCGCTAAAGCATTATATTTGCATGTTACTCAATACAAAATCAATGGAAAATGCAGTGAGCCTAACTCTAACCCCATCGACCAGCTCGCAACTAATGACATAGCCCTCGCCCTAACCTAAACCCTTGCTCCAATCCTCGCAACCACTCTGACCTTAACTCTTACTCTAATTCTAACCAAAAGCTTTACTCTAACACTAAACCCTAAACCCTATCCTTATCTTAACCCTTATCCTAACCCTAAACCAGGCAATTACAAGCCCACAAAACCCTCCTTAATCCTAACAATTACTGTAGCAGCACTACATTTTGACTACCTTTCAGCTATGTTTTTTTAGTACTTTTTGCTTGGCAACTTTTCACTGCAGTATTTTCACCATGACTTTTTCACTGACTACATTTTCTTCTGACAACATTGTCAGTGGATACCAAGGAACAAGGAATCCAGTGTAGAAGGCTTCCACAATCATTAGTTGCACGAGGGATTTACACTTCTCTAGACTTTTCCAGAAAACTGAACAGTAAATGTGATTTTACCTGTTTTACTATTTACTTTTCCACTGGACGGTGTAAACAATTAAAATTGCATGGTTGGGCCACTTGGCAAAAAAGCGCAAACAGGAGTTGTCCCTGCATGCAATTTAGGATTCAAAACAAAATGACCACCTTTTTGATCAACATGTTTCTACAATGATGTGTACATTGTTAGGTTGATTTATCATGTGACTTAGGTACTTTGAAAGTAATCTGTACAAAATGGATGATTATTTCAGGTATTCAAACCCAAACTTTTAACACATGTTTGTACCCAATGCCATCTTGAATATTCATTCATCAGGTCTCTGCCCACACCGTTGAAAAGCCAGCCAACTGAAGATGAACGCTGCATCGACCTCAGTTCTGCTCTAACTGCAGAACTCTGCTGTGCACTCCACACCTTATTGTTTAATTTCTTATTAATTTGCATGCTGGAACTTGTAGGCTTCCATTCACGATGGGGACAATCAAGCTACGATCAAAGGGGGTAATTGGGCAAGTCTTGAGGAGTGGAAAAAGTCGAGGTAAAAGTGTTTATCGTCACTTTTTATGCACCACCGGATTTCGTATGATTTGGCAGGCAAAGTTGTAGAGCACAGTGGACTTTACTCATTAACCTGCTCTTATATCCCCTGCCAAATGCATTTGATTTTCCTCAGGATATATTTTTATGCTGCTGGAAAACCAACAGATTCCTGTGGAATCCACCTACCTAGTAAAAGCAGGCAGATTCCAGAGGAATCGGTTCTATGTGAAAATGTCCACCGGAAAATGTGGTCATGTGAAAATGTAGCCAGCAAAAAGTAATTTAAAGAAATTTAGCCATTCAATACAATGAATGCAAATGCAAGTGTGGACATTTTGCCAGTAATAAGGTTGCCAAAAAGCTATTTTTAAATACACAAAAGTAAAAGGCTGTAAACCTAACAATGACCCACACATTTAACAAAACCACAAAAATCATCCTAACTCTGATCCCAAACCGCCCCACCTTTAATTACTACCCTGAACTCTTCCAGAACACAAATGCTTCAGCGCACTAAAGCATTATATTTGCATGTTACTCAATACAAAATCAATGGAAAATGCAGTGAGCCTAACTCTAACCCCATCGACCAGCTCGCAACTAATGACATAGCCCTCGCCCTAACCTAAACCCTTGCTCCAATCCTCGCAACCACTCTGACCTTAACTCTTACTCTAATTCTAACCAAAAGCTTTACTCTAACACTAAACCCTAAACCCTATCCTTACCTTGACCCATATCCTAACCCTAAACCCGGCAATTACAAGCCCACAAAACCCTCCTTAATCCTAACAATTACTGTAGCAGCACTACATTTTGACTACCTTTCAGCTATGTTTTTTTAGTACTTTTTGCTTGGCAACTTTTCACTGCAGTATTTTCACCATGACTTTTTCACTGACTACATTTTTTCTGACAACATTGTCAGTGGATGGGAAGAAAAAAGCAGGAAGCAAAATGAGTGGGCACCACTGGAAAATTCATCTACTTGTGAAAGGTATACCAAATCTCAAAAAAGATACCAGTCTTTTCAGAAGTAGTTCTTTGTGCAGGAGCAGGCTGTAAAAGGTTTGGAGACACCCAAGCCAACAATAACAACTGAAGCAGGGGACCAGGTGGAATACCCAGTCATACAGCCGCTCTCCGAGATCCCAATCTGGGTTATAATTAATTTCAGATCATATAGGCATTCACTATCAATTGTAGAGGTAATGTTAAAAAAAACTCAAAAAATGTTGTTATGTTTCAACGATGATTTTATCTGTCAAACCATAGTTTTATGAAAAAGTAGAAGGTTGTCACTAATGACGTTTTAGTGAGGAAGAATTTGCCACAATAACTCAATAATCAGACTAAGTTATGCCAATGCATTTCGGAATAGATATTCCTTCATCAGGGCAAGTCTAAACAGCATAAACATTATATGTACAGTCACATCATTAAAACAGTGCAAAATCCAAATTTCACATACAATACCAAAAATGTAAAGTACATAGCAATAAGTAGTGTTTGTAGAAGCAAAAGGTAGATCAAATAAAAAAAACAGAAGAAAAAGGAAAACTCATCAGTATTTAAGGTAAGCGCTAACTAAATGTAGCTATGTATAAAGAAAATAGTCAATTACCTGAGAATGGTAAGTCAAACGTAGCAAATTGAATTAGGGCTGTCATAGTCAAATAAACGAACTGCCTCGACGAGCTCAGTGAAGTACGTGTCACTGAAAAGCCGTATCTGTAAGCAGGAGGTCGTGTTAGTTACTTTCAAGAAGCGTTCCTAATGAGAAGCGTTGTTAAACGCATCATTGCTAGCAGAACATGTATGTAAAGCTTACCGTCACGGAGAACGGAGTTGAGCAGTTCTCTCTGGGTCTGCCGATAGCAGACTCACCTCGCCGCATCGGAGCGTTGCTAGGCAACGTTGTAATATACGACACGTGATCGCAGCCCCTCTAGAAGGGCGCGCGCTATGTGTCGAGGCTGCAATCAAGCCAGTGGGCTTGAGTAAGGTTAAAATAAATATTTATAGGACCTAATAGGCTCATTATAGGAAAACTAGACATTTAAAAATAGAAATTCACAGAGCGAAAAAATCATAGAAATTGAAGAAATCCTCAAAGCAAAACCTTGGCTATACGATCATAGTAAATTGTCAAATTGTCAATTGTCAAAACGAACCCTTGGCTATACGATCACAGTAAATTGTCAAATTGTCAAAACATCACCAATGAAATGGATTGAGATTCCTAATTAGATACATAACAATTTCAAACATTTTCATCACTCACAGGTATACATCAATGCTGCCAGTGGTGTTGTCCGAAAGGGCGGCACCTTGGGTCCTGGACGGAGGTCCAGGAAATGCAGCATTTGTAACAGTAATACATTGTGTTGTTGCATAGCCACCTGTAAATATAATACCAGAGTGTACCACCACGGATCAAACAGTTAGAGTATCTTATACGAAAGGAGATCAATAGGAAATTACATGCAATTACTCTCGGACGATATTTTAAGAATCAACGAATTCCAAGTGGACTCCGCATACAGCTTCGACCAACTCTGCGCAAGGAGAGCAAGGAGTTTGTTCATAAATGGGAGGCTATTCTAAACAAGTGCTCTTTGGACCTCATCCTATTAACCATTCAGGAATTATCTAAGAATTTGACAACCCTAAGTACGGAGATTGAGGAAATAGAAAAGGAACTGGTCAGTGTACTAGGAAAGGAGGATTATGACTCTATATTGCTAGAAATCAACACGAAGCTGAAAGGCTATAAGTCTGAACTTGAGCAAAAGAAGGTTAAAAAATTCAGACGCGATACGTACGACTACATCAACGATGAGTTGTACACCTGGATGGACAGATACGGTCCAGTAGCACCTAAGAACTTTTCAAATACGCATCGGATAATACTTCTAGTTCTGACTCAGAGGCCCAGAGAGAGTCAGAGACGACAGCCAAACAGACCACGGACAATCCAGCACAAACTACAAGTCCCTCAGCACAAGCACCCTCTGCCTCATCTTTTTTAGGCGCTCGCCGAAAAGAACCCGCAGGGGGAGGAGGAAACCTAAAAAACAAACCACAGAACAGACTGCAGCAGAAGAAAATCTAGTTATCAACATATCCGAAAGGAGATTAAACAAGTCTGAGACATAGACTCTTCAGAAAGGTCTCAGTTTCGTACCAACGTACGGAACCACCTTGTTCGACACAAAGATTGAACTGTACAAATTTATTCGCAAACTCAAACTTAAAGTCTTCTTTGAAGAGTTGGAAACTCAAGACAGTCCAGCCAAGATTCCAGACTACCAGGAATTCAGAACTAAAGTGGATTTGTTCCACCTATCACAGTACCATCCATTGAAATCTTTCAGAAACTGGTAACTCGCGACCTTGAACGCATCAGTTATAAAACCCCGCAACATAGGAATCTCAAACCACACGAGATGAGATTAATTAGGGATCTGTTCAGTGACAAAAACATCACCATCCGTCCAGCTGACAAAGGGGGATCCCTAGTCATCCAAAACACGACAGACTATGATGCCGAGTGTATCAGACAACTCGAAGATCGCACCACATATGCCACTCTTGATCACGACCCGACTCTTTCTATCAAACAAAACTTGGAAAGTCTTCTGACTAAAGCCCTTGAATTAGAATGGATAAATGAGCATACACAGAGGTTCCTCTTCAAAAGTCACCCTAGGATCCCGAATTTCAATACGTTGCCAAAGATTCATAAGGACAGTACCAAACCGCCTGGCAGACCGATTGTCGCAGGAATTGAGAGCATTAATCAACCTTTAGGTATTTACATTGATTTCTTCCTGCAGCCACTCATCCAGAAAACATCCACCTATACTCGGGATACTACCCATTTCCTTCAGAAACTAAACTCCTTGACACCTCTACATGAGGATCTGATGTTTACTATTGACGTAAAAAGTTTATACACTTCCATACCACATGATTTGGGGATAGAAGCTCTGGAGTGGCTTTTGCTTGAAACATCTGAAATACGTGCCCAGAAGGAATTTATTTTGGCTCTTTTACAATTCATTGCAGAAAACTCCTACTTTCAGTATGGTAGCCAGTTTTATTTACAAACCTCAGGGACATCCATGGGGGCCACCATGGCACCCTCATACGCCAACAACTTTATGCACAAGTTTGAGAGTGACCATGTATTAAATAAACAAGAATGGAACAAAGATATCGGGCTATGGACACGATACATAGATGATATCTTTGGAATTTGGAAGGGGACCAGAGAATCTTTTGAAACCTTTTTTGAATCCCTCAATAGCATTGACCAAAGAATCCAGTTCACCAAGGAGATCTCGCATGACACCATAACTTTCCTAGATGTCCAAGTCAGAAAGCAAGCTACTTGCTACAGCACCTCACTGTTTCGGAAAGCGACGGATCGCAATAACCTCTTGCATCGCCTCAGCTTTCACCAGCCTAGTTTGCTCAGAAATCTACCGTACAGTCAGCTATTACGGGTTAAGAAGATAGTGAGTGACTCTGAAGATTGTAAAATGCAACAGATGGAAATGAAAGAGAAATTTCTGGCCCATGGCTATAAACAAAATGAACTTGAGATTGCGTCTGACAAAGTCAATGCCGTGTCACGAGAGACCCTATTATCTACACAGGACACCAAAAAGAAAAGAGAACTCAAATCACCGGTATACGTATCCAAATTTTCCATTCAAAGCAACAAAATCAAGAAAACCATCATAAAACACTGGGAGATCATTAAAAACGACATCAGGGTACAGAATCTGTTTAGTGAAACACCAATATTCGCGTACCAACGTAGTAGAAACTTGAGAGATGAACTGGTGCAAACCAAACCTACACCGAAGGGACCCACAACTCAACGCACTGGAACATTTCCTTGCCTCCATTGTGTTAATTGTAACTTTGTTATTAAGGGCAACACCATTAATCATCCCAGAACAGGGAAAAGGATTCTGCTCAAGACTTTTGGCACATGTAATAGAAGCAATATTATTCATGGTATTAAATGCCCATGTGGTAAATTCTATGTCGGACAGTCGACAAGAACAGCCAAAATTAGATGGGGTGAACATCGGTCCTGTATCCGAAATGCAAATACCAACTCAGCTGTGGCACGACATTAGGTGGCCAATGGACATAATGTGACACAGATAAGATTTGTGATTCTGGAGGTACTAACCAAAAACAACCCTCATGAAGATTTATGTCAACGCCTGAATCGCAGAGAGACCTTCTGGATAGACAAACTTGGCAGCTTAGTCCCTAATGGACTAAACGAGGAGATTAATTATCATTGTTTTCTTTAATTGCATGTTACTCTCTCTGTTTGGACTTAGTTGTTTGAATTAAGATTCAGGCACAAGTGGGACCATGACCCGGATGATATGATTGTGGATGATAACTTGAAATCGTGGTGGTACACTCTGGTATTATATTTACAGGTGGCTATGCAACAACACAATGTATTACTGTTACAAATGCTGCATTTCCTGGACCTCCGTCCAGGACCCAAGGTGCCGCCCTTTCGGGCGACACCACTGGCAGCATTGATGTATACCTGTGAGTGATGAAAATGTTTGAAATTGTTATGTATCTAATTAGGAATCTCAATCCATTTCATTGGTGATGTTTTGACAATTTGACAATTTACTGTGATCGTATAGCCAAGGGTTCGTTTTGACAATTGACAATTTGATAATTTACTGTGATCGTATAGCCAAGGGTTCGTTTTGAGGATTTCTTCACTTTCTATGATTTTTTCGCTCTGTGAATTTCTATTTTTAAATGTCTAGTTTTCCTATTATGAGCCTATTAGGTCCTATACATATTTATTTTAACCTTACTGAAGCCCACTGGCTTGATTGCAGCCTCGACACATAGCGCGCGCCCTTCTAGAGGGGCCGCGATCACGTGTTGTATATTACAACGTTGCCTAGCAACGCTCCGATGCAGCGAGGTCAGTCTGCTATCGGCAGACCCAGAGAGAACTGCTCAACTCCGTTCTCTGTGACGGTAAGCTTTACATACACGTTCTGCTAGCAATGATGCGTTTAACAACGCTTCTCACCAGGAACGCTTCTTGAAAGTAACTAACACGACCTCCTGCTAACAGATACGGCTTTTCAGTGACACGTACTTCACTGAGCTCGGCGAGGCAGTTCGTTTATATCACTATGACAGCCCTAATTCAATTTGCTACGTTTGACTTACCATTCTCAGGTAATTGACTATTTTCTTTATACATAGCTACATTTAGTTAGCGCTTACCTTAAATACTGATGAGTTTTCCTTTTTCTTCTGTTTTTTTGATTTGGTCTACCTTTTGCTTCTACAAACACTAATTATTGGTATGTACTTTACATTTTTGGTATTGTATGTGAAATTTGGATTTTGCACTGTTTGTTTTAATGATGTGAATGTACATATAATGTTTATGCTGTTTCGACTTGCCCTGATGAAGGAATATCTATTCCGAAATGCATTGGCATAACTTAGTCTGATTATTGAGTTATTGTGGCAAATTCTTCCTCACTAAAACATCATTAGTGACAACCTTCTACTTTTTCATAAAACTATGGTTTGACAGATAAAATCATCGTTGAAACATAACAACATTTTTTGAGTTTTTTTGAACATTACCTCTACAATTGATACTGAATGCCTATATGATCTGAAATTAATTATAACCCAGATTGGGATCTCGGAGAGCGGCTGTATGACTGGGTATTCCACCTGGTCTCCTGCTTCAGTTAACATTGTCAGTGGATACCAAGGAACAAGGAATCCAGTGTAGAAGGCTTCCACAATCATTAGTTGCACGAGGGATTTACACTTCTCTAAACTTTTCCAGAAAACTGAACAGTAAATGTGATTTTGCCTGTTTTACTATTTACTTTTCCACTGCACGGTGTAAACAATTAAAATTGCATGGTTGGGCCACTTGGCAAAAAAGCGCAAACAGGAGTTGTCCCTGCATGCAATTTAGGATTCAAAACAAAATGACCACCTTTTTGATCAACATGTTTCTACAATGATGTGTACATTGTTAGGTTGATTTATCATGTGACTTAGGTACTTTGAAAGTAATCTGTATAAAATGGAGTATTATTTTAGGTATTCAAACCCAAACTTTTAACACATGTTTGTACCCACATGATCTAGGAAGTTACGTGGTTAAGTACCTACATTTCAGAGTAGGCTCACATTCTTGCTTTACCACATAACCAATGCGTCTGACCGTGGGAAAACCTTTTAATCTCACTGTGTTTTAACCAACAAAATAAGGTGCCCCTAGAAGTCATTTGCTATTCCAAAAAAGCCTCTCTCGTTGTAGTGTTGCTCCATTTATATAATATGATATGATATGTCATTTATAATGCGCCTATATACAAGTGTTTCAAGGAGCGACGAGGCAAGGGAGGGGGAACAGAGGGAAGACAGACAAGGATCTTACTAGGCCAAGTGTCATTCAGATCGTGCAAGTGCAAGGGAGGGTGGAAGAGAGGAAGGTGCGGGGGAATGGAGGAGGGGAAAGTGCAGTACATGGGATAATAAAATAACAAGACAAAAAATAAAGGCCAGCTGGTGGCAAGTGCAGGGTGAGTGCAGACATAAGTGCTGGTGGGGGGACTGTAGGGATACAGAAAACAGTCCCAAGGTGCAAGGGTTGCCAGGGAGGCAGTGCAGGCGTGCAACTGGCAGTACATGGGCCCGAGATCAGATGGGTGGCCAGGTAACCAGTGCAGTATCAATTAGGACTTCAGCAGGGCAGAGGGGGCGAGAAGGCATACCCTACATATTCACCATACAAAGTACCAGATGTTGTTTCTAACTGTGTTTGTCTCCCTGACAATATTGGTTACATTTCCAATTGCTGTTGCCCCCTCGCACTCTCTCCTGTCTGTTAGCCCTCCCTTGACACTCTCAACACAATTAAATATGTACTGCACAACTGCCATAAACAATAAAATGTGTGCCTCAAAATGTCATTTTTTCAGCCCATAAATGTCCCATTCCATGCTTCAGTATTCTGGAAGGGCGTGGTATGTGTTTCAAAACAAGATGGCCGAACATCAAGCACCTCCTCTGTGGCCTGCTGGGAGGAGCCGCAATACTCAGGGAGCCATTGCTGGAGTGTACTGCATCTGAGGTGGAATAAGACTGGGGGCATCGTTGCTCAGCCCGCGCAGAGGTGAGGAGGCATCATTCTCGATTGTCCTCAGCCAGGCCAAGAAGACATGGTGGGATTAGGTGGGAGTGGTGATAAATGGGAATGGTGGTAAGGCAGAGCTGATGGAAGGTGACTGGAGGTGAAAGGTGTAGGATGCGTGGATGGAATAGAAAGGGGAGAACAGATGGGAAGGGAAGATTGGTAGATTGATGTTGCTAAACTATTTTTCTTGCTTCTCTTTTGCTCTGGTTTTGTACTGTCTATTATAGCTCAAGCATTGCATATATTTTGAATACACAGTACATATCTTTTGTTCTTAGGGATTGATCAATTGCGATTTACCTTTGAGGTTCTTATTCAGGGGTCTACAGTATACAGCTTTTATTTTTCATGATGTGGCTGGCAATGGTTCTTATGGAGAAAGGGAAGTAGATGGAAGATGAAAAGAGTAGTGGATGGAAGGTGAGAGGGATACAGGACTGATGGAAGTTGAAGAGGAAGGTCAGAGTAGTGGGAGGGCTTATGGAAGGAAAACAAACGATCCGATGGAAGAGGAAGAGGAGAACAGATAATTTTGGAAGGGGTACTGGAGAGCACAGTGTTTTGGAAGGGATGACGAGATAGGAGGGCTCAGCAGATTTCCCATTGTACAGATTGAGTGATTCGGAGCAAATCACATTATGTGTGGAAAAGCTGGTGAGGTGACCAAACTGTGTCCGGCCAGAGTCATACTCCTACACACACAACTCAAACAGTTGAAAAGACCACTAAAAAATATGGAACATGTCTACTTCCAATCCAAATAGGCTATCTCTTCCTCTCCCCCTCTTCTATTCTTTTCTCCTGACTACCTTCCCTACTCTGCTTCTGCTCATAACCGTGGTGTGGTCTTCAACCCATCTCACAACTTCTCCCTCTTCATCTCCAAATATTCCACTGCGGCCAGACTTAATCTCAGCATTAGAAAAATAGGACATCTTCTTTCCTTCAATGCTGCTAAGCACCTAATCTCCCCTTTAGTACTCTTTTGATCTGACTACTGTGCCAGTCTACTCTATGGCCTCCCAACTATGCTTTTTCACCCCTTGACAAAGTCATCTGCTTTGCTGTCCGTACACTCCTCAACCTTCCTTGCTTCACCTCCACTTCCCCAGCCCGTTGTCAGTTAGGCTGGTTTTCTATGAGACAGAGGGCAAAGTATAAACTCTGTCTCATCAGCTTTAAAACTATACACTGACTTGCCCCACCCTGCCTATCGGCCCATCTCACTCCCTGCTCTCCCCTTTGGCTCACCTCCTTGCCACCTCTCATGCCCCTTGCACCCCCCCTTGTTCCTGCCTTCTTCCTCGATTCATTACTCTGGAATGCTTTCCTCTCCCTCTCGGCACTCCTCCCACTCTATCTGTATTTAAATCCCACCTCCGCTCTCCTTGTTTCTGAAGAACCACTTTCATAGCTTTCTACGGCACCACATCTCCTTGTTCTCCTATCCCCCTATCTCTCTACGACAACTCTGCAGTTATCCATCACCCCTTCATCCTAAAAATGAACCCTTCCGCCACTATCACGTTTTTATATCATGCTCAACTGTCCTTGTCCCTGGTTCATGTTTCTACCTCCCCTGCATCATCTGGATTTATGTCCACATCCTCTCACCCATTGTTAAATACACTGGCCCTCCGCCATGTAAATCAATGTTTAAAAGCGTGTACGCATTGTTGGCACAAAAATGCATTGTTTTCCCTGTAATTTTAATTAAATAAATGTAAAAAGAACTTATGACAGCTATTAACTCCGCCCACCTTAAGGTCTGCTCCCATATGCCTACCTGGCAGACTTGCATACATGGGAGGCACTCGATTTTTTAAATAAAAACATTGCTACTTATTACTCTCTCCTTCCTAAAGTAATCCATGTCACTGATTTTTGTGAGAAAATCTCTCTTGCAGATGCTGCAAAATGCCGGCATGTATGGTCTTGCACACAGGGCCTTCAATCTGCCACTGTTCAATCGGGGTAAATTCGTGACGCAGGCAGCATGTCTCTCCATGAGAGCACATGAACACACACATCTCCCACCCCTCCCTCCTCCCTCCTTTGCTTGCTCCTCGAATGCGCGCGGCGTCTCCCGCACACGCATGTACTCTTTGTAATCTTGAATATTCGCTAGCCTTTGACGCATGCGCGAAACTTGAACACGTCAATATTGAAAAACCAGTACTTGTTGAAATTCTTGGGTTAGAAATACAGACGTCTGTGTGCTTAATGTTAAATTCCTATTGTACTGTCAATTTTAGAATATTGGTAATCTTATGCGTGTGTGTATATATAGGTAGTCTTCAGGATTAACCTTTATCGTTTTGTACTTTTCTGCAGAATTTCACATTGCCCCATAGACGAAAAGAAAAAAGGTTCCCCGCTCGCCTGACCTGTTGGCACTGCAAATCCCGCCCAATTGAAGGGCAAAGGGCCCCTCAGCGACCTTTGCCCTTCAAACTGGCCGCATTGCTCAGGGAATTGCACTGTCAACACGACTCCAGACTCAGCAGGGGGAGTGGGCTGGTGCTCCTCAGGCAGCTGCGACCAATGACAGTGGACGCTGGCAGCCCAGCCCTGCACTTGTGACTCGCCTGCGGCTGTGTCGGGCAGCGCGAGAAGCAGTGGAGGGCTGCACAACAGGGACATGGTCCTCAAACCGTTCCATGTTTGCATAGCTGCCACGTTTCACAGTTCTGTGGGACAGTCCTTTTTTTTTACACACAGCATGCTGGGACGTGTAAGCCCATAATGACAATGGGAAAAAACGAAACTACAAGTTCCAGCGTACAACTACTGGAAGCAAAAACCAAGCCTGGCTCGAGGTGTCACGCTTGGAACCGGCAAACTTGGCAGTTAGGCATTTGAAACTCGAAGCAGAGTGGATGTGCCAAGTGGCTGAAGTTTCCCTTCAACATTTCAGCTCGTGATTCTGATTCCCAGCAAGCACCTGGCTTACATATTGACATCACAGTCGTTAAAGAAATCCTGTGGACTATTGGCCTCACAGGGGCTTTCCATTAGCAATGACTGCACACTAGATCCCATTACCACAGCACTATTCCCCCTCCTGCAACCCCGGTGTCTCTTTCCCTTCGTCTGTCGTTAGTGTCCGACTCCCTCCTCTATCTTTCTCTCACCTCTGCCCATCCTTCGTTCCTCAGATCCTGGTCTGATTCACTCCGGGCATGGGCACAGTATGCCACCTTTAGCGTGGGTGCTGCAAATACACCACAACATAACATTACCCAATCTAATCAAAGGCATTATTTATGCCAGGAAAAACTTCATATGTCATGTTCAATCTTGCATTTCAATATGAAACCATAAAATGCCAGAAACAGCTTAATTTGCCCCGGTTCAGCCTTGCTTGCCTATCCATCACTATTGTATGCCAGAACACCTTCATAGACACAGACTGAGCTTTATGTGCCAATGCTCAAGCACTATCGACCAGGGTTAACATTTGCCCAAGCATTTCCTCATCTGCCCATACACCATCATCATATGCAGAACAGCTTCAGAGGCCCAGATTCAGGTTCCCAGGTGCATCCACACTTGCATGCATACTGCCTAACCACAGCTATAACCTCTCATGAGTCGGTACTGCCTATAATGGTGGCGTGCAGACTCATGCTGGAAATGGCTTAGTAGTTTATGTAATGTTACTTGACATCTTTATTGTGCCTATTGCCATTGTTATGGCCTCAAAGAACTGAGGGATCAATGGCTCGTTGGTAGCCTGGAGTCTGAACAAGCGTCAAAATAAAAGATCATGCCTTGCACGCAAATAGTATTGGGAATGTCTGCGACTGCTAAATTTGTGGCAGCAATGGCTAGTTTAAAAATATTGGACATGGCTACATGTTCAGTGATGCGGGAAAAAAGTGGTGTTAATTCTCTTACAGTCATTATTTTTGGTGTAACAGAATTACTGCCATTTTCCCTTCACTGCCGCATTCTAACATTGGACGTGAAGGGGAGGTGAATCCACTACTTCACTGCCAAAAATCGGTGGATTTACCGCACAGCAATTCTGACGGCAGTAATTCCGCCAAGAATCCCAAAGGAGTGTATTAAAACATTGGGAATTACCACCACTTGTAATCCTGTGGTAAATTTACGGGACCAAGTGGCGGTAACGGTAATCAAGTTTGGTGGCATTTAGGTGGATTTATTGCCGAATGTCCACAAAACTTTTTTGCATTCCTTGTGCATCCCTTGTTGTGTGTGCCTTCCTTTCTGTTTCCAGTGAGTGTTCCATGATGCTTTCCCTCCTGTCTCCCTCCCCAAAACCCCATTGGCTGACTTAATTGTGCCTCGAGCGAGGACCTAGTCCTGTGCTCGTTACCCTTGCGGTGCCATTTCTACACTGGGCGCTGAGGTGAGGTCATCCTAACATCCTGCTGAGCTGATTTTATTTGTTTTTTTTGTTTTGCATTTCTTGTTCATCCCTTGTGTGTGTCCTCCTTCCTTTCTGTTTCCAGTGAGTGTTCCATGTTGCTTTTTGTTAAGATGGATTTCTGAACTCTGACCTGGTGGGCAGAGATTCAGAAGGCCAGCCTGGTTTCCTGGAACAGGGTAAGCCTCTGGACAAGCCAGACCAATCAAGGTAGCATTGGCGGTGGTCAAGGCTAGGTTTCAGGAGGGGTGAGGGTGACTGAAAGACCTCAATGAGCACACAGAGTAAAGGACACTACAAATCACTCCCAGTCAGGTGTATATCAAAAATACCTATACATTTATTAAAGGCCTTTTAAATGAAACACAAGCAATGATCAGTAGCAATACTTAAACCCATATAACACTATTATAAAACATACATACAGTTACAGTTTACCTAAAGGAATGGCACACAGTAAGGATCCACAACCTGTAAGGGAAAGGGAGCAAACCATGCGAATATGCTTTAGGCAGTCCTTCACTTTATCAACCCTATCTGAGAGGCAGTCCTATCCCTAAGAAGAGTAGAGCCTTATGCTCAAATGTACTTTAAGATGCAGAACATGCGATCGTGCAGTTGGGCAAAAACGGGGTCTCTTGGAAGGGCTGTAGCAGCTCAGGAAGGCAAGTGAGGCAGTGAAGAATACGTTCCCACTATTCGAGTAGGGTCGCCCCAAGAGGGCAGAACAGGTTCAAAGAGTTGGGAACGAAACGGTAGCACAGGCACCTCGAGAAAGGTGAGTGGCCCTCAGGGGATACTTGTGCGTAAAAATTGATGGATGCGCCAGGGGCCACCGGTAAGGGTTGCAGGTACTCACTGACCCAAGGCACAGTCTGAACCAAAATTTGGCAGTCAAGTACACTTTGGTTGCAGGTTCAAATGGGGGAATTGTGCGGCTCTGCGGCTTTGAGCGGCTGAGTAACAGCAAAGATTTGGTGGCAGGAGAGTGGCGATTTCTCCGCTCCTGATGAAGGGGTCAGGCCAGTTTCACTACAGCAGGATTCAGGGTACAGAGGGGAACAGCAGCAAGGCACCTGCAAAGTTTGTCACCACAGCTGGGAGACACAGTGACCGCGTGTACCTGGGTTCAGACGTAACTCTCCTAATTCCAGGCCTAGGGCACCTAGGTGTATGAAACTCGTCAGGAGAGTGTCAACTCGAGAAGTGGCAGTTTCAGAGCAAAGATCCTGCGCAAGCTGGTCAGTTCACTGGTTGGCCCAGGAACACTTCCGAAGAGGCTTGCTTGCAGGTTAAGATGAAGGTGCCGTGAATAGTTGTTCCCACTATTCAAATGGGTCAAATCACCTTTTCAGACCTTCTAAATTCGATCAGATGCAAAGGGGTCCTTTGGGACAACAGCAGGCTCAGGGTGCCAAACCTTCCAGCGGGTCACCAGCGCTTCCTCGTCTCGGCTTCTTAGTTTCAGGATGCTTGGATCCTATCCTAGGTTCAGTGAGAACTGAAGAGATCGACCTGGTATGGGTGTTTGGGGCCTTCTCTTATCCAGATTCTCCTTCCCAATGAGAGACCTGATCACATACAGCCATGCCAGAAGTGGACCAATCACGGGCCACAGTGGTCCCAGTCATTCCCAGCACATCAGACTCTCTGGCACCCAGGATCTGTATTGGAACTAGACAGTGCAGCCCACATCCTGTAGGCACACACACAAGGCATAATAATAATAATAATAATTTGGCATTTATATAGCGCTACGAACCCTGAGGTATCTGAGCGCTGCTTATTATTACCCACGGTGTGTGGTGCTCATGGAGCCTGCAAAAGCTTTGCATTTCGTGGGAGAATGCATGACTAAATAAGGACTGACCTGGGTCTGCTCGACCTGGGGAAGGCAATGGGACTAGATGGCCAAAGGACAGGACAAAGAACCTTGTGGCATGGCCATTTTGGACCAAGGCCACCTTCCTGTGCCAACTGCGGTAAATGCGGTTTGCATGGCAAAAAAGGTAAACAATATGCGAAAAAATAAGCTGCCACCAGCCCTGTCCAAGGCACATCTTTACCTCTACCAAAACATTCTTTGAGGGAGTCTAGGGCCTTTGGAAACGAAAGGAAGACCCCAGCGCACTGTACTGTAAGGTACATTGTGTACTGGTAACATGTTGCAGAAAGGTTGCAACATAGGAAAGGACTAAGGGAAACAATGTCTCCCAGTACTGACCATCTTTAAGGGCATGTCAGTTTCCCCATAACAAAGTGAGCGAAAACCCAGCGTAGTGCAGCTGCAGGCTGTGCTCCACTGGCAAAAGTCAGGCTCGGCTTGTCAGCCAACAGCAAAAAGTTGGGGGTACAAAACTGGAGGGAAAATTACATGTAAATGGAAATCTTTCCTAACAGTTTCCCTCCTGTGTCCCGCTCCCAACCCCCATTGGCTAATTTAATTATGCCTCGAGCGGGGGCCTAGTCCTGCGCTCGTTACCCTTGCCGCACCATTTCTACAGTGGGCTCTGAGGTGAGGGCATCCTAACATCCTGCTGGGCTGATTTTGTTCATTTTTTTGCCACGCCTAGAAGCACTTGTGCACAGGCTGTTAGGGAGAATTCTCTGTATAGGCTAATTTCCCAAATCTAGTGAGTCCCCCAGCAGCTTTGCTGGATTTTTGGGGTTTAATTTTTTCTCCTGCTAAGAGTGACACTCTTTTTCTCCCATTCCTAGGCATGATTTGAGAATGTCCTTTGACTTTGTAATGTGTTTTATGGGCTATGGGGTCTTTTACTCCATAGGGCTTCATGTGTTTTTGGTAAGGGTGTTACACAGAACCCTCAGTGCAGTAACACAGGGGTGTCATAGTGGCCCCCAAACATAGACTCCATACCCTGGGACTGACTACTGTCAGTACAAACCAGTACAAACCATCATATTGTGGAAGTACTGGTAAGGTTAATTCGATTGCCCCTGGGTCTGTTTCTGTTTTTCAAGGGGGCACTGTCCAGTCCCCCCTTGTCGAGTTTCTGGCTGGTGGCAGTGGTTACCATGCAAAATATTCCACTGGAATATTTCCTATGGGATTTTCCCATTCATTTTAAACGCACCACCTTTTTGGTGCAATGTTAAAGATACCGCCGGGTTATTTATTTCATATTTATTCCGCGGTTGGGTCTTTTTGCTAGGACTCGGTTTAAAAATGGCATTTGTGTTCGCCTCTGTAACTCCAACCCAAGTCGAGCCCTTTGTTCCACTTTTGACGGGCTTCTGCACAGCAGCCTCCAAAAGTGGTGCCACTCTGTCTGGGTCAACAGGATGTGTGGGAGGGGGGAATAGGCACCCTGGACTGAGTTGCCTCGGCAACTCAAGTCGCACTCTTGTGTAATTGGCCCAGTGGTGAGCCGCCCGGTTCACCACTTAGCATGTTTGAGTGACAGCTAGGACTGATGAATGGGTTTTTTTTGCATAAAAGCAGGGCTTTGGGGACTGCAACTTCAGAAGTCGCCACAGGACCTAAAGAATCCGAAGAGGGAGAAGCTGAGCCGACCTGCAATGACGACACCACCGGTGGAGCCCTGCTGAACCGAACTCACCACTTCCCCATGACAGAGAAGATCTTCTTCCAGGAGAGTCTTATTCCTTTGAGCTGGTGGGGTTAACCAGTTCGCCTTTTTTCGCCTTCCTGTATCTTCTCGTGGTCGAATTGCCCGTGCCAAGCACCCGGCGGACGGATAGCCACCCACGCTTCACCACTACCGCGAATAAAAGGGTAGTACCTTTTAACCGGGAAACTCCGTGGCTGGTTTCTTCCCTGGCAGTGCAACGACCTCCAGCTTTCCTCCACGTCAAGATCTTCTCTTCCCCTGGAGGAAGCACTGACATGCACCCGCTGCCAGGAATAACTGCCCCCACTGGAGCTTTCTCACTATTTCAGGTACTGTGTCCCGCCTGGTCTCCCTTGCAACAGACGGTTCAAGGTGTCCCGTAAATCCTTGACTCTCTATCCTGGGGTGACCTCGGACCCATTAACATTACCTTTCTGAACTGATCTAACTCCTTTTTGAACTATAGCAAAGACTTTTAAAGTGTACTTGAACTGTGTGATCTTGGGCACATTCTGCCTTGCTCTCTCCAAGAGTGGGCCTGGCCTGTGAACTTTTTGCTCTACAGTAGACTCTGCCTTTCTTGACTTGCTGTGGTTCTTTAAACGTTTTGGTATTGTGTGTTTTCCTATTTCTGACTTTTCTCTCCCTTTTAAAATCATTATTGGAGTGCCATCTATGGTTACGCGCTCACCTCTGTTTTGCTAAATAAGTGGTGTACTAACCTAGACCTGTCAAATAATTAATTAGGGAGGTGTATATATTTCTAGTGACTGTGTTTGAACTTGCTTGACATATTAGTGCCAGTGTATTTTTACAAGTGTGTTTTTAAATAAATAATTATATACTTTTATACCAAAGCTCTGGTCAGTGTTTGCTTGTGCTACTGTCTTTTTGTACCTAATGTGTATACTCTATATACTGCCTAACTCTTCTTGAGAGAAGTCTGACTGCTCAGCCACAGCTACCAGGTACATCTGGGTGGTACAGACTGCTACCAATTGGGTTTACTGCTAACACCTGTAGTCTTAAAGTTTGTGCAGTGGTCCCTAAGGGAACTGCACAGGTTTCTGCCTAACATAGGCACATTATGAATGACATATCTTTCAAATCTTCAGTAATCATGCACAGAGAGCATTGCCATCTAAGTCACTCTGTGGATGCTGGGCCAATCTTTTGTGTGACTGAGACAAAATATGTGTTTCAGAGTAATAAAGAGGGAACAAGCTATTTTCACTTAGTCTCAACCCCAAGTCAACTTTTTACAGTCAATGGCACTGCTACAATTTACTTGCAGAACATGTCAAACATGCCTGTTCCCCCACACATAACCCTGCCCGCCTCCACTGCTATCACTTGTCTATCCTAATGTTCCTATACTTTCCTGAAAGCATATGGGGCTTATTCATGGAAAAGTGCGCAGAGATCCCTCAAAGGCCGCACGGCAAGAACGCCTCTGCATGATCATGCGTGCAGATGTCATTCTGCGCACTATGCGTATTCATGGAATTGTTCATGCAAAGTGACCGTATATGCAAGTCGCGGCCGGGAACGCTCCCGACACGCCCCCACGCAAAGCAAAAAAAGACAGATACACCAGGGTTTGCATGCTCCTCGGGCACGAACACATGCACCCTTGAAACAGTGCGTGGGGTCCTCTGCAACCAGGTGTGCACCTCAGGGACACTGTGTGGGGTCCCTCATAACTATTACCAGCGCCCGACAACATGCATACAAATTTCCGTCACTCTGGTAAATCTCCAGAAGACCTGAGTGTGAACCCCCCGTAAACCATTCACGCACCCCGCTACACTGGGTATGCGCACCCCTACGTTAGTTCTGAACCCTGTCTGCATGCACGCACCTCTAAATCCAACATGCGATCTCACTGCGCAGAGGTGATTCCATTGCACAAGTGTCTGTACGTCTGCCTTCGGGTGGCTGATAGAATAAGGGGTTTGTGTGGGCCTTTCCCCAACGAGAGCTCATGTGGCCATATCCATGAATACGCTTCGTTCCGTGCGTTGGACTGCTTGCGGCCCGGCCCTCGTACGCCTACATTTTCCTATGTTCTTTCCCAATTTGTGTGTTCCACCCCCAACTCTGGCCTCAGCGCAGGCCACACCCATGCTCTGCGAGGTGTCTCACGCAGGACAATCGACTGCATGCAAGGACATGCCGAGCTTGTGTGAAGTCCCCGGAAAGTACAAAAAAGATTGAACAGTCGACTCCATGAATCGACAAACAGGATTTTGCGCACGGTTTGGCGCGCAAAGTCCATATTTACCGCACAGAAAATTCCATGAATCCGGCCCTTGGTAACTTCTTGTTTCAACTCCCACCGTTTCAATTTTTTAACTGTGTAAGGCACTCCAAGAACGGCTGGGTAGGGCCAGCGATAAAAACAAATTAAAATAAAAGAAAAAATAAGAGCACATGTACATTGAATACAGTTAGATGTAAATTACCTGCACATTTGTCATGTAGGTCGAAAATACATTTAATGCATGTCCACTTGTCTGTAACTGAGTTAATGCATTGGCAACGTTTTATATTGCATATCATGCTGCACCGTTGAACAAGTTAATACAGTAGAACGATTGTATTTTGGATACAAGTATAGTGTTGCATTGTTCAATATAATAAATACATGTTTAGTATTAGTTGTGACGAAATGACAGCAGTTCTGCAGGAATACGGGAATGAGTAGTGAGCAAATTGCCTACTCAGCTCCACACTACCACTAAACCAACAGTGATCACAATCATGAAGGTAAGCAGGAGGTAAATGGGGCAACACACAATAGCACACCTCCTTCGATGGAAGGCTATGCTCATAGCCGGTCAAGTGGCACAGCGAGTAGAGCGCTCGAATCCCGGCGGGGCCAAACTCAGCCTTTCATCCTTCCGAGGTCGATAAATGAGCACCACACACCGTGGGTAATAATAAGCAGCGCTCAGATACCTGAGGGTTCGTAGCGCTATATAAGTGCCAAATTATAGAAGCACTTGTGAACTGGTAGCAGTAGCAACCCAAACAACTTCAGTACAATTAATCCAGAACAATCGAATTGTCCATTAAAGTGCTATCAAAACAGGACTTTAATAAAAGTCAAATTCACACAATTAAAAAAAACACTAACCCGGCCCCCTGTTTGAGAGAACAAAAAGAATACATACTTTATACCGAAAAGGGCCCCCAGAGTCTTGTAGTTAGAGGAAGGATATGAAGTACCTCAGCAGCAATCAGCACTAATCCAATCATTGGTCCCTGACTTGCTGCACAACCTCATAAATGAGCTGGAACAAAAAGAAGAATACTTCATTATGAATCCTGTGTGGGGCGAACGAGGAATAATGCTTTGCCTTTGTTTCTTTAATAGAATCATGAATTTCCTGAACAATAATATGCAAATCTGTACTGCATGTGTAGAGGAGGTCACAAATACAGCTCACACTCCAACCGTCCATTTTGAAGTACCAGGAACGTTCACACCGAGATATGTGACATTAAAAAGATGTCTTTGGGGAAAAAGGTAGAAAGTGGGCTCTAATCAGTCTCTAGCAACCTCAAAGGTGGGCCAGGTGGGCAGAACCCTCAACAGTACCTTTCAAAGTTTGTCTTGTAGCTTAACAGAATTGAGCTGGGCTTCTGGTGTTAAGCTGCATCTGAAGACGGTGTGGAGATGTTCTGGCCAATGACAAGTCAAGGTGGAAGTGATTCCAGACTGGAATCCCCAATGGATTGAAACAGCAGCTAAATGCAGCAAGACAATGGGCCTCATTACAAGTTTTTCCGGCATCCACGAATGGGCAATTACCGGGTCATTACGGCCCCACCGGACCCGGTAATTGCCAATTTGCGGGCACTGGAATGGTGCCAGTGCATCCAACATGCTCTGCTCGCGGGTAGCGGTACGCCCGCCAGGTCAGACCAGGCGGGCGGGAAGGCATCTGCGAGCAGAACACGTAGTTTGCCGGTTCGGTAACAATGCTACCAGCAAGCTTACCGGTACTGTTGTTACCGAACCGGCAAACTTATAATGAGGCCCAATGGTCTTCATTACAGGTCCGCTGGTTACTGTGCCGGTGCTAGCTGCGGGTTGCTGCCGGACCCATAAATATTTACCGGCGCCTGACTTCTCAGTGGCACCGGGAGGTTACAACTCCGGCGGCCCGGAAAGTCAGGTGCCGGTAAAATGTAAGTGACCATTCCCATAGAGTTCCATAGGACTCTATGGGAGTGAGGACACAGAAGCAACGACACTGTTGCTAACAGTGCTGGTGCTTCAGTGGCGGGTCTGCCTACCGTGACCACTGTGCCCGGCAGGGTCTGACCTACCGGGCACAGCGGCTCCGGCAGGCAGTCCTGTAATATGCCAGTCCGGAAACAAGCATGCCGGTAAGCTTAACGGGCACCCTTGTTTCCGGACCGGCAATGTCATAATGAGGCCCAATGTCTTCCAGCGGTTCCAGCAGGATTTTGTCTGTGGCTGGATCTACTCAGAGGGTGAGATGCAGTGAGGACCCTACTTCACCAGGGACGAGATGACTGTTGAGTCTTGTTGAGCAATGAAATCTGATGGGTCCAATCAGCACCGACAGAGCTCGAAAGTGGAAGCAAGTGGATCGAAGCTTCTTTCAGTGCCTAGGGCTATAAATCAGCAATCGCAGTCGAACCGGATTGAAAAAGCATTTTCTCTGTCTTTCGGTATGCTGAGAAAGTCTGGCATCCTTCTGTTATCTTCTAATATGTTACCATACTTTGACTGTTGACTTAAGGCTATGACACACTTTGTTGCTTGTACAGCACTTTATGCCGCAATAAGGCTAACTCACAGAACTGAGAGGCAGGGAGGATATTTTATAGTTTCCAATCCAACACAGTGGACATCAGGGTACCGAGAGTTAAGCACTTACAGGCTCCGCAGCCAGACAGCCAGCTAGCCAATAGGCCAACGTGGAGAAAATGGGCATTTACTGTCACATGACTACGTACTGTATTGCCTAGTTAAGCACATACTCAATTTACAGTCTTTACACTGCTCCCAGAAAATTGCCATGCCAGTTTTCAGAATTTTCATGCTAGATACAGCAAAGGCAGCAGTAGCGGAATAAAGAATTTCCATACTATCATTCAGGAAAGTCAGGTTTCGATTAAAGAATCGGAGGCAAAGTGTTATGTTGAGTCTTTCTTGACTTCTGCTCAGAGCAGCAAGGAAGAAACTCTTTAAAAAAACCACAGTGCTAATCAAACCTAGGGCATAATGCAGTTTTGACATAAAACAAAACTATGGTTTGCACAGGCCAGTAATAACTCTGTGTACACTTCTGACCTAATCTCTGGCTAGGCAACTTCCTCTTTCTTTGCACTTGGAAGTGGAACATCGTCAAACCATGTAGACCAAATTCGATTAACAGAGAAACTTGAACAATAGTGTTCCTGGACTCTACCTCTGTTGGGCTTTAACTGGTCTTAGAATTTGCACGTAGTTACATGAACACAAACAAGAGACCTATTCACCAAGGGCATGCCAGTAGACAGTATACCTTGCCTGCGTGACTAGCTCTGGAAACTGCCCAAGCTACTAATCCAATCATTGGTCCCTGACTTGCTGCACAACCTCATAAATGAGCTGGAACAAAAAGAAGAATACTTCATTATGAATCCTGTGTGGGGCGAACGAGGAATAATGCTTTGCCTTTGTTTCTTTAATAGAATCATGAATTTCCTGAACAATAATATGCAAATCTGTGCTGCATGTGTAGAGGAGGTCCCAAATACAGCTCGAACTCCAACCGTCCATTTTGAAGTACCAGGAACGTTCACACCGAGATATGTGACCAGAGATGAGCAAATAAACCAGCAGAGAGCCGCAGTGGGGCTCTGTCCAGTACCTATCAGAAGAACAGCACCTATTGAAGTACCAGTATAAAGGAAACTATGGACAGTACGGTATCCATTGAGGAAGCCATATCAACCAATAAAACAAAATGAAGATCGTCTAAATACAGTCCCTGAAGAAACCAAAAAGGTCTTAATGGAAGACGAATGGTGACGTCACGAGAACCTGGACTGACTCACATATAGAAGACATAATGAACTAAGAACAATAAGGAGAGATGAAATGACATGAATAAAGGATATCGTGAACCTAAAGTGAAAGGACAATGTCAAACATAAGAAGCTTAAGCCATGAGCAAAATGAAGATATTCAACCAGTTTACACATGTACATATGCTTGAAACAGCAAGAAAGCTAAGAAAATCATGCGGCTTGCTATGCTTAGTAGAAGTCTAGTGAGGCAAGCGCCACCTATACAGAGTTACCTCAAAAGAAGTACGTTATATAAGTATATTTCCACTGTGCACAAAAGCAGAATTAACCAAGACTACTAAAGGCCACACGAGAAATGTTTCACATTCGGCAGAAATGAAACTCAGCAGAGGCAAATTGCACCTGGAGAACCAAGGTCGTACCTGTCAAGATGGATGAACAGAAGTTACAATTTATTGAAGCAAAGAACAGAATATACTGCTTTGAATGGTTGAGATAAGAAGCCAAAGGCAGGTGGTGGGTGAAACAAAAATAAGAAGAGGCAAATTCACAGTTTCTGAACCACGTGACCAGCCGAGGAGCAGAAGTAAGCCTATCACACCTACGCATGGAGCCTCATCGTACCCATCCTCCTTAAACTTTCTCAGATCAAGAGGCAGACTCAAGGCAAACTACAAGGCAGTAATTGACACACGGCCACTAAGGTGATGAATGGCTGTAACATAAATTGGAGGAAAGCTGGGGTACAGACTTACTCCCTGCACCTGGCCTCATTATTCTGCATGCTACTAAGCAAAGTGTAAAAGTACAGGTAAGGGTTGGTGCCAACCCAATCACAATGGACCAAGTAATCTACGATCCTGTAGTTAGTAGAACCAATGAGATGTCGTACTTTTAGTGATGTCCACAGTAGCTAGTTTGAAGGTAGGGCTTAGATTCCCCACCTGACAGTGTTTACTCAATCCTCTTACTCCGTTACCATATACAGATATAGTACATATAGTAATGTTAACTTTCCCGAACCAATAGAATTGTATGCCAACTTTTAAGTGTTACATGTCAATGATGACGAGTTTTCAGTATAAATGTTATGATTTTTATGAAGTACGTTGGAGTTGCGATACGAGAAGGAAGATCATGCATCTGCTGATGTTCATGAGACTCCCCGTTCTGTACTTGTCATTAAACAGACTCCCTTTGCCAAACCATTGAGTTGTCATTATTGATTTGGTGTTAGAGTATTTAATCTGCACCGCCATCCATCTCACGGGTGCTGCTATCTTGTCTTAAAGTGCTTTTGGGCAAACCCTGACTCTATGGGCCGGTTGGGGATCTCAGAGCACACTTGGTAGCAGAGGATGGTTATCGATTATCAAATAACTAAGACACCCATTGACCGTCGACATGAAGTAACTCTAGGTCCTCGGCAATATCATGAGTCCTTTGCCATCCGGCTGAGTAGACCGTGACGCTCCCCGTAGACAGTGGTAGAGTAAAAGTAGAATCTGCAGACAGAGGTCTGAAGGGCCCTGTGCTTCCCCACATAACCCCTTCCCACTCCTATGGGCAGCTAAGCGAGAGAATGGCCGGCGAAGGCGGTGACGAAGGCGGTGATCCCAAGCATCCAGAGAGGAAACATGCAAACACTGAGTGAAAAAGACTAAATGCTTTGGTAAAAAGTATATACCTTAGAACAAGTAAGGGAAAGGTAATGGAGGGAGGCGGGAAAAAACTAAATATTGTCAGAAGCAGAGTAGGCTATATATAGATATATATGGGGAAGGAAATAGTGACTTAAAGGGTGAATAAAAGTAGCAAGAGGGAGGACAGGGGGATGACACCCGAGAAGAGAGTGGATACCGGGGAGGAAACTTGCATCCAGAGTCCAAAATAAAGGGGAACAGATAGGTCACCACAGCGTTTAAAGACGCCTTGTGAAAGGGATGGGTTTAACTCCATGTCGGGGTAAAATATTAGAGGCAGAGGTCTATGTAACCAGCTGGACTTCGTCTAGTCGGTTAACGTCTGTCTTATGTGTTGTTTGTTGTGATGTCATAGGACGGAAAGTTTTCCTTCGAGGAACTAGCATCAAAACTCTGCAATTGGATATTTGGCATGTTGTAGAAGGTAATCTGATATTTATTGAGTAAAACAGAAGATATACAATTTTGTGAAGAGAAAAAAAAAAATGGGATTGGAGCTTGCAATGAATGGTGCTCACTCATATTGTTGGAATTGTCTAAATAACAAAAGACATAACAAGTGTTGTATAAAGAGAAAGTGAACAGATTTAAGCATGGAAGACATAACTTCATTAGTACACCTGTGCAAGCAGTTGCCAAAACATGCACCTAAACTGAAAAAGTACAGTGCAGAATGGGTTAAAGGAACCGCCAACAAAATGTTTATGCCTTGGCCACAAGGTGGATCGTTATCTGAAGCAGTTTTGCAACATGTGACAAAATACTTTCACGCCACATACACAGGCAAAAATCTGGACAAACGCCTAGCTAGTGTATGTATCAACAGGACAAGGAAGTGGAACTGCCATTAGACTGGATACTTAACGTATGCACAGAGGGGGGTGAGATGCCCTCAGCACCACCCGCCCCATCTGAAATGAAAATTGAAAATGATAAGGATGAAGGGTTATACCCGCTCAGGGAACTTAAAGCAGCCACAGGGTATAGCAACCCAGCACATGAGTCACCTACGCAAAGTAGTGATGAAAATCCAGATAAAGATATAGAGATATCACCTCTAGAGTCCCGAGGGACAAGGAAAGACACGAGAATGAGAGAAAAAAACAGACACAAGCAAGTGCATCTCTCGATGTAGGGAGAGAAGGCAAAAGATGGAAAGGAAGCAAGGATAGAACTGATGAGATAATATTCACACAGAACAAATGGATGGGAGGGCAGATTCTATTGAAACTTGATGGCAAAGGCATTGATGACGTGAAACAAAAAGAAAAGTTAGACGATGTAGAGAGAAAGGAAAAAGGATTGAGAGACAAAAAGAATCAGGAAAAAAAATAGGCAGAGACGAGAACAGTTATATCGCGATGAGCAAGAAAGGCAACACGATCGAAAACAGAGAGCAGCAAATGAGCAAGACAGACAGGAACAGCGAAGGATAGAGGAAGAACAAAGGATACGAGAGAAAAGAATAAAGAGACGAAGGGATGAGGAAATCCAAAGGGCAAATGAACGTAGAGACGCAAAGAAAGAGGAAGAAGATAGGGTCAGAGAAGAAGCGAGGAAGCTCAAGGAATTTGATGATGATGTAGAACGCAAGCGAAGACAGACACCACGTGATCTTGAATATCTGAAAAGGGAGGTCAAAAAACCTGAGCCAGTAGTAGACTGGGAAGATATAGAAGAATTCTTTCCTGAGTACAATTCAGTACCAGGCACGTCTAGGGCAAATATCGAGGATGATTTCGACACCAGAAGCATCAGAGAGACTGTCGATAGAATATGTGATGAAATGGGGCTAGAACAATTACCCCAAGGGGAAGGGGAAGACGAGTGCCTGGAGATCACTCAGCTTTACCACACTGAGGACGTCTCCCGAAGTAGTAGGAATAGGGTATGGTCCCTAGATAGATTGGAAATAAGTAGGAACAAAGATGATGCAAGAAGTTGCACAAGTTGGGCGCAGACAATGTCTGATGCTGAAAGAGAGGAGCAAGAAGAAAAGGAGAGAGGAAGAAGGTGCGGAAAACGAGCCCCAGTAGGGAAAGGGATAAGTTGGTAGGACTCTAGGGGGTCTGCATCAAGGGCATCAGAAACAGCCACACAGTCAGACCGATACAAAGAAGTATCTCACGGTCAGAGGGGGGTGTCGCCACCACCCTATATGAGCTGACTAAGGTAATTGTTCAGTACGCAGCGATCCGGAAATTTTACTCCGGCATTAGACAGGAGAACAATGAGAGAAGAGAGAGAAGGCCATGCGTCCCAATTTCCATTACTCGAGAAAGGTGGAGCCAGACCACAGTATATTCCATGGCCACACATGGATCGGGAAAACCTGAAAAATAAGCTTCCAATGCTGACATCGGGAGCTGGAAAATGGATACACGAGCTAGAAAAAATGACAGGAGGGAACACGTTAGCCATAGGGGATATCAAAGGTCTCTTAATCGGCATACTTGGTGATAGAGCTGACGATGTATGGACATGGGCAGGTTACCCTGGTGTGACCACAGTCAATACCGTGCATGACGGAGCTACATTTAACAATTGCAGAGCCGTGGTATGGAAAGCATTACGATTATTATATCCGGATACATCCGACATGGGAGCTATCATGACACGTAAAATGAAGGAGTCAGAAGACCTGTTGATTTACATTCATAATTTCTAAGACGCGTGGGTACTCGAGATGCAGGAATATTGGGGGACATCTATACCTGTGTTTTACCATATATTATGCCAAGGGTTACCAGAGTCGGTAGAGAAACAGCTCAAGAAATTGGTAGGAATCGAGGCCAAGCCATGGTCGGAAATACAGTTGACCATCATGCACTATTGCAGGCTGCTGCAAGAAAAAAATCGCAAAAAAGAAGCTGCAGGAAAGGGTGAAGAGGCAAAATGAGTACAGAAAAAATTGTCAAAATACGCCCTTGAACGAGCAATGATAACTAGCGCAGATGGATCAAACATTCAACAAGTTAATAATCCACAGCAGAGCAATCAGGGCAATACTGGGTTTTACCCCAGGGGAAGAGGATTTAGAGGACGGGGATGGCAGAGTAATCAGGGAGTTTTTCAAAGTAAAGAGGGAGGTTTTCAAAACATGCAAAATGGCAATCAAGATATGTCAAATGGGCAAATGATCAGACCACCGCCCGTAAATTGGTTGTGTGGGATGACAGGGCATTTAGAGCACACATGCAGAAATCAAGGCATGATGCAGAACGGCCAAGGAACAGGAGCAGGCATGGTAAATCCACCTGTGTTTTTACAGCAGGGAGGAAATGAAGTTGCACAGAATCACACGGTGCAACAGCAAATGCCAGGAGCACAGCAAGGCACGCAACCCCAGAATTCGATGAGCTTTCCACAAGGACAATCTCAACAGTCACTGATGCAAATGTCACAGTCAGTAAGTACCAGACAGGCCATGAACCCTGGAATGAGGAATAATGCTGGTGATGGGGGGAGTCCATTTACACAGGGGGGACAAAATTATATATGGACTAGGACAGCTCACTGGGAGCCATGATGTGTTCTATCCTATCAGTGACACCAGACCCACACCAGGAACCAAGGGTGGATGTCATTATAGGGGATAAAGAATATTCCTTCCTAGTTGACACGGGTGCAACACGTTCATGTATACATGAAGGTAAATTTTCCTTGTCCGGCGATGCTATAAATACTCAGAGTTTCACAGGAGCTACTAGTCGTGTTCCTTTTACAAACGCACTTCCAGTCTCTGTAGGAGAATGTGATATGAATGTACCGCTATTATATTCACGACAAACTCCAGTAAACATCTTGGGTCGAGATCTAATGACGAAATTAAACATGGCAATCTCGCTCACGGAAGAGGACATAGTATGTTCGACTCCAGGAATGCACTATTTGAACGTATGCAATATGATTAGAGCATACGCAGGACACACAGCTATGAGGGCTGTACCATTAGAGCCCGAGGGGCCCGAGGGGCCATTTCCCATGCGAACAAAGTTTAGTTGCTGCAGCGTTCACCTTCGAGAAGGCTACTGCCATTGTAATGGGATGCTCAATGACGTTGTACGTCGAGCACTCGCTATTTGCTATTCTAGAGAAACCGAAGGGCACACTGGCATCTCAGAGAGCTTCTGCTTATGAAGTTATCATATCAAATCCATCAATTAAAATAGTCTGATGCAAAATAGTGAACCCAGCTATGCTCATCGCCAAGCCAGTCACTGAAGGAGAGCCAATACATGACTGTGCAAATTACGAAGAATTCTATGATGAAATTCGCAGAGTAAAGGAAAATGCATTGGCAGAAGAAGAAATTGACTTCATTGACGGTTCTTCGAGAATCGATCAAAATGACGGGCAGAGATATACAGGTGTTGCTGTGATGAAACACACAGCAAATGGATAATTTCGAGTACTTCTTAGTGCACGAATACCATATCATTATTCAGCACAGGCTGCAGAATTATTAGCATTGATACTCGCGGTTGAGAATCACGCAGACCAAGAAATAACAGTGTACAGTCACTCTGCATATGTGACATCAAGAGTGCACGCAGGCTTAGCGCAATGGAAAAGGAGGGGCTACCTCCCAGCAGATGGCACACCTGTACAGCACGCAGCCCTATTGGATAGACTGATTAAGGCACTACAGCTCCCAGTGGGCATAGCGGTCGTGAAATGCACCGCCCATACGAAAGCGACAGATTTTATCTCACGAGGAAATCAAGCAGTAGACACGGAACCCAAGCGTATGGCATTCAAGAGCGAGACGATCATGGATGTGAAAGTTGCTGACACAAATGAAGAAATGATAGTCGCACGGTGTGCACCTGAAAACTGCAATGATATGGGACAAACGCAGTTAATGGAACTCCAAGGGGAGGCACCACAGGAGGAGAAAAATGTATGGAAACGGTGAGGGTGTTCTTTAAACCCCTCCGAAAGCTTGTGGCAACAAGACAGCACTGGTAAACCAGTAATGCCTATAACCCTGTTAAAAATAGCACTGGAGCAGTTACACTATCCAGCCCACATGACAAAAGAGAATCTAGCGGCAACGCTTGCTGAAGACTGGCTCATACCGAACTTAGCGAAGCATGTTGCATTTTTTATGGTGAACTGTATAATTTGCCAACAGTTCACAGCTGGGCACACACTAAAAGTAATTAGAGGAGTTATCCCAAGGCCCAATGGATCTTTTCAGCACTTGCATGTTGATTACGTCGATATGATTCAAGTATGTAACGGGTACAGGTATTTAATTGTTGTGGTGTGTCCTCCCTTCTCTAGATGGATAGACGCAGGTCCTTGTGCACACCCAGACTCTACCTGTGCTGCCAAATTCCTAGTGAGAGAGGTATTCCCCAGGTGGGGGGTATGCGAAGTCATGAGATCAGATAATGGACTCACTTTATAAATGAAGTTTTTGAGCAGATTAGCTTGTTGCTTGGTATAAAGCACAAGTTCTCGTCGGTGTATCACCCGCAAGGTAATGGAATATGTGAGAAGCTCAAAGGCTTAATAAAGTAAAGGATAGCCAAGTTGAAGCTTACTCTAAGAAAGGGATGGTGCACTCCCTTCCTTTGGCACTGTATGCACTCCGGAATCAAGCTGGTTCCGACCATCATCTTACGACTCACGAAATGGCCACAGAAAGAAGAATGCACACTCCCCTGACACCCCGAGACAGAGCTAGATGTGATGCCCAGTCAACAGGCGAAATCTTAGGGTCTGAAATGTAAGAGTACTTGATTTGCATGACATCTTGCCTTACTGTAATTTCAGGCCAGCTGCAGTGACAATGAAAAGGGTGCAGGGCAGCACGGAATAAAGAAGGAGACACTACTGCCGACACAGCTCAAGGATTACATGTACCATCCATCTTCCCTGGGGATATCGTCCGGGTAAATAAGCACACGAGAAAAAAGTTGGACGAGCCAAGGTTTAACGGTCCCTTTACAGTGGAAGACTGCACTCCCTCTACAGTGAAGCTACAAGGAAGAAGAGCTTGGATCTTTTTGGGTGTCATCAAGCCATACATCAGAGAAGACCCTCTGCCTGCACCCCAGCGCGAAGAGATTACAGACGATGGAGACGAACCACAGCACGTGCAGACGAGATCCATGACGAGGAAGAAGGACGCATGAGTAGCAGCAAAGCAAGGACAAGGAACCTTTGTGCAATAGTTGTGGCTTCATTTTGGACATTCCACTGGGCAAAAAAGGGGATAAGGACATAAAAAAACTGACACTTTGTGCATCCTAGTTGCAGGGTGAAGAAGAAAATTGCATTCAATAAGCCACAACGTAGTCTGTTGACTTTGAACTTCGGACTGAGGCACACTGAAGCCTTGCTTAGAAAAGGATATGCCAAATTTTGATCAAGGACACACAAATTGGAAGAAAATAAAGCATCCAGATTCCTTCCACACAGAGACCTTATCCGGAATCACTTATGGTGTCCCACAGTGGTGACATCACCAAAGATGTACTATCATATTTCGATCTAGTGCTAAGAACATACCCGTAATTGGTCGGGACGCTCACCAGTGTCACTGACTTTCTTCAAGACCCTGAAAACGAAAAGGCTATAAGGAGGCTGCTTACTGTAATTGCCGAGCAGTTCCAACAAACTTCCAGAATACAGAGAGGAAAAAACAAATGTCCCAAGCGGAAGAAGAAGCAAATACACTCATCAATGTGATCTTTTTTCGTCTAATTGAAGAACACCCAACCTTTGTCGGGAGGCACACTGATGTATTAACATTTCTTCGAGATCCGGCAAACACAGAACAGTTGAGCATAATTTTGAACAGCATAATATTCCAGGTCACTCTCCACACAAACCTAGGTTGTAGAAGCCGCTCACAGTGAGTACCGAACTCTACCAAACCCCAGCAAGGGCAGGACACATGTCCCTGTCACCAGGAGATAGCAGATTGGCGAACAACGTCTTCTTTCGCCTTATTGAGGACTTTCCAGAGCTTGTGGGGAGACCTGTCGATGTTGACGTCCTCACGTTCATCAGAGATCCTGCAAAGTATACCCAGCTAAGCATGCTCCTGCATGGTATTGTAGGGCAAATTAAACCCTCCAATCTCCATCAGAGTCTCCTGAGGAGACAATGAAGCTTTCCGCCGAGGGACAGATCGAGAGAGTAACACCAGAAGGTTCATTTTATTTTTTGGCAAAGATGCAGCATGTCTCCGGGAATGA
Source organism: Ambystoma mexicanum (assembly GCF_040938575.1). Taxonomy (NCBI): domain Eukaryota; kingdom Metazoa; phylum Chordata; class Amphibia; order Caudata; family Ambystomatidae; genus Ambystoma; species Ambystoma mexicanum. Next base: position 1,264,415,711 of record NC_090932.1, on the reverse strand, counting down.
AGCAGATCAGAGACGTAGACTGGGAACAAATATATTTTGAACACGCATAGAAAAGAGACTTATTGAATTATTGCTTGATTTTGACACTTCCCTTAACCCGACAAGAAAACTGTGTCCAGAAATAATAGACAATCCAGTGTTCAGACAAAAGGGGGCAATTGTTTAGTACCTGCAGCTCGCAAACAGAACCAACAGAATCCAGAGATAAAATTGTTTAGAATTTATATTAAAAAAATGGTATTTCTTAACAGATGATCGATGTCGGAATTCAGAGAAGCAATCTCATCCTCCTCCAGGTGGAGAGACGTGCTTCCCTTTCTGGAAGTAAATGCTGCCGATGGACTTACAAGGGGATAAGGTATCTATGTATTATATTTATCATTATTTTGCTGTCGCTGACAATCAGAATTGCATTTTATATTGGTGTACAAAGCGTTCCAATCCCAGTGCATCCACCTAATGTTGCATACATGAAACCTACGAAGGCACCCAGACCTTACATAGTCATTCCAGTCCCTTGAAGATCTGATGGTGGAATCAGTGAACTTGAGATGGATGTGATTAGCAATGACACACACACTCTTATGGTGGCAAGCAAAGTGAAACGCCGGAGACAGGGTCGGCAGAGTATGAATGAAAAAAGGTTACTGACACCCACAATCATGCAAACATTGAATGCACACACTCCAGGCCTAGTGTCAATAACTGCAGAATCACAATCCGAAACATGGGAGAAGAAGAGACTGCCTACTATGAGAAGTTCCACCACAAGTGAAGTGAAAAGACAAATGGAAAAGACTGAACTCCCGAAGAGACAAGAGGGGTGGAGAATAAACCAACAGAGATAACATTAACAAGCACACATGTTCCATTGGAAGGAACAAGTACAAGTTCTGCAATACAGCCATATACTAGCCCAATGACAGAGTGGATATGGATACTTTCGACCAAAAGAGAAGGAATGCAAGAGAAGTCGGAGAAGAAACCAACCGAAATAACATTAATGAACACCCCTAATGCGACACCCATGGAGGAGAAAACGAGCTCAAGGGAAATTTCACGAGCACAGCTGATAGCAGAATAATTTGGCCATCATTAATTAGCCAGAGCCAGGAAGAGGCAAGAGGAAATAGAAAGGATTGTCAGGCTTTCCTCCACTCGACTAGCTCAGATGAAGATACCTGTATCATAGTTCGGGATACCTGAGAATCCTCCAGAAAAAAGGAGCCATAAAGATGCATTCAGGGATGTAGTTATTGCAAGCTACATGAAAACCTTAATGATTAAGATAAGCATACACAGAGACGACAGTGAACTAAACGATTACTTGGACAACACAGCACATTTGGGAAATAAAATTTGGTACCAGCACATGAAAGAAGTTGGAAGACAGAGTTCAGAAGGGGAATGCTTTGTTTGTGCTCTCCTACCGTATAGCATGGGGAAGTCCAAGATCTTCATAGCTGTGGACGTTGATGTCCAGACAGCACACTGTCTCTCGCACGTAGCTATGTGTAAGACCAGAGGCCAGTTCATGGGAAATGATGCTTCATTGAAATGGGCAACTGAAGCAACTGATCCTGATGAAGATGATTATGTCCAGGATACAAAGACAAGAAAAAGAGCTCATACTAAGAACCATGTGATCAGGTACGAGAAACCTTGAGTGAAAGGAGCTGAAACCAGATGGGAAGTGAACAAGAAGCTAAGTGTCCAAGGGAAAACTCAAGAAGAGGCTCGCGAATGGAAGAACAGAGGCCAAATGCAAGTCTGGGGAACAGTACTTTCACCAGATGGATGGGAAAAAGGGGTAGTGATTTGCAGGGCATGGATGGTCCTCAGAGCCTGCAAGGAAGCAATTGAAAATTCACAAAGGATATGAAAGCCATTATGGCCAATGCTTGCAAAACTATTGACATGGGTCGAAGACAGAGGGGGACCCTTGCAGATAGTGCCATTGGAGAATCGGAAACTGTGCTTCAGGACTAATGGCACAAGGAAGATGGGAGAGAATCAGAACTGTGGACACATTTTTGATGCTTCAGGGATGGTGCATGGAGCTACAGTAATAATGGATCAATAGTGGGCACGTGGATCAAATGCATACATCAGACTGCCGAAAAACTGGGGAGGTATATGCACACTAGTGAATGTCCACGTTACAGCGTTGGTGATCCCGAAGAGTGACCTGAGCATTGACAGTTTCCCAAAAGCAGATGCTCACCTGAGGAAGAAAAGATCTGTGGAACTGCTGAATAGAATGAAGAGAGAAAATAACTTTTTGGGCCAAATCAGAAGAAGCTTTTCATGCAATCCCATATGAGCACAGGCTGTTCAGCCTCACCTCTTCAGTGTTCACGACAATCTTCATGCCAAGATTCCAAGTTGGATCAAACACTAAATGGTTGCAGATAATCAGATGGGAGTTACTGCAGATTATCAACACGACTGTAAAAGGATTCAACACCATAAAGGAAGAGTTAAGGGCAGTTCGACTGATGACTCTCCAGAACAGGTATGTCCTTGACATGATCACAGCTATGGATGGAGGAGTTTGTGCAAAAATCGGAGAATCATGTTGCACATTCATACCCTCACACGACGAAGAAAATGGAACCTTAACAGAAGCCATAGGTATGCTGATGAAGCTACAGAACCAGATGATTGATGAAACTGACGAAGTTGATGATGACAGCTGGTTTGGATCACTATTCTCATGGGTTCCACAATGGATGGCAGATGCATTCAAGTTCCTAGGAGCCCTGTTAGTGATGATATTGCTAGGTGTCTGTGTCATCAAGATAATAATCTCTCAGTGCCAGAAAACTGCAAAAAAAGCCATTGAGATGAAGATCATGAGTGATGTCAAGCCAGGTTGGAAGCACAAAGACTTGACTGACGAAGAAGTAAGAGACTTTGTGAAGGCCAGCATTCATGCACCAGAAGGAACAAAGTTTCAATATCCCAAGAAGCTTACAAATTATGTGGGGAGATGGGTTTACTGCAGCCCAAACGGACAGTGTCAACTGATGACATGGAACAAAGACGAACATGTGAGAACAGCAGGAAGTCTAAAAGGAGTAATAAAAATATGGACCTCAAAGAGACATTTCTTTGGACCATCATGTGTAGACCGAGAAGATGAAGAGAGAATGGACTCACCCAATGAAGCAAAAGAGAAATTGGAAGAACTGAAGAAAGAAGGGAAAGTGGTCTATGAATCGCCCAGAGGGGAGAGTTTAGAGGAGGTCCCAAATACAGCTCGCACTCCAACCGTCCATTTTGAAGTACCAGGAACATTCACACTGAGATATGTGACGTATGATGAGCAAATAAACCAGCAGAGAGCCGCATTGGGGCTCTGTCCAGTACCTATCAGAAGAACAGCACCTATTGAAATACCAATACCAAGGAAACCATGGACAGTACGGTATCCATTGAGGAAGCCATATCAACCAATAAAACAAAATGAAGACCGTTTAAACACAGTCCCTGAATAAACCAAAAAAGTCTTAATGGAAGACGAATGATGACGTCACGAGAACCTGGACTGATTCACATATAGAAGACATAATGACCTAGGAACAATAAGGAGAGACGAAACGCAATGAATAAAGGATATCGTGAACCTAAAGTGAACGGACAATGTCAAACGTAAGAAGCTTAAGCCATGAGCAAAATGAAGATATTCAACCAGTTTACATATGTACATATGCTTGAAACCGCAAGAAAGCTAAGAAATTTGTGCATCTTGCTATGCTTAGAAAAGAAGGATAGTGCGGCAAGCGCCACCTATACAGATCTACCTCAAAAGAAGTACGTTATATAAGTATATTTCCACTGTGCACAAAAGCAGAATTAACCAAGACTACTAAAGGCCACACGAGAAAAGTTTCACATTCGGCAGAAACAAAACTCAGCAGAGGTAAATCGCACCGGGAGAACCAAGGTCGTATCTGTCAAGATGGACAAACAGAAGTTACAATTTATTGAAGCAAAGAACAGAATATACTGCTTTGAAGGGTTGAGATAAGAAGCCGAAAGCTGGTGGTGGGTGAAACAAAAATAAGACTAGGCAAATTCACGGTGTCTGAACAACGTGACCAGCTGAGTGAGCAGAAGTATGCCTTTCAAACCTACACATGGAGCCTTATCGTACCCATCCTCCTTAAACTTTCTCAGTCCAAGAGGCAGACTCAAGGCAAACTACAAGGCAATAATTGACACACAGCCACTAAGGTGATGAATGGTTGTAACATAAATTGGAGGAAAGCTGGGGTACAGACTTACTCCCTGCACCTGGCCTCATTATTCTGCTAAGTGAAGTGGAAAAGTATGGTTAGGGGTTGGTGCCAACCCAATCACAATGGACCAAGTAATCTAGGGTCCTATAGTTAGAAGAACCAATGAGACATCGTACTTTTAGTGACGTCTACAGTAGCTAGATTGAAGGTAGGGCTTAGATGCCCCACCTGACAGTGTTTACCCAATCCTCTTACTCCGTTACCATATACAGATATAGTACCTATAGTAAAGTTACCTTTCCCGAACCAATAGAATTGTATGCCAACTTTTAAGTGTTACATGTCAATGATGATGAGTTTTCAGTATAAATGTTATGATTTTTATGAAGTTTGGTGGAGTTGTGATGCGAGAAGGAAGATCACGCATCCGCTGATGTTCATGAGACTCCCCGTTTTGTGTACTTGTCATTAAACGGACTCCCTTTGCCAAACAATCGAGTTATCATTATTGATTTGGTGTTAGAGTATTTAATTTGCACCCCTATCCACCTCACGGGTGCTGCTATCTTGTCTTAAAGTGCTTTTGGGCAAACCTGGACTCTATGGGCCAGTTGGGGGTCTCAGAGCACACATGGCAAGCCCAGAGGCCCATATTATGATTGCTCAAAGCTCCCTTATCAGAATTGAAGCTCTAGTTTCTGCAGACTTGAAGTAGCACTGCCCGAAGTTTGCTTCCCGAGCAATCGGCTAGTTTCATATCTTTCAATCCCACATCTAAAGCCTTGAAAGCCGTGGCTCCCCTAGCGGAATAAACTCCAACACCCAAAATGTCTATGCCTGCCTCTGCCCTGATCTGCTTGAACCATCCAGCCATCGAGACTGCAGTATGTCCTGAAAAGACTTCTAAGAGCAACGAGTTAGCGCCTCTCCCCACAGACCTAATTGACTAGATCTTATGCATGTACGCCTTTAGACACCTACCTGACCAAAGTCGGATAAGATAAACTTGTCAGACCTGTTTTGGTTCTCCTGGACAGTTGGAAGTATACTTGCATACTCATTATGTCTATTGCTCCCACGCCTGACACCCTAGACGGTGCAATGACACTAGGTTGCATGAAAAGGGAGGCTTTGCTCGAAAACCTTCCATTATTGGGCCACTCCTGGAAGGAACAAAGTCCGAACTTGGGTGACATCCCTGAGAGAAGAGTATGTAGTTGCAAAGGGAACCGCCATCCTGATGCCTTTCAGCTGTCTCTTAATCAAGGGATGTTCCCCAACAGGAAGTCCCTTCACCATCTCATATCCTGCTGAAATGGCTGATCTGAATGAATTCATGGCCCAATAAGCTTTCCCTTCTTCCATCACCTCCCACGGAACGTTTGCAACTTCAGTCACCTCTGTATGCATGGGATGGACATCCCTCCTGAAACATCCACCACTCGAAATTGACGAGGCTGACTTATCGGCTTTAGCTGCACCTGAAGACAAGGGCGCTCTAGTGCACTTCTGTGCACCACTTGGAAAGCATGGCTTTTTCCAGGCAACCCAGAAATCCTCCAGGTTAGAAATACTAGCAACCCATGAGTTAAGAGGGACAAAGGTTCCCTCACGCATCTCAACCAATTTCCAGAGCCTGAGGAAGCAGGTTTGGAGGATCTATAGAGAGCTCTAACAGAGTGGGGAGCCAGGCCCAAAACTTCAAGAACTGAGTATGAAAGAACGCCCCTGTGTCCCCACTTGGTTCAAGGAATCATTCCGAAGGTAGGAAAGGCGGACTGTTCCCGGATCCATACTTTAAAACAAGCATTGGAAATGCAATGGCAATTGGCAAAGCCAGCACGATAGCTCAGCAGCAACAAGTGTGTCTTGTAAGCAACACAAAGCGTAGCAACACAGTTTTGAATCCGGGCTCATGATTAGAAACCGGTAGGTATTAAGCATGTTAAAAAGGAACAATTATTTAAAAAAAAGTTTGGGCTTTTGGGTGGCATGGGGTATGCATTTGCAAGGCAATGGTACTTATTGGTCACTAATGGCAGCAGCTACAAAATGGTACGAGCACCTGGGCTTATAATAGCAGTGTCTGGCGAATGCCTATCTAATACCTATGCACCAGCTGAAACTGTTGGCTTTTTAATGTTTCTTTTTGATAGGACTTGTATTTGTATTTTATTTTGTATTTTTATTGAAGGACTGTATGCATGAAGGACATGCATACTGGGTTTGGGTTTACTTGGTCGAAAATATTTGGCCTTTGCACATTTGACCGAATTTCTTTGGCTCTTTTTTAGTCATAAGAGCGGGGGGAGACCCTCGCAACCTTCTCCCTAGTCCCTTACCCCACCTCATATATATATTTAATTAAATTTGACTGAATTTCGACAAAAAAAAACGAAAAGATTCAGTCAAAAGTAAAAGGTCAAATATTTTTCGACCAAGTATGCTAATACTGCATATTGCTTATAAATCAGGTGGCTGAAGGCAGACTTGGTTAAGACATCTTTATTAGACCAGTAGGGTGCTTTGAGCTCCAAGTAAGCCATTAACTCTCAGAGGGCAGCTTTTCGAAAAACACTGGCAGGCACTTTGAGTGCAATAGTTTCGGCATATATGTGGCTTAATCACCACCTAATAACCCAAACTAAACCAAAGTGCAGACACTCCAGCTAAATCCCTTCTGCTGTCTGAAGCACCCCTGGACCGCAAGCGTGTACCGAGCTGCTAAGCGAAAAAGTGTCCTGCCCTCAACCTGCCGCTCCCTGCTGCGCTCGTCTATCACCGGTAGTGCTAGGCGGCCTCTTCTGCCCCAGCTCCCGCTGGTGTGGAAGAAAGAATCTGCTCTGCTTGAATTTTGCCATTGCTGGAAACTGCCTCCAGGTCCCTGGAACCTTTCAACATGTACCTGTGAATAGCTGGCTCGGCGTCTCCTGTCCCGGCCAGCCCCATCAAAACATTTCTGTACAGGAGATCGTTTTTCTTTTTTTTTATAGCTTCCCTTTTCTAAAGTGTTTTCTTTTTCTTTACTTTCTTTTTGGAATTACAGAGAAAGTGCATCAAGACTTTGAATCCGATAACCATGCATTATCTCAAACCCAATGATTATGAAGCCGAGAAAGTGGGTTACAATTCAACCCGAAGTGAAAATATTGTTTACAAAATTGGAATTCACAGAAGCCACTCAGTATTCCCGTTCAAAATCAAAGTACAACAGGGTAAAAACAAACATCAGTGTGATTAAAAGATCTCTTAATCCATCCTAGCCCATATTTTAGCCTACCTCTTTTGTCATCCCAATGAACGTAAGATCCCTTTTCCACTCGGAACACTTTCAATAATGCATCATAGCACTTATCTTTCCACCTGTTTGCTAATATAAGTCAAGCTGCTTCTCCTCCTTGAAAGGGCACATGACTAATAGAGCATCCACTGGGCATTCCCCATTCCAAGTCCTACCCAAACCTGATGCCTTTAGCTGAGGGGGCGTATTCCTGAGATTTTCCCAACAACGATGCACCAATATATCCTTAACTGTTGACAATAAAAGAACATGTGTTCCTGACATCCAGGCCATACACATCATTCCTGCATGGTCCCTTTGCCCATTGCTTTACATTGTTTATGGAATTGGGTAAGGCAGCCCGCCGAGGTGATCTGGAGAAAACATCTTCAAGTTGAAGATGTTTGAAAAAGTCAGTGTGAGGAATCCCTCCTTTTATTAATTGCCCGATTGTATTAATACTCAGCTCTTTCCATGGATTCATAACTCAATCCTAAAGTATTTGTGGTAGATCCTGGTTCCACTGCATGATTGTATACAGGGAAGTTTTGGGACTTTGTATTTCTCCAGGAATTCTTGAGGTGAACTTTTTAAAAATGTAGGTACTCCTCAATGTATTATCGGATTCTCCCCAAGTTGTTTATTTCTTTAAGATTACTACTGCCCTTGAGTGGTGGAATTGTAGGTATTTTGCTCCCTCCAGATAATCATCAAAAGTCGCCCGATTATAATTCCCACGGTCTGGGAAGAGAGACCACTTTTGCCCATGTCGGACGCAATTTTTTATTCCCAGACAAAAGAAGACATTTTAGAATTCATATTGTGTAATTTCCTTGAACGCAAATGGATGAATAATTCATGGAATAAAACTAAAAATGTTGGCAAAATAATTAGTGACGCAGTCAATGATAGCGATATAAAGATGTTGTCATTTTTCAAGAAACAGCTGGCCTCCACACACATTCTATAAAATGTGTTGTCCCAATCACCACTAGATCCTGGCATCAGTCTACTCCAAGGAACGAGACTGTGTTGGGTTGAGGGCCAGTGCAGCCGGGGCATACCACGCCACAGATCGAGTTTTTGTCTGGTTCATTTCATACTCTGCTGATTTGTGAAATTGTAATCCCCAGCACAAAATGGCGAGATAAGTGTGCATAGGCTCAGAGGAATAGACAACATCATCTGCATGTTGTGCAAGCTTTAACTCTCCCCCTTTGCGGGTACCAAAAGGGACACAGATACGGGGTACCTCTGCCCTACACTCTCCCGCCCTGACACTGGTCAGATATGACCGAGTCCATTCTTATTGAAGAATGTAGTTGATCATATCAAGCTTGTATCTCAGCCGTTAATGACTTAGGAAAGCTCAATTTCTCTCCATTACAGGCCATAGGTATCACCAACTCGCCTGATCAAATGCCTTTTTATATTGATAAAGGTACCTGAGAACTGGAGATTCCCTGCTACTGCTGATTCCATCAAAGTTTGGGCCTAACTACTATGATCTACTGTGGTCCCTCTGCCAGGTTTGGAGCCATGTTGATCCATTGCATTGATTCTGCTCACCACAACAGTTAAACACAAGTCCAGTGTCGTTTATTGTATGCATTTAGGAGAGATCTCAGTCAGTTAGATGGAAAAGCCCAAGGATGTTTCCCTTCTTTTGGCATCAGGGTGCTCCACCTCTATGAATCTGGGGCCTGAACTCTGTGATCAATATCCTCTATCACTTCCATTAAGACTGGTATACGAATCTCCCTAACAGCCATATACACGCCCAATGATATACTGTCTGGGTCTTGCTTTACCATATTTTAGTAGCAACATGGTAACTTTGTCTCCTCTCCGGAGATCATTCCAGCTATACTGTCTTGTTGATCAGTAGTCAAAGTGAGCGACCAAACTGAATCGAAGTATTCAATTTTCGAATCTTGTGCTGATGACATATCTTGATTATAATGTTGAGAGTAATAATCAGCAAATTGCTGGGCATTTGCAGCTTGATCTTACATTATGATATGATGTGATAAGTCATTTATAATGCGGCTGTACACAAGTGTTTCTAGGCGTGACAAGACAAGGGGAGGGAGACAGAGGGTGGACAGAAAAACATTATTACTAGGCCTTGTGCCAGTCAGATCGTGCACGTACAAGAACGAGAAGTGCAAGGGGAAAGGAGTGGGGGAGTGCCAGGCAGAGGGGAGGGGAAAACAGGGCAGCATTGCCCTGAGTAAGTGCAGCCAGGGCAGCGAGGCTCTTGGCAAGTGCAAAGTGCAAGGAGGCATGGCCTGCCGAGATTACAGTTACAGCCCGTAGGTGCGTGGTAAGCCTGGGGGCAGTGCAGGGGTAACTGATCAGGAAAGTGCCTGGTACCCAGTGAGACTCTGAGGGTAGCCAGGCAACCATTGGTACAACAAACAGGTAGGTCAGGTAGGTCAGCAGGGGAGGGGGAGAGAGAAGGCAGAGGAGAAGAGGACAATTTTGAGCTGCTTCTGGAACTTCAGGTGGTCCGGCTCAAGTTTAAGAGGAACAGTGAATCCACATAACACTGAATGTTAGAGGAGAAGGTAGAGATCAAGTGGGTCAAAGGGGCCAAGTAGAGGTTGAAAAACCAGGGTGAGAGGATAGAGCCCTGGTGAACGCCACAGGTGGAGAGAGAAGTGGCAGAGAGAAAGGAACCAAGTTGGACCTGGAAGGGGCAGTCCAAGAGGAAGGAGGCCAACCACTTCAGGGCCTGATCCATTATCATCCCACACTTATTCTTAATGCCACCGAATTGTCAATTTCCCTGATCTTCCATAACTCTATTACCCAGAACAGAGCCAGCCATTTCACTAGCAGTTATCATTCGACCTTCACAGGATTTTGAATAGCTGAGATGGTCTTTTGGTATACCGAGAACAGAGTTGTCCTCGCAAGAACAAGCACCTCTCACACTCCTACAACATCTGACTTTGAGGACAGTAATCTTGTGTGCTATATTTCCAAGGCCTTAATCTTTAAAATGCAATCACTCTTTCCTTCCTTTTGTGATAGGCTATACAACTATAATTGCTAAGCTAGCTCTGGAAATTAGCCTTCATGGTGCCCCATGGCGCCCAGCTGTGCGCAATCCCAGAGGTCATCTGAATGAATTCGCTCCGTTTCATTACATGAGTCAATTTCAGAAAGCACCTAGAAGCTTGTCATTTCATAGGAAGCTGCTATCTGATATTCAAACTCCATCCTGGCCAATTAGTGTGCCCCTGGTTAAAAAAAATTAAGTTATGTATATTGTCCATGAGGGTGTGAGTAAAAAGAAAACTCTCTGTTTGATACATGCAGGGTGCTCCATATATGCAGGATGCGCCATGCATCAACTAGGGCAAAAATATCAATCAAAGCTCTTATCAACGCCCACATTTTGGGATATCCCACACACCACACTGAGCAGGGATTATCACATTTTGCATCCATAATCGTATTCAACTCTCCTCAGGCCAACACCCCTGAATGTCAAAGAGAAGTTCTTTGTCCAGTGGTGCATAGGTGCCAGGCAACAAAGTGATCCCCGAACAGCAGACCATCTGCTCCGCTCTCTGCTTTCGCGGTAGAGAGTTTACTGAGTTTAATAGCTTTTCACCAGATTAATCCTTCTCCTTTACATCAAAATTGAGCATAAGCAAGCATGCAAATCTCTTTCTGGGCCAAAGCAGAGAGGCTGTTTAGACCCACTAATGATACACCTCCTCTGCCTTCTTCCCCTACCTTCCGGGGCTTAGTTAAGGACACAGCTCGATGCAGGAACTTATCATCATGAAATGCGCAAATGGAATGGGCTTTTTTTGTATATGGGTTCATGACCAACTTCACACATGAATGTTAGCATTCACTAACCTAATTCAGGCATTCTGGCTAGTTTCCTGCGAAGTGTCAGCCTTGGTAATTTTGCTTTAAGCATGCTCCTAATTTCTTTATCCATGGGAGAATGGATCTTCCTTTCCAGGTAGTCGGTCACCTTCTGTGATTGCACCCGCACAGTGAAACCAGGATAGAATAGTGAGGCAGGATTGAATTAATCTGTGGGATGCTGTTTACCCTATAGTGCTTCGCCACCACCTTCCTTTGCCTTTTCCTAAACTTAAACTCCTGACCACAGTTTATTCTTCTCAGCTGCTCTGCTGGTTTGTATTCCTGGGATGAGGATAAATATTCAAATTCCTAGTTTGAGAAGGCCACGTTTGGCTGCTCTTCCCCTGGATGGAGGGGCTATAGGTAATGCTCATACTGGCATGCCAGGAAAGCTTTCTTCCACTTCACCAAAAGACCATCTCTTTTAGGACCACTTCTGCACTTTTGTCGTCATCGTCTGAGCTCAGACGCGGGTTGGGAGGGATGCATCAAAGAGTGGCTCCTCATTCAGGCAGATTTTCTCTTAGCTTGCACTCCTTTTACTCTTTTGGAGGGCCGCTTCCATTCGAGGTACCTTTTAATGGACCGGTTCCAGTCTTGCACTGACAGCATTATGGATGGATACCTCCATTAAAAATCCCAGTACTCTCTTGATGTTCATGTCCATATCCATGTCCAGGTCTCTGGCTGACCCTCTTTCTAGATCTGAAGAACTGTGGTCAGACATGCTTCTTGGGACAAATATGCTTTGGTGGTTCAGTGGAGCCACAGATATAATTCTCCAAAAAAGGGCATGAGGTGTCTAAAGCATTACCTTGGGGCCCAGCCCTACAGATATTGTAAACACTGTGCTTCTCAGTGTCTTGCTGGTCTTAATCATGAAGCGTGTCTTGTTACAATCCATAGACTGACAATGCTAAATCCCGGGATCCCACAGTGAGCCGTGGTCTGTGCTGGATTTGGCTGGGAATGATTGGGTCCGTTGGTCCATCAGATTTCTCAAAAACAGAATAAATAAAGCTCTTTTGCTTTGCTCTGTTCTTAAAACCTTAATTATTTCACACTATCAAGTGCGCCCTGATGAGTTCCTTTCTCTCCCTTAAAACACAGCAGCAATCCCTATGGAGAAGGACATTGCAATGCCTGAGCTAGCATTCTACCATGCACTGAGGAGCCATTCCCAAAATGGGGACGTCTTAGTATGCATGCGCAAGCTGACTAGCCCGCTGCCGAGCCATGCAGAAGAAGACTTCCTCCTTCTGGTAAGCACAGATCACGTAGAAGGAAAAAATCATTACTGAGTGATCACTGTTATGGCCCCCAGCAAATACACCGACCGCTGCCACTCGCACCCAACACTGCACATTCAGATGCCCCTACTTTCTGCCTACTCATACAGCAACGTTCAATATAGCACACAATAGGCTTCATCATCAGTTGGCCGGTAAATGGTAAAAATTACAATAACGGTATTTCTCCCTCTTTAACCATGCCGCTGAATAAGGAGTTGGCGTTAATTCTGTCGGCCAAATTAACACTGGCGGAAAAACCGTCAACATCTGGCAGAATTAGCTCCTGCGCTAATTCCGACTGAAGAAATTACCGCCAATAGTTAAAACAGTATTTCTGCTGTACCACAAGTGGAAATATTGCCAAAATACCACTGAAAATAGGCAGTAAGTACCACCGAAAACACACTGCAGTTACTTTCATGTAAGAGGTGGAGGTAAATGCATACATGTGACGGAAAACAAGTCACAGATGCACCAAATCCACTCTGAAACACGACAAAAGGCCTGCACCTGACTCAAACACACTTTCCAACACAATGCTGCCACTAGCTGTCGGGAACTGAGATATGCAGCTCCTCCTGCGCCACATTGAGCTGTAGAGGCAGGAACAGCAGCACAGGGCACAGGGTGCAGAAAGGAGGATTGGGAGACACCATGCAAGGTGAGGGCACATTCCCTGGGTAAGACCCTCATGCTGGACATTGACTGGCATTCAGCTGATTACCCTGTAGTGGGTGAACAGGGAGACAATTGTAGAGCTACTCTCCCTGATCCATGACGACATATAAAGCAGGATTAACATCAGAACTGCCTTACCCCTGTTGCTGAAGCTCCTGTCAGTCCTACATTTCCTTGCAACTGGCAGCTATCAACACACTGTGGGCATGATGCATGGCATGTCCCAGCCCATATTTTCGTATGTACTTTTGCAGGTGCTGAAAGCACTCCTGCACCATGCCTCCCGGCACATCTCCCTACCCACCAACCTGGCACAGTTAAATGTCACAAAAGCATGATTTTATGCAGCAGCCCACATGCCTAACATAACTGGCACTCTGCACTACACCCATGTGTCATTGGTTGCCCCCTGGCCATCCAAAGAGGTATACCGCAACAGGAAGCAGTATCACTCCATGAATATCCAGGTCACCTGCGATGCTGACTTCATGATCACACACTGCCGTTCCCGCTACCCTGGTTCCACACACAATGCTATGGTACTGCGGAACAGCATACTGCCTGCATACATGGAAAGCCACAATGGACATGGATACTCGATGAGTACAAGTGTCAACACACAAACTGATCTTGCAGCACCAGTGAAATGCTATTTGAAAGGGGGCGGGGGGCATTACCACAACTGATCAATGCATGCCCTGTCAAGGCCATGTAGATGCAAGACCTGCCCTCTCACCCCGCACATGACAGCCACCAACCCATAGTACTAGGACATGCAGGACAAAGCAGTAGTATGTCGGCAATGCATATTGCCCCAACAGGCAAGCAATACACACACAGAGGAATGCAGGAACCACAATGAAATTGATGATACTCCTACACATCGAATTTCACAGTTCAGAACAACTGCACAAAGACAATGCAACAGTGGCAGAAAATAATGCCATGTACTCTGGTAACCATTCGTGAAGCCATAATGAAGGGATCAGACCCAGCATAACTGCAAAAGAACAACAGATCACCCATCAGGGCACATGCATCATGGCAACGTTCAGGCACAACTCAGGCAACAGGCATTCTGCCATGCCAATCACAGATCATGAAAACAACAAGTGCTGAGTGTGAGTTGTGTGCATGGTATACAATGACAATGCATATGTTCCCCCATAGTAAAATACTCTACATTCAATTACTGTGATGGTAAATCATGTTGTATGACAATTCAGGAAAAATGCATGCACAGAGTGCCCATCAATATGCTTTTAGAAAAGGCAACACATCCACAATGCACTTTGACTGAAATCTGTGACCTTTGCCCTTGCAGGTGACTCTGGATACCCCCAGCTACGATGGCTAATGACACCTGTGTGCAATCCATGTGCACCAGAGGAGGTGGCCTACAATGTGGCACAAGTCAAGACCAGGCTGTGCATAGAGCAGATCTTTGGCCTGCTGAAGGGTCATTTTCGGTGTCTACACCGGACCGGAGGGGACTTGATGTACAGGTCAGAGAAGGTTGGACAAATATTTCGTACCTGTGCCATGCTGCACAACGTCTGCCTAAGGCAAAATGTCCCCCTTCCCCCTGATGAGGACCTGCCACCCTCAGAAGACGGTGACCTGCAGTTTCAGTGCTGCCACACAGTGAGTGGGAGGAGGAAAGGGATTGTCGTCTGGTACGGCAATAACTAATTGATAATTATGTCTGAACACATAGATAATCACATGCTGCTCACCTTTGTATATAGCCGCATTTCAAATACATCACATTCACACAATAAATAATTTCCTAGCATTACTTCAAGTGACGTAAGTGTGAAAAAATACATATACAACACCCTCCCTACCCAATTCCACCCTCCCAAACACACCATCCCCAATACCCCAACCCACCATCCCAACACCCCTCCCCAACCACCCCCCTCTTCAACACACCACCCCCAACTTCCCTCGCCATCCACTTCCCCCTCCTAAACACACCATTCCCAACACCCATACCATCATACAACCCTTGTGCCTATGTATAGAGTGCCATGACATGTCACTTCCGTAGACTCTTGCCCTTGCCAGCCTGCTCTGGCACAGTCTGGGTGAGATGACGCAAGGAGCAGTGCCTTGGGGTGCTGGGCAATGATTCCTCTGTGGGGGTAACAGAGGTGGAGGGCTCGGATTACTGGCCCTGGATCTGCTGTAGTGTCAAGCGCATGCAAAAATGGAGGGGCTCTGCAAAGGCCGACATGCCCTCAGTGGGCTCCCATGACCTCTGTGCAACAGTGGTGATGGCAGAGGTGGTCTGGGAGAGCTGCGAGCATTGGCATTCCAGGGACCATGCAATCCTCCTGGATGGTCCCTGAAAACTGTCACTGAATACCTGCAGATAGTGCACCTACCGGCCTGAAAAGGGGTTCGATGGACACCTGGCGCTGCTCCATACCATCCAGCTTCACCCATATTGCTGCCAGTGAGTGCTGTGGCACTGGCCTCGGGCTCCGCAGAGGGCCAGGGCTGAAGCAGGGTGACCTGAAGACTGTGTTCTCCTTCTCCTCCTCCTCATCTGGAGAGCCAACTCATCCTGTGTCTACCCCAGTCTGGCGCTGGTGATTCCTGTCTGACACAGGTGATGAGGGGGTGTCAGTGGACAGATGAGTGGGTGCAGGTGTGTTGATGGCACCATGTTGATACTTGGGGATCTCCACAGGGGCTGGCTGTGGTGTGGCTGTCGTAGCACCTGCATCAGCATGTGCTGTGCCTCCTGGAGGGGCCACTGGACACTGATGTGGGGACAGTTGGTGTCAGCACACCTAGAATGGCTGACACTGTACTGGTCTCCTGTGGCCTTGGTGCCTCCCTCCTGCTCTTCCTCCTGCTGCTCCCCCGTCTGGCTTGTGCAGAGGTGGGGGTGGTTGCACTGCCAGTGGTGGCAGCTTCCTGGGCTGTCTCTTCATCCTCAGCCGACTGTGAACCTGTTGGGTGGATAATGACATGCAGTCAGTCACTATGCATACACGTAAGTGGGCTAGCAAGATGCCCATGCAACAAAGCTTGTTCTTCCTATGCACATTTTCTATTATGTGCATGATTGGTTTCAGCCCAATGAGTACAGCTACTGGTAGGTGTCAGTAGTGTCTGCTGAGGGTGTGCACAGCACATGCCTATGAACGTTGCCTGTTGCCATGGCAATATTGCTGGTTGTTGTGGTGACGCAGGGAGTTCGCTTGGCAACATGCACCGTCACAGCACACATGGGTGCTTCCATGGCTTCACATGCACATTTCCCCTACAGTGCATGTACATTATGAAATTATGCCTTATGCATGTAGTCACTGTGCCTTTGTACTGATTGCCATGTGGTTGGCCATTCCCCTGCCCATTGTGTTCATCTATGCTGCGAGACGCATGCTTCCGGCCACTGCATTCACATGGGAGTGGGGACTGATACACTTGCTGCCATCCCATTGGCGTCTGGCTCCAACCTCCATGCTGCCGATCCCCTCTATCCCTTCCCTGTGGAGGATGGAGCTGGCCTTCTCTTCCCATGGAGTCACGGTGAGGGGATCCAAAGCACCACCACCTGTGGCTGAGGTCTCTCCCCTGTGCCTTACTAGGTGTCTGTGTACCCTGGCTTTCACATTATTCCACCGCTTACAGCAGTCTCCACTGTCCTGTGGGACCATGCCTACTGCCACCACCTTGTCCGTGATGGCAGTCTTCCTCTGGTCAGAGGGCCTGCGTTGTCTGCTCCCATAAAGCGCATCAGCGTGGCAGATGACCTCATCTACCAGCATCTGGAATTCTGGCTCAGTGATTGTATGTTTTTGCAGCCTCCTCTGTGGCACCTTAGGCTTCCCCTTTTTTTGTGACATGAATGTGCGAAGTATGGTCTTCAGATGGCAACAGGAAATCGGAGATTCAGAATAGATTGTACTTTTCAAGATGGCCGCCACCATGCTTCCTGTTCCAGTGATGAGGCTATTTCCACTGGCGTTAATTCCACCAGCGGTAATTCTCCCAGATGTACTGGCAAATGTACCAGAGGTAATGGTAATTTAGCCGATTCTGGGTGGAATTTCATTTTTGCCAATAATTCAACTAGAAAGAATTACCATTAACTCGAGTGGTGTGTGTGCATTCCTGCCAAGTTGTAATATGGCAGTAATTCTGCCGGACACTACAGTAGTAACGGTATTACCACCCAACTCATGATGAGGCCCAGTGTAATGTAATGTAATGAGTCATTTGTATAGCGTCTTTCACCATTAGTATGGTCACAATGCGCTGCAGGTTGAACGCCCTCGGGGGACTGAAGTCCAAGGAAAGGGAAATTGAAGGGGGTGATAATATGTGTGTGTGCATTATAGCCAATACGAGAATATAAAGGGTGGCCAAGTCTCTGCTAGCCGCCCATGTCTAGTTGGCCTGTGGATGGGTGGAGAGAGGTAGTTTGGGGAGGTAGTCTAGAGGGGGTATGCAAGAGGACAGTCGTTATGTGTGTAGCTACAGTTTGAATTTTTGTCCTGAAATGTAGCTGCATTCTTATGGCAGAGGTGTTGTGCATAGTGTCTTAGAGTGGTGTAAGATAGTAGATGCTGCAGGGTGGTGGCAGTGGCTTCGGCTAAATTCCACAAGCATGGCGTGTGATATTTTGAGTGCATTAACTACAATGTAACAAGGGCTTAGATTCCCTATCGTTGCCCTACACAACACAATGGTTTCCCTCAACATACAACTTGATTGAATACAATGGCCCTCATTCTGAGATTGGAGGTAAGTAACGTTCCTTACCGGCATGGCGTAAATAGCATGTCCGGGCTGTCACCAGTCCGCTAATAGAGGACTATTACGACTTTGCGGGCACAAGCTTTACGCCATGCCGGTAAGGTCAATTGCGCCATGCCGTTAAAGGCACCCAAAATGCCCTTAGCGGCATAGCGCAGATAACACTACCGACATTGTCCAATGCGGCATTAGTGGTGACCGTAAATAGCGGTGACCGCTAATAACGGTCACCGCTATTTACAGTCACCGCTAATAAGCGGAACCGGAAGTAGCGTCATCGCACTGGAACGGGAAGGAGCACGGCGGCCATCTTTAAAAACACAATCCATTGCCATCCTCACCACACAGGACCCCTGGGACTCTGCTGATTTTTGGAAAAGATCCACCTATAACACCACTATGCCCAAGGCCCTGAAGAAGGGAGCTGCCCACCAGCGGAAAGAAAGGTTCAATGAGGATGAGCTGCAGATGCTGGTAGACACGTTGCAGGAGCATGCAGTGCTGTCATAGTGTTCACAAATAACATGAAGAGAGAGGCAGTACTTAAGAAGAAAGAAATCTGGGCACTTGTTGCCCAGAAGGTCAGTGCTGTGGGGAACACCCCACACACGATTAAAGACTGTCGCAAGCGCTGGGATGACCGGCGACTAAGGGTTACGAAACAGGAATCCTCTGTGGTGGCGGCTGTTGTTGATGTTGTGGCAATGCAAGCATGTCCTCTAGCTCCAGTAATGCTACTACTATTGGAATCCTCTTGGTGTGGGAGGGGGTGTCGTGTGTGGGTGTGCTCCTTTTGTACTGTGCCAGACTCCATGCCTCCACCTGTGCTGATTGTGTGCACCTGTGGCAGTTGTGAACACTGCTCAGGGCCTTTTACGGTAGGTCGGCAATGCCGGTATTTATGGCATGCCGGTAACCACTTTTTTCGCCTTCATGAAGCGTTATTTGCATGTCCGCTTCACTTGTAATCTACTCCAGTTTACGGCATGCCGCTAATGCCGGAATGGTCGGTCACGTGCCCGTGCCCAGACCGCTATTAACAGCATTGTAATTTACGATGCCGCTAATAGCGATCGGGCTGGTCAGAATAGCCTGTAGCAGTAATCGATGCCAGCATTCCTTTCCTGGCATCGTTGTTCCCTTAGCACCAAGCTCGGAATGACTCCCAATGTGTTCTGTAGGAATAGAGAAAAATAGTTGGATACTCATATCTTGGTTCTGGGCAACAACAAAATAGAGGATCACGCTGAGCAGGAGAGGAGCTAAAAAGGTAACGCAGAGATATGATTGGACTGTGCAAACCACAAAGTTGTTTTATTTAACAAGTACCAAATGCCTGGGGTAGCGGAAGTGACATCAAACACTGAGTGACTTCACAGGACATGATGTCACATGGCCATTGGCTCTAATGATACCACAGGAAGTAACTTCATAGATGTAAAAAAGTACATAAGCTCAAGAGGAAAAAAATAACAAGTAGTTACAAAAGCAGGCACACGACTATATAAGTTACCAACCTCATTTTTATTAGAAGCTTGCTTCATATTCTAAGAGTGAACTCATGACATGACAGGGATACACCCAACAGAACAAATGCAGGCCAGTATGGCTATTTGTTGAAAATTACTCCTACCTCACATCTGTTACACCCTTGTGGGCCAGGTGTAGGGATTATATGTTAAAAATGGCCTGTATTCCTGAGTGCTTCCATCACATGCCAATGCAGCCTTACTTGTCATGTACTGGCACTTTATGCATCAAATTCCTGGTATTGTCACCATATGCAAGGTATAGCATCACATGATTCCATCATATGTTCAGTGCCACCTCACACGTCTTAGAAATGCCATCTCGTGCCACGTAACACATAATTTGCGTGGTATTGTCCCCACGTTTGAGGTGCTACACATTTCCAGTTGCAATATCATATGCCAAGTAGAGATTCAATTGCCCTTGTAATGCCATCAAATGGCAGTTAATGCTTCACATGAATTGCATTCACCACATGCAATGTGTAACCTCCCATGTGAAATTTCTGCCATTGAACGCCAAGCAGTCTCAAATACCAAAGTAATGCTATCTAATACTAGTTAATGCCTCATTTGCATGTCCTTATGACCTAATATAGGGTGTACATGTACATGTGCTGTCCATCAGCAATGGCACAAACCCATCACCCCACCACCAGCCCAGAAACCCACAAGCCAAAACAGATAGTACTTGCCATGCATCAAGTAGGGGGTGTACCGAACTTCAACATCGAATCACTATTCAGACGAATTTTGGCTTAAAAACAGCTATTCAGCTTCGGCCGAATACTTTTAGCAATAGTGACTCAAAGCCGAAATCCACTTTCTATGATTAGCTATCTTCTCCCTATTTGGGAGAGTACAGCCAGTCACAGAAAGTGAGACACTTCAGCAGATGCTGTATGCTGCACAAGCCAAATAAGCTGTTTGTTTATTGGCTGCTGCAGCCCGAGCCTCCTTGAAGTAGGCAGTGAGGGAAGGGAACTGTTCCGTTCCCTCACTTCGTCTGTCAATGACGGATCAGGAGGTAAGTCCCAACCCGACCCTTCCCCTCACCATCCAACATACGATGAGGCCGCGCAAGTGTTCAGCACCCTGGCGGCTTCACGAATCCTGTAATCTGGGGCCATGGGTGCAAAGCCGGTGGACCTATTGCTTAATCAATTTCTTGGGGGCCGCTCCACCAACTGGGAGCGGCCCCCATCGATGCACACAAGGCTGCTGGGGACTTTGCTTCCCAGCTGCCTCTGAAATTAGGTCCCCCTAATCCCCGCCAACACACAGTGAGGCAGCCGGAGTGTTCAGCACCCCGGCGGCCTCACCAGTCCTATGCGCTGATATTTATGCAGAGATTTATTTGGCCATTTTGATACAAAATAGCTAATGCCCACCTTAGTTCTGGATGATGATAATTTGGGCAGATTTCGGGCTGCCATCAAAGTTTGTGGAGCTATGTGAACCAATTTAAATTACACTTGCAGACTAGAGAAGACCAACACATATTTATTTTTATAAAATTGTGATCATGACTGATTTTACCTCCTGCTAATAACAAACAATTGAAAAACACATTTCTACCAATGCAATAAGATTCTGGGCATATTTCCTCTCCTACTCTGATCTCAAGGGAAGGGCTCATTGAGGGCAGTGCAGAGATGCTCGGTGCCCCCTCAGGTTTTGCCAGACATAATTAACATTATTCTGATTGAACAAAATCCACCTTGGACGTTAAGCCTGCCAACTGCAATGGGCACTGAGTAGATGTTTTTTTATGCCAAACATTGGTGTCCCCTGCTCTCACTCTCACACACGATCCTTTACTTTTAGTCTTGCAACTGCCCTGAAAAGATGCGGCACTAAACAAAGAAAGCCCATCTCCGAGACCAGCTTGCCATTCTAATTTGATGCAAATAATTGCCTGAGAACCTGGTGAGGTCTATGGGGGTTTCTGGGGAGAGGGGCAAGAATGTACTATTGAGGGGGAGCTTGAGGTGGGAGGGCACCACTTGGAGTGTATGCCTGAGAAATGAGAGGGGGCTAGATTATACTTGCCGCAGCCTGTGGATGTATTTTGCATTCAATGCTCATGTTTCCCTTTCTAAATATTTTTACATGCCTTTTTTAAAGAGGGTTTTTAACAACATTTTGAAGTAACACCGAATACTGCTTCAAAGCCAACATTCGGTGCAACCCTGCCAAAACATGTGAAGCAAATGTCACACATACGCAACGTATGTGTGACATTTGCTTCACATTTTTTTCAGTCACCAGTACCAGATTCTGAATTGCGTAAAGCCCCTCAAGCAACAGCTACAAGAAGTGCCCAGCAGAAACCCTATCCCTGGCGCAAAGCAGCAGAGGCCATCATTGTCAGCATGAGTAGCATCAAGGAGAAAACAAGCCCTGTTAGGGATTACTTTACTGTTAAACTGGATAACTCCAAGGCAGTGTGTTCTGTGTGCTCAGCAGTTTTGTCTCGTGGTTCTGCAAACTCTAAACAGTGCAGCACATCTGCATTGACAAATCATCTGCGTGCAAAGCATCCCAATGACTTAGCACTATATGAAAGAAAAAAAGAGGCTGTTGTTGTAGGAAGAATCAACAGCAATGTGAATCCCGTAAAGTGCAAGAAGGCATTGTCACAGCTATCCATTCAAGATTGCATGGACAAAAATCAAGTCCTACCTCTGGAAAGCCCTTCTGCACATGCTGTGCAAAGCAGTGTTTGTGAAATGTTCATGTTAACTTGCAACCATTTTCTGTCGTTGAGGATCTAGGTTTTTTGTGTTTACTAAGTAAACTGGAGTCACAGTACAAAGTACCCTCACGTAAATATTTTTTGACTCGCATCATCCCTGATATGTACGAAAAAAAGTGCCAGAAGATTGCAGCAGAGGTTCAGAGTGCTGAGAAAATAGCAATTACTGTAGACCTTTGGACCTCTAATAATAAAGCACAATCTTTTATGAGTTTAACAGGACATTGGCTAGCCAGCAACATGAAAAGGCATGGAGTTTTATTGCAATGTGAGGCTTTTGAGGGAAGTCGGACTGGCGCTAAAATAGGCTTAGAATATCAGGAAATGCTTCATAGATGGCAAATGAACCATTCTAAAGTGCATGTGATGGTTCGAGATAATGCAGCCAACATGTGTAAGATTTTCAGAGATGCAGATTTTGTTAGTGTAGGGTGTTTTGCACATCCTCTCCAGCTTTGCATCCATGGTGACCTTTTTGCACAAAGATCTGTGTTGGACATGCTGTCGCATGCAAGAAAACTTGCTGGCCATTTCAAACATTCGAGTTCCGCCAAGTCTGGCTGGCACTACATTTCCTGAACTGCAGTTTATCCAAGATGTGTCAACAAGGTGCAACTCCTTTTTTTTATGCTGGGGCGATTGGTGGGACAGAGGCGGCCAGTGAGTTTGTACAGTGCAGAGACTTTTGTCTGAAAATGTTCTATCTTTGTTAGCACCCAGAGCCCACAAAGGAGATTTGCTCCTATCCATAAAGCACCTCCATGGTTGTTCCTGCTGTCAAAGCTTTAAGGTCCTACCTGGGCCCTGGTGAGTTTAGGGATACTGGTGTGAAGCTTTTGAAAATAGAGCTATTGATGGCAGTAGAAGCAAGGTTTATAGACATGAGGACATACCTATCTTCTCTGTGGCGACCGTAATCGACCTCGGTTCAAATACAAATGTTCAGTGATGAGGTTGTGGCAAATAGTGTCAAATGTGCAATCCACTCTACTGTCTTAACCCTGTGTGAAGAGACCTCACATCAGACAACCTGCAGACCCTGACCTGCAAGACGACGAACCACCACCTAAGAAGAGTGTTGCACCATTTAGACTTTGCTCTTGTCAATAGCAGAGATTCTGCACAATGTACTCCTAGCCCTGGTAAACAGAAGCGATTCTGCACTATTTGCCCTTCGCCCTTGGAAACAGCAGAGACTCTACACTATGTACCCTTCGTCGTCGAGATTCAGCACTATTTACCCTTTGCCCTTGTAAACAACAGAGACTCTACACTAGTTACCCTCGGTTGTAGAGTTTATGCACTATTTACTCTTCGCCCTTGTGAATAGTAGAGATTCTGCACTGTTTACCCGTTGTCCTTGCAAATAGTGGAGATTCTGCACTATTTACCCTTTGTCCTTGCAAATAGTAGATTTTGTACTTTTTACCTCTCATCCTTGTAAACAGCAGAGATTCTGCACTATGTACCCTTTGTCCTTGCAAATAGTAGATTTTGTACTTTTTACCCCTCATCCTTGTAAACAGCAGAGATTCTGCACTATGTACCCTTTGTCCTTGCAAGTAGACGCTACCTTACTTTAATGTTACGTAACTGCCCCTGCAAGCCCTGCATGAAGGGTCTAAAGAGCATTGCATGGGGTACCAAGGAAGTAGTCCTGGGTGCCATTTGGTACGTTTGGCAGCCCCCAAAGGATGTCCATGCCCATGCATGGGTCGCATCGTTTTTTCCTGAAAGTGTTTCTTCTTTGCTGCTCTGAGCTGAAGTAATGGAACAGTCAGCATGCTGCCAGCCTCCTTGCTTGCCATAGAGTCTTCCCTCACACACACTGCAGAGGTTTGGATAGGCAGCAGCAGTGCAAGTCTACATCATTATCATGCCAGGGCCTGCCCAAGCAGCAGCAGTGGCAGGTTCCCTTCCACAGAACAGAGACAGCACAGACACTGTCAATGAAAGCTTCCCTCCCACTGAACGGCCATCTCACAGCTGGCTGCAGAATTCACCTCGCCACATAACACCTGCAGCACAGATAACAGCAGTGCATGATTTCCTCTCACAACTGATCCAGGACAGGAAATCACAGTGAAAGCTTCCCCCACAGGGCAGGCACAGCAGGGCCACCAGCAGTGCTTGCTTCATTGCCACAAAACACGTAGGTCATAGGCAGCAACAGTGCAGATGTCCCTTCTACAACAGATGTATAGCACACCCACAGAAGCAGAAACGTCAGAGCAAGTTTCCCTCCCACATAACCCAAAGGGTATCGTGTTGATTTGCCGACAGCAGTTTTTTCGAAGTCATTTATAACGAAAACATTACTTCTAAGAAACTCATCCAAATATATAGGGGCGGGGGTAATGGGATAAAAGGGTTAAGGATACAAATATAGGGAAGGGGGTTTAGGGGAGGACTCCCCAAATATAACGTTTTTTTAAAGTAATTTTGACAAAAATAATTACTTTGACAAAGGTACATAGAACCACCCAAAGAACAGGTACATTACAAGGTACGACGTTCTTTCATCGACACCCGTTTTTGCGATGGGTGTTTTTACGCAGAGGTTTTGGCAAAAAACATTTCGAAATTTTTGGGGGGAGTGGGAAAGGGCCTATAAAAGGTTGGGGGGGTCAGAAATAACAAAAATAGGTAGAGGACTCGGGATTGAGGGGTGCCCCCCAGTAATAATTTCAAAATTGTTTCGATGAGTTTTTTCAGCAAAAACTCTTCGTAAAAAGACCAGTCATAAAAACGGGTGTCGAAGAAATGACATAGAACCCATTACAAGCAGCTACAATGCAGGTGTCCCTCACACAACAGGAAATTCACAGGAAGCCGAAGTTTAAGCTTCCCTCCCACCACCGGTCCAACATATGCAGCAGGAGTGCGAGCTTCCCTCACTCAATATAAGTACAGCACATGCAATAGCACAGTGCAGGCTTTCCGTGCCCAACATGTGCAGCAAGGGGTGCAGCATACAAGCTTCCTTTCCTCTGAGCAGGTAGACTGAACAGCACAGGCAGCAGTGCAAGCTTCCCCGAACAGAGCTGGTACAACACAGGCAGTATCAGTACACAGATTCCTCACAAAATGGATGCAAGGAGACTACCACCAGTACAAGCTTTCTTCATTGAACCAGTACGACAGAGGCGGCAGAAGTGCAATCTCCATCCAGTGACCAGGCAGGTCAACTGGAACAGTGAGGCCCTCCCACCCACGTAATATGTACAGCACAAGTGTTTCTCAAGTTGGTGCTGTAAAATGCACAGTTTCAACCCATTATTTAAAAACAATTCTTGTGGGAGAACCACGTAGATAACCCGGTTATGGTTCTGGCTCATTTGATGCAATTCAGCAAAGTCATTTAGGCCCCTCCACCTTAAAACCTCAGCAGCCGCCACTGGCACATGGACCAGCAGTGCATGCTTCCCTCTCTGGTCCAGCACAGAGAACCTCAGTGCAAGCTTCTTTCCCACAGAAAGGCACAGTCAGCGGCAGTGCAAGCTTTATTCCCACAGAATAGGCATATCACAGACAACAGTAGTGCAAGTGTCCCTTCCACTAACAGGTACTGAATGGGTAGCAATAGAACAATGCCATTTACATGTTCATCCCTAGTGTGCCATGTACTGGATTGCATCCTGAACTTCACCCCTACTGGGATATGATAGACCATGTGAGAGTTTTTGACCAATCACAGTGAAGTAAATTGAGTTTTACTCCCAATGGAAGAGAACAAACGAGTGGAAACAGATCCTATATCAAGACCGGAGGCAAGCATTATGCTTCACTTCTTTTATTAGCTACAGCAGCCCTTCAAAACGTTAAACTTGTATATATTTTTCTTTTTTAAAACACCAGTAACAAACTGTAGAAAAAACAAGACAATGAAAAAGGGAACTACTGTCCCCCATAGTTCCTTTCATTCTGGTAGTCCTGAGTGCCCTTCTCCTGTCCAATCAGGGTGCCCTGCTCCTCCACATGTCATGCCCTGCCTGGGTCCCTTCCTCTTCTTTTGGCTGCTCTCTAGCAGATAAGTACCTCAGGATTATTCTCAGTTATAATAGAATATATATTGAGGTTATGGTATTCTTTGCATTCTATGAATATTGCTGGTACATTATTTGATTTGTAGGATCAGTAGGCATTCATTGCATCAGAGTGATTATCGTACCAGTTACAGTGTGGACCCCATGATAATGCGGGGAAGTCAGCTTCAGCATGCTATGGTACTAAATGCACGATTAAGCGCTCAGAGGGGTACCATTTGATCGTGTGCCGAAATTAGATCACGTTCCCTGTGTTGGTGGACTGCGGATGCATCGCGTTTCTTGGCCTGTGTCCGTATTATCACCAGAGTGTTCACGGGTGCGCGCACAGTTCATTACTTCAGAGGCGGGGGGCGCGATCCGGGCCAATGAGCAGACTCGTTCGCATCAGGGCACCGGCTTGCGCCTGCCGCAACAGTGCAGCCTACAATTCCCAAGGTGCCCTGTGCCAGAGCATTATCAGTCGAGCGCACCCTTATAGGAAAGGCCAGCGTGCATCGATCTGCAAGACTCTCGCACAAGCGAAGTGAAAGTGAGAGTGATCGTAGTCCCGCCCCTATTTTGCCTATATGCTGGAAACCGGAAATTGCGACATGTGCAACACCAGTAATGGTACCTATACCACAAAGAATCTTTGAGACAAGGTATCCGTTGAGAAGACCCTATGAGAAGCACCTGCGAAAGACTGATGGCCTCCTGAACGGAGCGCCTGAAGAAGTGTGAAGATGTGAAAAGGAGAAGATGATGACGTCACAAAAAGATAATAATGATTTAGCATTTATATAGCACTACAAGCCCTCAAGTATCTGAGCACTGTTTATTATTACCCACAGTGTGTGGTGCTCATTTAGTGACATCAGAAGAATGAAAGACTGATTTGGCCCAGCTGGGATTCGAACCTGCGTTAGCAGGCTCTGCACAGATGTCAAAGCAATTGCTCTACTTGCTGTGCTATCAGACTGGCTGATGTGAATGATGCAGTGGGAAGGATGACAAGAGAAGAGAATGCATAGGTGATATAGAATTTGATGACGAAGTGAAGAATTGAGAAGGCTTTTATGTGCGGAATGAAGTTTTCACATGTTAAGAGCACTGCATAAAACACAAACCATTTTACAACTGTACAGAAACTGCAACACAAGTAGACTAAGTATTCATAAGACTGGCTATATGTAGTATATAGACTGCAGGCAGTGCCGCCAACATATATGTATATAGAGTTCTAGACATTTAACGATACATTTTAGTAAACGAGTCTCCATGAAGAAAGATAGATTGGAAGCTATCTTTGTCGCAGCAAAGAATAGGCTCGAATTCGAAGCAAGACCAAAGAGGCTGTCCGACTTGATGTCAAAGACTGGAAGCAGCCAAGAACTGGTTATCAGCTGTGAAGAACAGTAAAACGTGACAAACCGAGGCATCCCTTGATAAATTGCAAGGAGAGAACACAGTGGGTGCCAAGTTTCTTTATTAAGGACAATTTAATACCATAATACTAGAAAATTCACGGTCTCTGCTCACATGAGCCGAGGGTGAAAATAGACATTGGGCATGGTGCAGCAGATTAAAGATAGCGAGGGCTCAAATCCCTTATATTCCCAGAGACAAGAAGCTACTACAAGGCCGAGTTCAAAGACAATGTGAATGGCAGATGGCATGAGTGATGAGAGACGTCAGGCTAATTAGGTGGGGACATACGCTCAAGTCCACCCACCAGCACCATGGGTACCAGTTTACGTGCTGCTAGAACATCGAATGTTCCAGAAGGGTACAAGCGTGCCAACCAATTGCAGAAGGCCATATAACAAAGAACCTTATAGTTTAAGAGCTAATTAAGTGTTGTGTTTCTAATTACTGTCAAAGATGACTTGCACTATGACTTGCACTAGGGGAATGCATGAGTGCCCATCTGACTGTAGAGACCCAATCACGATCCTATCCCAAATAGAAAGTATACTTAGATGTTCCCCTTGAGCCAAGCACAATCTCCTGTAGGTTTTCTTAATTTGCCACGTAGTATGATGTCACTTATGACAAACATTTAGTATGAATATGTTGTTTTTTATGAAATGCTTTGAGATCAAGCTGTGCGACATCCGTTGATGTCCGTTGTACTCCCTGTTTTAGACTATTGTTATTAAAACAGAGTTACTTGCCAACTTCCTGGGTCGGTTTTACTGCTTCGTGTAAGAGGCTATTCTCCGTCCCATCCATAGTACGACATGTTGCTTGAGTAAAGGGGCCTCTAGGGTTCCCTCCACTCAATAACACTGCATTATTTCAGTGCAACTGCTTTAACCGGCTCACCCTACACCATAGAAGCCATGGCTGCTAGCCAGAGAGACCACACTTGGACTGAGGAAAGTGAACATGAGGAATTGACAGAAGAGGATTCTGATCTCACCTTAAGTTTTTAGAGGGTGTTAGGGGAATCCTTGGCCCAGTCAGTGGTTTTAGAAGAGAGACCCTAGGCAAGAATATGTTAAATAAAAGTGCTGGCAAAGACAAAGAGGATCCTGATGAGGGGCCATCCACGGGTAACCCAGAGAGGGGTACTGACAAGGGGAGCAAACCAGCCAGAAGAGAAATGAAGAGAGGGTCCCTGGAATGGCCCTCGTGACCTCTTTACGCATGACAGCTCAAAGACTGAGAAACAAGAGATGCCAGTCACTATTTGGCCAGCCCCTAGGAGGGCCAGTAAATTCTACATAACTGAGCAGATATTCTCTTAGACAACCATTCAAACCCTATCCAATTGATGTCTTCGCGGACACAGATGCCTCAACACTGGACCAGGTTGACTAACGATATATATCCAGCTGTGCTGACATGATTAGAGACACCACAACCTAGTAACATTAGCCACAAAGCAAACTCGCATCCCTGCACGAAGTTACACTGGGACACATGTGCACACACCAAGCACATGCATACACAGCTCTATAGATAGAGGACAGATACTTGCAAATACTGTTGAAAGTCTTGCTTATTTTCTTTCATTAGTCAAATGCAGAAACGCAGAAACGCTACAGAGCAAGAGTCACATAAAACAAGCTTGCAGCTGCTTATTGCAACTAACCATATGGAACTTCAGGGACATATAAGGAACCTGGAAGAACTGCATACTACTACCCCCAAGAGAAAGCAATACAATAATACATATAGAGACATAGAAAAACCAAAGAAAAACTGTAGTGAAAGTGCATGAAGCCACAGGCCTCAGAAAGAGGAATGAAGACATGCAAACTCGGCAGCACGAAGCATGGGGCCAGTGCTCGCAGCCAAGGACAAAGGTGGGTGGAACATTCCTGGCTCCAGTGGCAAGGAGTCACCTGAAAAATAGCAGAATAAAGCCTCACTAATTGTAGACCAAAAGCTCAGTTTTGTGGTCCTCACCCATGTGATGTGCCGAGCCAAACAATAGCCATTTACCCGTGGTGGGAGGAGAAGCTGTTCCCAGTGAAGCAGCCAATAACTGATACATTTTATTTATTTGCACTTTTTAAATCACTCACACAGCCCACAGGTATTGAGGCACTGTTACAGGAATTGTTTGTTTTTTAGTTGCGTAATTGTTTTTTTCTGTCTTAGTTGCATATTTATAACGCACTTAAATACCCAGAGGTTTCTAAACACAGACCTGGGGATCGAACCTGTGTTGCTTCGTGTCGTCTTGCTTCCAAAGGCAAACACGTTACCGCTGAGCTATCCTCCCGGGACGATGTGTTGTCATTTGTTGCCCAACAAACATTGCAATTCGCAGGCACTCTCTCAGGCTAGGTGGATATAACAGTGGCAACAATTGGAACACAGTCTTTCTCATCACCCTGAGAAGGTACACAGAGTGCTAAGAACAGAGCAGAGTCCCAGGCCTGAGGAGACCTGCTCCAGATAATCATGGAGCACAAATCATAGGGTGGAGGTTAATGGGCAAGGGCCAATGGTAGTCTTGCGACACTGCAAAAATATAATAGATTGTTTTTGGGGAAGTATCAGACAGGACCACCTGACATGGAAGGGCCAGTTAGCTAACACCTACAGGTGCCTTCTATAGGCACTACCACCCCAGCCACCCAATAGCATGGGCTTGTAGGTTTTTTGGGAATGGTTCTAAGTTGTGATGACATTTGCTAAAAAAAAAACCCTAACACAGGCTCAAGGGCTGTGATTGCTGTAGATGTGTTGGTTTCCTGTATGATCCATGTCTTTTATGGAAAATAAAGGACAGTTCTAACTTGCCCTTGGCTGAGTCCTCCATCATTACCGGTAGAAGGTTTGTTGGCATGAGCCCTCTGCTGAACGGGGATTGTGTAGCAGGAACCTTGTTCCTCTGGTATACCTGTTTACAGAAAGGCCTCTTCTACTGCACAGGTACAGGGATAAGAAAGAAGCCCCAAGAGGCTACTGATACATTCTGCAGGTTGAAGGATGCTTTCTTACT
This sequence comes from Ambystoma mexicanum, assembly GCF_040938575.1. Lineage (NCBI taxonomy): Eukaryota > Metazoa > Chordata > Amphibia > Caudata > Ambystomatidae > Ambystoma > Ambystoma mexicanum. Next base: position 1,264,384,773 of record NC_090932.1, on the reverse strand, counting down.
AAAACCAGTGTTTCCCAGCCTCATACCCCCTGCCCCAGGGCTGAAAAATGCAGGGGATACGCAGGCGTCCACAGAGTAGGACGACCACACTGATTACTATGACACAGATACCGATATCCCAACAGAGGACAGCGTGAATACCTATGAGCCTAAAGCCAGCGCAGTGGAGACCCTACAGGATGACCCTGATGATATGGCGGATATGTTTGAGCCAGAGACTATAAGACATCCTAGGTCAAGCCCCTAGAGAAGGAGACAAGATTCCGGCTGAAGGTGGAATGCCCTAGGCCAGAGCGAGCTGCTGGGAAAGGTAGCAGAAATCCAAGAACTAGACCGTTAGATGCTCACTTTCATGACCAAAGCATCCATGGACATCAGGAGAGGCATGGATCACATGTTGGAGAGCTGCCAAGATAAAGTGCTTGACCTGGCCGGGCCCATTGCGAAAATCATGGATCTCTCAGAGCGAGCCAGAGACACTGGGGAACCGGTGGATGCGCATGTGCTAGAAAATTGGGCACAATGCACCATGTGCATGTTTGGAAATGCAAATTGCACCATCTTTTCGGAGAGGGGGAGAAGCTTGCTCTTGAAGATTGATAGCAAGTTGGGGATTTAGCCTCTCATGAGTCTGGTGAAGGATTACTCTTTGGCAAGGCTTTTGCAAAGGAAATGAATACTGAGGCGAAAGGGCGAGGTGATTCCTGTTTGGCTGTGGCGAGTGAACCTGCAGCAGAGGAGAGAGGAGAGAGGAGAAGGAGAAAGCGAAGGCTCCCTGCTACTACCTGTTATTCACCCCAAGGCGCGTGTGCCTTTGAGGATTGCGACTGACTACTTAAGGCCGCCTTGGACGCCCTTGCGGCGTAAGCCCCGAGGCGAAATGGCGAGGTGATTCCTGTTTGGATGTAGCGAGTGAACCTGCAGCAGAGGAGAGAGGAGAGAGGAGAAGGAGAAAGCGAAGGCTCCCTGCTACTACCTGTTATTCACCCCAAGGTGCGTGTGCCTTTAAGGATTGCGACTGACTACTTAAGGCCGCCTTGGACACCCTTGCGGCGTAAGCCCTGAGGCGAAAGGGCGAGGTGATTCCTGTTTGGCTGTGGCGAAGTGGGGCTCTTCCAACAAATTACAAACTCTTACAGAGCCCAATATGATCGCTGGAAACACAACCGTCCTATCTCCACGGACTCGAGCGCAAACAAAGCGTTGCGCCGGGAATGAGGACGTTATGGCAGAGAGATCGAGACAATCCCAGGCTAGTCGCTATTACTCCTGTGCCTCGGACTCTGAAGAAAGATCTACTCAGGTACTTGACTATAATGATTACATCATTACTGCTGCTGGCGCGAATCATACTATTGCTCCTGAAATTGCTATTGATTTACAAGTCTTTCACAAGACGAATATTGACTTATCATACAAAGAAAACATTGCACTTACCTCACGGATTGATGCTGTGCTGGTACCGAGTGCATCGCGGCGGCTGTCAGGCCTCGACTCTGGCCCCCAGGGGGGCAGGGTGACTCCCTGATGAGTGGAGCCGTGCTGGAGTGCCTGTGTACCTTGGCTGCGCGGGCTGTTGAACATGTCGGCGGGAGCGATGTACCCGTGGCAGCCAGCTTGGTGGGAGTGGCTCATGCGGCTCGCCCGCCTTTTGTGCTTCCAGCGGCTCTTGAAGACGTGCGTGAGCTCTGCAGTTTGATTACCGACCGCGTCCAACCGCGGGTCTGCAGTTTCGTGGCAGCTCTCCCGGCTGGTGAGGTTGCTATGCTTGCAGTTGACGATGGGGGGGACATCCCCTTGGACTCTGGCTGCTCGAGCGGGGCTGCTGTGGTACCAGTGCAGCCACTGCCGGTTTCATTACACCTCGCTGCTTCGACTGAACAGCGAACTCAGGTAGAAACGTTCGGTACTGCACCCTTGTCGGCTGACCGTATTCCTGCGTGTAAAGATGCACACGCCTTTCCCAATATTGCCTCAATAGACCTCTGTTCTGCCGGGATGCAGAACCCCACACAGACATCAGCAGCCAGTTCAGAGCGGAGAAATTCTTTGGATGTGGTATATAGGGTGTTACAGAACCTGCTCCAAATAAATAAAGCACATACTCCAAACCATCCACCTGAACTAATTTTAGAAAACGAGGGGGGCACCAGAATGTCCTTAAAGAGAAACAACAACAGACTTTCGAACCCTAACGAGGATATCTGGCCAAGGGTCACATATAAACACCAAGATTAAGCGAAGGGCACTCTAATCAAGAGGTGACTCAGACTTCTCCGACGACCGTGCTTGACTCTCAAAAAAGACTTTCCAGCAATCGGAACATTCATGTTCTAAATCAAAATGATGCATTAAACACATCTGACTTGAGACCCAGTGCTGTTTCAGTCTCAGATGATTCTTCAACATCAGACTCTTCATTTGTGGATCGGCCTTTCACAAAAGTAAGAAGGTCTAATATGGCTAAACTTCAACAAAAACAATTTACCAAAGACTCAATGCATAGTCTACGGGCTTCAAAATCTACATGTGACCACGTGCCATTAAATGAACTACAAGCTCTGTTAACCTCTTCAATGGCTATCTCAATGGTGCCATTCACAAAACTATATGAGTCTATCAATGACAGTACTAGGGATCTAACAACCCTGGTAGCACTAATGAATTCTAAACTGATACATCTGGAAGAATCGCAGTCAAAACAAATTAACAAGCAAGAAGAGATATTTCACAAGATGACGGACATTACTCTCATCCTTGAATGATCAAAAAAGAAGCGATGCACTTGACAAAAAACTATTGGCAGAGGTTGCAAAAGAGGCTTTGGCGCTGTTCCGCCATAACCATAGGGCCGCATCTCCGACACCTCAACCTCCAGGTGCAACGGTCTCAGATACTGACCGCCACGATCCAATTCAAGTATTGGCAAAAGTCGTTCAGCCAACATGCACTGATCAAGCAGGGGTCTCTGACGTCTTACAAATTAATCTGGCTCTGCCCACAGTGGGGACGGCCTCAAATGACCCTACTGGAAGGGCGCGAAAGTCGAAAGAAGGAAGAACTCCAAGTTTAGAAACTAACACTGGAACAATGAAACCACCAGCTGCTTGCAAGTTGCCTACGAACAGCGGAACCATTATTCTTGATGATGTAGACACTACTGTCTCGCCGGGAACTGCGGCAGAGACTTCTTTTAACAGTGCCTTTCTTCAGGCAAGAAACACTGCTAATTTGGCCCAATTTAGCGTGCAAGTTGCATCATCTTCATCACTCCCCAATGCTGTGCTATCACCGAACACTAAGGAAGTGGTTGTTGAATCAGCCCATCCCAAGACTGTTGATTTGTTTTCCATCTTCAATGGTGGCTCTCACCCCACTCTGTTAACAACAAAACAGATACAGCCTCATAAACAACAAATAAAGAAACCCAAAAACCTTCCAGGGAGGAAGATGAATCGAGCGTGTGGGGCCCGAAAATTTTTGCGGAACATTAAAGTGATCCAATATGTAGAGAAGGTGAAAGCACCCAATACCTGTCTTCCTTTAAAGACACCTGAGAACAAGTCTACAACCATTGTTCCACCACCGATACTACTAGAAAAGGAAGTCATTCAGATCGACAATGCCTTGCAGGATAGTTCGGATGCATTATTGGACCTATCCGTGTACAACGATCCAGAATGTGAGGATAGTGAGAAGCAGCCCGACAGGTCTACAGCGAAGGCTGCATCAGACAGTCCCAAAACACAGGAAACACTGAGAAAGGTTACACTTACCTTGCCAGTTGACAGCGGTGCTGCGCTGCCTAGGAAAACCGTGCTCACTTCCTCAGACGGGATGATTAATGACAGAGAGCTGATTAACAGCGAAAGAACATGCGCAATTGTTGAAAACGTTATTGACGTGGCAAACGACACTCTGCCGTTAAGTCCCGTGTTCCACACCCTACAAGAAAAAAGGGACCTAATAAGGGCTAACCTACAGAGATCTACCTTGCCTACTACGAAGCCTGACCAACTGTCATCTGTTGGGGTAAGTGCTGGTTATGAGAAGTCTTATAGTAATGCTTTAATACCATCACTAAAACGTCCACCACGTGGGAGCAAGGAAAAATATGATACGGAGAGATCTGATAATTCCACCATTACAACAAAGCCTCAGAAAAACAAAATTCATGAAATCAACATCCCTGTATCAAAGATCTTGATTGAGAGAATCGACTCTTGCGATAACCTGATCCAGAATCGCATAAACGTGATAAAACTTCTACATCCCATTCCCCAATTACGTGCATTGAGTTCTCAGGACGTAAAAATTGTAGAGTTCCCTGATGAAAAAAGGAATGATAAGGTGATTTTACATCTATCTTCAAACATAATTGCAGGAGCAATCTTAGAGGCCGCAGACGCCTTATTCTCATTGGGTTTTGAAGCTTACAGGTTCAATGAGTCAACTGGGAAACATGTCATGGAATCTATGTCACCTGATCGATCCTCTCACACGAGGGAAGGATCGTTCGATCCAATCACTCAGAACGAGCACTTTGCTAACTCATCTAACACCAAGAAGGCAGTTGACAAGCAGAGCATTGTTCCTCAGAAACCACATGGCATCTTAAAACTTGGGTTGCCGAAGGTTTCGTTTTCTGAAACCCACCTCGACGCTTTGAGTAGTAAAATGGATATCATTAGAATCACCATAAATGGAGGAAGCAACTGCGAGACTGATGTGAACACTCCATCAAGCAGCCTGATTACTAAGGATCAAATGGACAATTGGAACTGGCTCGCAAAATCCTTAAACAAAAATAGATTAAGTTAACGCCAGGTAGAGGATCACAATCCATCATGTACATTTATATCATGGAACACTAGAGGATTTGTACATCTGCTTAATTCAAACTGGCTGCAGGGAATCCATGTAGCTTGCTTGCAAGAGACATGGATGAGTACCCTTCCTGTGGTCTCTGAATTTGAAGGGGCCCTCAATCCTGCCATTACACTAGAAAAGGGTCGTCCTATGGCAGGGTTGGTGACCCTCATCAGGCGATCCTCGGGTTACCATCTCTTAAAATCGTCAAACTACTCCTCTTACATCCAGGTGTTTTCAACTGCCAATAACAAGCATGGTCTAGAGGGGCAACCAGAGGTGTTGGTGGAACCCAGTAGAATCAGATTGTGGCTGAACACAAACAAAGTCGCGCACTTATCAGAGCGATTTCACAGAGACGGCACAACAGTGGAATATACACTGCTGCTATCTGTGTTTACAGCAAAATACATAGGGCTAAAAAAATTGTCATTCAAAAGCACCCATTGCTTTGACTTAGAGGTGATGAAGAGGAAGCGTCTGATGCGTTCGACGATCCGTAAAATAAAATGCTCCCGAGCCATGTAAGAATAGCGGAAAACCAGCAGGCGAAACAAAACTACAAAAACTGGCTAAAAGGCCACAGGCACCTACTGGTAAAACACGACGCAGAGAAGATGCTGATGTGCCTAAAAAACAAAAATAGTGGAGATTTTTGGCGCATTATTAACAATCTCGAAGCACCTCAAACGTCACTCCAAGCTTGTATGGTGACGGAAGCTGAATGGCAGATGCATTATGAGACTCTTTATAGCATACCGAACATCACCCCAGTTCTATCTACCCTACTGGAATCATCTTGGGACACACAATCTTCAAAAGAAGACATTATGGCCATAATAAAAAAAGCTAACAATTCCAGGGCCCCCGGACCAGATGGTCTAACGAACTTCACAATCAAGCAACATCCTGAAATCTGGGCAGACGTTTGTCTGGAGTTGTTCGGAAGGATAAGAGAACAACAGCAGACTCCTAGGTGATGGAAATCGGCTATAATTGTGCCCATCTTTAAGAAGGTAAACAGAGCCTGCCCTAAAAACTACCGTCCGGTGGCACTGCTAGACGTTCTTGGTAAAATCTACGCTACAGTGCTACAACGAAAACTGATTGAATGGTCGAAAAAGGCTAATAGGGTAGACACAAGACAAGCTGGGTTTGTCAAATACGTTGGATGTTCGTTGAATTTACTTATTCTGAACTTGTTGAAGATGGAGGCCTTACGTACCAACACTAAAGTTTATCTTGCCTTCATCGATTTCTCTCATGCATTTGATACCATTAACCGCGAAATGCTGTGGAATAAGCTGCGACTATGCGGCTGCACACCTGGCTTGGTAAATGCAATTAAAGATCTACATACAGATACTTCGATTTGTATACGACTGGACCAAGCAGGAACGCTGTCTGAAGAGATTAAGACGTATAAAGGAGTTAAGCAGGGTTGCCCTTTGGCTGCCGCTATATTTAGCCTCTTTATTTCGGACATTGGAGATGCCATAAACTCTGTGCAATCTTTTCCTCCCAAACTCCACATGTCGCATATTAGCTGGCTGTTATACGCAGATGATTTGATTATACTGGATTTAACAGCTATTGGCCTACAGAGAAAGTTAGATGCAGTAAACAAATATGTGACCATGAATCAATTGGAGATTAATACCTCCAAATGCGAGATCATGGTGCTTAACAACTTGAGAACAGCTCGAAACAAGACCAAAAGCAAAATTAAATGGAAGCTGGGCCACGATTCGATAGGCTTGTCAAGCAGTGTGAAATATCTAGGCATGCGGATAAGCTCTAATATAAACGACGGCCCATGGATCATTGAAATCAGGAGGAAATGTCTTCAACTCGCCAACCAAGCGTTGCTTATAAATAAAAAATTTGGAAGGTTTTCGCTAATTCCAGTTCGAAACTTTTACCAACAAAAGCTTTCTCCAATTCTAACGTACGGAGCTGAAAATTCGCTGGGATGTCCCGATTCCTTATGGGCTACACTGGAGAACATGTTCTGGTCCAGAGCATTGAGTCTGCCAAAGGGGCTATCCACGGCATGTATAAGATATGAATTGGCACTAACTTCATTGCATGGCAGAATTTGTTGGAACCTCTTGTCTTTATTTCGTAAAGCACAGAAACGCGAGAACATTCCGCAGTTTCAGATCCTACATGACATAGCTTCCGAGGGTCATACCATGGTAGCAATGTGGGCCAAACGCTGTGAAGACCTCCTCGCGGAATTTGATATTACCATGGAAACATTGCATGTCAACCCGGATGCTGCAAAGTTAAAAATCTGGCATGCTGATTGGGCGGCGACATGCGCTCAAAGATCCGACAAGACACTGATGGCTGATGTACCGTCTGAAGCGAGGGCATTTAATGTCCTACAAAGATACATAGGCCTGTTCCCGAGTGCAAACGTAAGAAGAGTGTTCATGCTGTTTAGACTGAACGCCTTCAAAACTAGAGAGCGGCTCAAAGTACGGGATCGTAATGCATCCTTAGATACAGCATGTAGGTTATGTGCACGTGAGGTAGAGACCCTCAAACATTTGGTATTGTTCTGTAGTAAATTGCGAGACGTGCGATCAATCCATCTGGGCTCATGGGCCGAGGACCATCCTTCACTATGTGCCGACGAATGGTGGGAGAAAATGTTCAATGGGATCGACATGAAGTTGATACTCCCACTCACATCTTTCTTAATCGTGATTGAGAACTTGTTGAAACTGGACTTACCTCAATCTTAATTACTGGGTTGTTAGAAAGTTGTAACAGTTAATTTGGGTTTTGGCAGGATTGGGTGCAATCAATGAATTATGTGCAGGAATTGATGTTTGTAACAAAAAAAACTCTTTTTTTAAAGGTTTGTTTTGAAACCAATAAAAATATTTTTTTAAAAAAAAGGAAATGAATACATTTGTGGGGACCTTTACTGTGTTCGAGAAAGCTCAAGTGTCCATAAGGAAAGTTTTCCCCAGTAGGGTTTTTTCAGGGACCGGCTGTTACAGGGGTAGCTCGGCCGGTTTCGTTAATTTCCAAAGGAGACCCCAGGGGCCTAAGGCGCAATATTGGCAGACGAGACAGCAAGACGCATTCTTCCCCAACCGAGGCAAAGGCTCTAGAGGTTGCTGAGGCAAAGGTTAATACTGACTCCAAGGTACACCCACAGATGAGCTAACGCAGTGTGCAATACCTTTAAGTGGGGGGCAGGACACAGCCATTTGTAGAAAATTGGCACAAGCTATCAAGTAATGCATGGGTGCTCCAAATGGTATCAGGTTTCCGCCTAGAATTTTAGAGACACCCAGGCAAGCGTGACTTCCCCTCAGATGCAGACCTCGCTGGAGGAGGTTCATCTGTTACAGAAGCAGGCGATAGACGGGCAGACCCCCTGATCCAAGGTTTCCACAGCAATATGTTTCCAGTCCATCGCAAAGACAAGGTGCGTTCAGTCATAAACCTCAAGGAGCTCAACAGCTGGTTAGTTGACAGGCATTTCAAAATGGAGGGGATCCACCTCCTTGGGGATATCCTCAGGAAAGGTGGCTGTTTGGCGAGGTTAGACTTGAAGGAAAAATATCTCACTGTGCAGGTAGCAGTAGATCACTGTCCCTTTTGAAGTTTGCCTGGAAAGGGCAATCCTGACAGTTCCGAAGCCTGCTGTTCTTCCTCTGCTCAGCCCCGTGGGCATTTACCAAATTGATGAAGCTAGTAGCAGTGGCACTCAGAGAGAAGGGAGTGAGGATGATCATATATCTGGACGATATCCTGTTCATGGCAGTGGACAGGGAGCGTCTGCAGGTTCAGTGGCAGTGGTGCGACTTCCGTCTTGACTGACCTAGAGTCCATAGTGAACGAGGAGAAAACTGCACTCACCCCCAACATGAAGGGGCAGTTCCCGAGTTTTGTGCTATACACCAGGAAAGTGACATTGGTACTATCGACTCATAAGATGAGGGCGATAAAGAATGAGTTGAGAGTAGTCCTCAGGAGATCGGTTATATTGCTTCGGTGTCTAGACAGAGTAGTAGGTCTGCCGGCAGCTTCCATCAAAGTGATTTTCCCTAGCCCACAAAAGGGCCCTGCAGAGGTTGAAGATCAGTCATCTTCAGGGAGGTATGCACTACCACCAGCTGGTCCCACTGGACGAGGAAAGCAGGACAGAGCTTCGGTGGTAGCTGCACAATAGGGAAGCATTTCGTGGTTGAGCTGTATTCTGAGACGTTCCAGAGTTCACCATAGAATCTGACCCAGCAGGTCAGGATGGGGCGCCAGATGCGGGCAGATGCAAACAGAAGGAAAATGGTTGCTGACAGAGCTCGAATTACACATCAACTGCTGAGAGCTGCTAGCAGGCTCATTTGCAGTAAAGGCACACTGTTGCGCGCTTATGCGGATGGACAATATATCTGCATTACGATATATCAACAAGCTGGGGTAACAAGGTCCAGGATGCTAGTGGAGCTAGCAAAAGATTTCTAGCATGTTTGCCTGGCTCGGTGGATCTCGGTAACGGCAGAGTGTCTGCCGGGGGCACAGAACACAATAGTAGATTGGAACTCCTGCTATTTATGGGATTCGAGCCATTGGAAGTTGTTATTATTATTAGGGAATTTATGGTGCACACAAACACCCATGGGCAACCTGGCACTATCAGACAGCTGAACAGCAGGAACAGGGGCAAAGAAGAGATAGGTCTTGAGAGCACGTCTAAAAAGAAGATAGTCATCCATGGCACAAACAGTTAGAGGCAGAGAATTCCAAAGTTGACCAGCCACCATGGAGAAAGAGTGCCCGCCTTTACACATGTATCTAAATTGGGGCACTAGCACAAGCCTGCCTTCCGCCAAGCACAGGGACTGAGAGGGAACGTACTAGTTCAACTTCTTCTGCAGATATTCAGCACCTGCAAGATGAAGAGCCCGGCATAAAACAATACATAGTGCCTTGAAATTAGCTTTCTTAGCAACAGGGAGCCAATGTAGTTGACGCAGAATCAGTGAGGTATGCACCATATGGGGAGATGAAGTGACCAGGCTAGCTGCAGCATTCTGCAAAACTTGAAGGCGGTTAGTCCGGTAAAGTGGCTGGCCAAGATACAGGGAGTTGCATTAATCTAAAGAACAGAGCACGAGAGCCAACCACCGGGGCATGAAATTGCAGAGGCACAAAAGGTAACATTTTGTGGAGAATTTTCAGCTGGAGATGGCCTTTCTGGCAGACAGCTCTGATTTGAGTTTCCATAGACAGGGAGGAGGGGAACTTAACTCCCAGATCTTTAACCACAGGGAAAGCGGGAGGGAAAGGACCAAGAATAGAAGGCCAAAATGTCGGCATCCAAAAAGAGGTATTCCCAGTAAGCAGCACCTCTGTTTTATCACTGTTGAGTTTCAAGCAATTAAGGCTCATCCATCCCCCCACCGATTGGAGACAGGATGGTTTCCAGTTGTGATGGATCTTTCCTTGGATTTTCCGCAGATGATTCCCTATCAGCCAGACCTACTGACGGACCCATCAGGAGCATTACACCCCTTGGTGCAGGAGCATAGGCTCGCTTTGATAGAGTGCTGGGTTTCAGGCACAGATGGAATATGCCAGAGACTTTTGGAGAAAACTGTTGAGTTCATCAGAGTATCTTGGGCCCCATAAACTGCCTGGAGTAATGGTGCCGCTTGGCATACCTGGGAAAGGTGGTGTGGGCGGCGAGGTGTTCATCCCGTTTCTGCCCCTGTAGTGCAGGTGATACATTTTTTGGCCAAGTTACCCGGACAGCGAAGAGCATTATGGACGGTGGCAGTGTACTGGTCTGCCATTTCATCGAGGTACGAGCTAGAAGACAGCGCATCAGGAGGCGAGTATCCAGCAGTCATTCGGTTGATCAAAGGAGTAAAGTTTAGCAAGCCCCCTTTAACGAAATATTCCTCTTTGTGGGACGTCAAGGTGATGCTCAATTTATTCAATCAGTGGCCACATAACGAGCTGTTGTCAGTGTGGCAACTATCCTGCAAGTTAGTCACCTTGCTATGCTTGGCTACTTGCAGGCGGGTGTCTGACGTGAGGGCTCTGGAGGTAGATACAAAGGTATTCTACCCAAAGAGGATCACATCTAACATAGCGCAGTGTACCAAGAGCAATTCCACAGTGATCACTTATTCATACTTTCCCCAGAACGCCAAGTAATGCATGGTGCAATGCATCAAGCGGTACAAAGCCGCTACGGCAGATGTCAGGCCACACAGAGTATCACAGCTTTTGATGGCATGCAGCAAGCCTTTTCGTGGCATTGCCTTTGTCACCATATCAAAGTGGGCGAGGGAGTTAATGACATTAGCAGGGATCAATGTGCCTATTTGCGGGGGGCATTCTGTCAGGGGAGCCATGGCTTCCAAAGCCTTTTTGGCAGGCATTTCATTGCAAGATATCATGAGAGCTGCAGACTGGCCTAGCAATTCCACGCTTAGGACCTTCTATTTCAAGCCGGTATCAGCCATAATGCTTGCCTTCAGTGTTGACATAGAATGAAGATTACCCAAGCTTACTGCACAGGAAGACCTGATTCTATTAAAGACACAGAGGTAAGCATTATCCCTCCCGATGAATGTGTGCATTGTATGCTCATTTATATGTGGATGCTAAGCGTATTCCACTCTCTAATTGCTGATTCTCTCCTGTTGCAAGGGAAGAGCAGAAGAACGACTGAGCAAGGACGAGGCTAGAAGGGATGTCGGCAATGGAATTGGTGTCCAAGCAAGATCTCCAATTGCTGCTCATCAGGGGCGGAGTTCCACACAGAGTTTTGAGTTGATGAATTGGTTTTGTTTCGTTGGACCTATTGTTGGGAGAAAGTGTCAGTTTCAAGGCACCCAAAATAAGAGGAAGTGACCCAGACAGGGCATGACATGTGGAGGAGGGGTGCGCCCTAATTGGACAGTAGCAGGGCACTCAGGACTACCACAAAGGAAGGAACCATGGAGGAACTGTAGTTCCCTTTTTCATTTTCTTGTTTTTTCTATATTTAAAGTTTCAAAGAAGTGAAGCATAATGCTCGCCTCCGTCTCTTTAATTTGATCAATACTCCCTGTGCTGTAAGCTTGGATAATCTTCATTAAAACACCCACAGGCAGGGCTGTCACTGGTGTACCCATGGCCCGAATCACACAATGTGGATGTCTGTCCCTACTGCACCATTCTTTTTGATACCAGATTGTTGTCAACCTCCACCGTCGTTTCTCTGACATGTCTTCCCCATCCAAGCCCGCCCTCCCCCATCCCCCATCAATCCTGTATGCCCATGGTCAGGACCACCCCTGCAGGTACTGCCCTTTACACCTAGTACAGTTAATCCCTGTGCCAGAGCTAATTTATAGAGGAGTGCCGCTCCATGCCAGGCACTCAAATGCCCTCGATAAGAACAAAGAACTTGTACTCTTCCACTTTTCATAAATAGGCTTACATCCATGCCATACAAGACTCACATCATGTGGGATGTGCTTTACCAATCTTGTTTTCTTCTTTGCATTTATGGCCCCTGTACATCTTGATTTCCCCAGTATAAATGCAGGACTATGTGTTCCAGAATCCAAAGAAAAAACAGGAGAGGGCAACCACCTCCCAGATGGGAGAGGGCATGCTGGCATGTATGGGCTCAGTTGCCATCGATCGTTCCATAGCTCTCCTAGCCGCCTGTCTGAAACTGACGATCAGTGCCGGCCCCAGGGGCACCTTGCCTCCCGCTCAATGTCACGGAAACAGCGCCTATTGAAGGATCACTGCCTGATTCTTTAATAGGCGCTGTTTACATGACTTTGTGCTGGAGGCAATGTGCCCTTATTTGCTGCGCTGTGGGGGTGCCCTTGTGCGGCCGCACCCTCTGAGCGCACCTTGAGCCAGGGCTGCTGACGATGCATTGCTTTGTGGAGGAGGGTTGCACGACTGTGACGAGAATGAACTGGAGCAGGTTTAAAGGAAATGACCCTTTAAGTAACTAAACATTACGCCCCCAACGTCCAAGTACCACTGTCCCACTTTTAACTTTGTGAGGTTGCAAAGAAGCTACGTCAGTGCGCACAACCAGGACCTAAACAAAAAGGGCATTGCTGCTTGAAAACAAATACACTGCAGTTGTTTAGAAGAATGGCTTGGGGTCCGACTGAAGACGTCTGGAGAACACTGGCCCTATGCATGGACGTAGTGCTTCTGCCAGCAACTCAAGCTGGCCTGGCCCCGCATGGCTTTACTGAGGATGTCCTGTAAGAGATACTCCTCTGCAACCTGAAGTGGCACCCCCATCTTTCCTGGACCATATTTCAGCCTTTCTCAGGTGGACGTGCCCTAAAACATTTCGTATCCCATGATGCAGCGGGGCTACTGGTGGTTTCATTCCCGTGATGACTGGAATGTAGGGTGTGCATGGAAAGCTTGATTAGGTTTCCAAGGACACAAGACCACATTGTGTGGAAAAATCTTAAAGCAAGCTGGTCCAATCACCAGAGAGCAGAACTGTCAGACGTCACATGGAAACAACAGCTGTCACCAGGCTCGGACGGGGCTTTAGGGCAAAAGGCTCATGGCGGAACAAAAAACACAAAATGCTGGTGTGGGGCCACTGTTTGGTCAAGGTGGGCCACTTTTTTGGCCAATTTGGGCCAGTTTGATGAGTTAATGCACTCTGCGGCTGGTAGTTTTGACCAGTGTTGCTGAATAAATATTCTTTAAAATGCACAATTTGCATCACACTTTATCAACATTAAAAAAAAAAACGTGGTTACTGTTCAAACAGTGTCACAAAAGGAATGAATAGCCATATTCAACTGTGGGCCACTTTTTCATTGGTGCCCGAGACAATTTTATGACCCAGGCTGTCACGCAGGCCACTGTAGCCAGATCCATACGACTGGAATAAGTATCAAGTGCTCAAATTGTTCTGACGTAAGTGCCTTCAATAGAGGAGGGTCCCTGTAGCGCTTAATCTATTGTCCTTGGTCGTTATAGCACAGATGAATGAAGAAGTTATCTGGTGAACTCTTCTACTCGTGCAGTACTATTCCAGGGACAAAATAATATATGACAGCGTCCATCTTATTCATGGAAGGAGTACAGACACATCCCCCACAGGAAACTGTCCCAGCGAAAGCTCAGAGTATTGACATGCCAAATGAACTGCCTTTTCAGCGCACCATTTTGCAAATATCCCCTAATGCCTGTCTTACACCCTTTTCCTGTGGGGTTTACGGGAACTATCTTTGCTGACGTATGTTTCACAAAGTCAACCGGGGTACATTATCAATGTAAATGTGTGCTCTATCCCTCTGTCAAGCTTGAATCTAATAACACTGTGCTTAACAGTGAAAAGGGGGAAGTCCCCGAGTAGCTCATTCTTAAAGGAAAGTGTGATTGCTGCTGGAGGTGTGATAATGGTCATATGAGAATGTGAAACAACTGTGACTTCATAATGTGCTAGAGACTCAGGCATGGAGTCATGTCTCCTAAATTTTATAGTTAAGATGCTTGATATTACCAAGAATTAGCACCCACTGGCGACAGGCCAACCAATCCGCTCAGCTGGCCAGGAAAGTGGGGCAGTATTAGCCTACGTTCTAATGCAGCTGCTGGCACCTCTTTTGCACTCCGCCATTTGTTTACCACATTCCCCTAATCGCACCTCCGTGGGGCCTCTGGAACCCAAACCCATCTTTCCCAATCTTCCTCTCTATCCCGCTTATCTGGGTCACCCGCTGATGGAACCATCTCACTACCATCCTCTGTGCCCTTGGTGCTGCCACCTTCCTCCACTGGCTACCAGGGAAGCAGATAAGGAACTCTAGTAGTGTTTGTCTGGAGGGCATCTTTTTAGTACTTTCTTTCTTTGAAGCTCTACAGTGCACACAGGCTGCGCAAAACCACCCCCCCCCTGCCAAAAAAGGACCCAATAGCATGCAGCGCTTGGGACTACCAACCCAGACTATTAGGCTGTTACCTATGGTTATGGCCCTCGAACATGACATTATCACCTTATTGTGAATATGTATAGAGACTATTTCACAAAAAGCACTTCAACTTCCTTCTTTTCCAAGCCTGCAGCCAGCCTATGAACGGGGGTGTTCCACCACACATTTAACATGGGCAACATTGTAAAGATGGGGCCAGTAATGGGATCTTCCACGAACTGATGCAATGTTCTAGAGCCTTCAGGAATTATTGGAACAATGTTTCCAGGTATCCAAAAAGGGCCACATGTTGGTTACATCATGATTTGAAAGAAAGGTGGACAAGACAAACAAGGCCACTGCAGAAACAATAAGGACTGTACATGCCGAATCAAGAATGAAACCAATAGCAGACAAAACAAGCAGGGTTCCCACATGAGAGGCTGCCCCTGAAGGAAGCCTGAAGGCTTGCATGCACCTAACGAGAAATGCTGGCATTGAAGGAAGCCTGAAGGCTTGCATGCACCTAAAGAGAAATGCTGACATTGAAGGGCGCCTGAAGGCTTGCATGCACCTAAAGAGAAATGCTAGCATTGAAGGGCGCCTGAAGGCTTGCATGCACCTAAAGAGAAATGCTGGCATTGAAGGGCGCCTGAAGGCTTGCATGCACCTAAAGAGAAATGCAGGCATTGAAGGAAGCCTGAAGGCTTGCATGCACCTAAAGAGAAATGCTGGCATTGAAGGGCGCCTGAAGGCTTGCATGCACCTAAAGAGAAATGCAGGCATTGAAGGACGCCTGAAGGCTTGCATGCACCTAAAGAGAAATGCTGGCATTGAAGGACGCCTGAAGGCTTGCATGCACCTAAAGAGAAATGCTGACATTGATGCTGGCATTGAAGGATGCCTGAAGGCTTGCATGCACCTAAAGAGAAAGGTATGCCTTAGAGACGAAGGGCCTGCTGGAGAAAGGCCATGTCAACGCAAAGCATGAGCAAAGCTGCTGAAAAGAGGCAACAGAAGAGATAACTTTGGAAATCAGAAGCGCTAAAACTGAAGGTCAATTCTCTGGGAACTGAAGAAAAGTGTCTGTTAAAACCTGCATGATTGGATGCTTGCATACATAGGATGATGCTCCTACCAGCCCGAAGTGATGCTAAATCCAAGAGGATCCAGAGAATGAGATGTAATGTCAAATTTGCTGAAGCGCCGCCATATGGCAAGAGTGCAGAGCTTATGTTAATAAAGGAGGTCAAGAGTGATTTTGAGCACTGCTATCCCTCTGCACTAGGATGCTGTTGCTGGGTCTGGTTGCCCTCGGCCTGAAGGTCAGATCCTCTGAACAACAAGGCTTCCAACCCCATGGCCACACTTTCAATTGTGGGAACTTAAAGTGAAGAGACATTAGGATGCGCCATGCATGGTGGATGTTACCACAAGCTATTTATTTATTTATTCGTATTTGTTAAGCGCACAAAAAAAACAGCCCTAGGGCATCGTGGCGCTGGTTACAGAAGTGAAGGACTTAGTTACACATGGTTACAGAGGAGAAGGACTTAGTTACACATACATGCATGATTAAAAAACATTAGCAGTGTGTGGTTGTCTAGCCTTGTTGATTCGTGGTACTGTAAGTTGGTTGGTATAACATAGTCTCGTGGGTCTGGAGGAAGCAGGTCTGTGGAGAGTGTCTGAAAGATAATGCGGCGCTGTGCGATGGAAGCATTTGTGAGTTGTAGTAAGAATCTTGAAAATGATACGTTCTTTGACAGGGAGCCAGTGAACGGATCGTCTTGCTTGTGAGATGTGCTCCCTTCTTGAGATGCTTAAGGCTGCTCTCAGTGCATTATTTTGAGTGACCTGAAGTCTGTTTAGGTTTTTTCAGAGGTGCTGGCTAGGAGAGTGTTACAATAGTCAAGTTTTGCGCCTATGGTAGCTCTTGCTATTGATAGACAGTTTTCTTTGGTTAAGAATGGTTTGATGGCATTGATGAATTTAGCGCTTAATGCAGAAGCAGAGACAATGGCGCTGACCTGTTTATTCATGGACAGAGTTGCATCAATGTGGACCCCTAACGTTTTCACAGAAGGTAAGACTGGGATGGTGGAGTTGTCAATGTTAAAATTGACATAGAGACTATTTAGTTTAGCAAGTTTGGACTTTTGGCCTAGAATGTTATGTTATGTTATTTTGCATTTATATAGCGCCTTATATACCATTGGTATGGTCTGAAGGCGCTGGTAGGTTGAACGCCCTTGGGAACCGAAGTTCAGGTCAGTAGAGAGAGTAGAAGGAGTGCAAAGGTGCATGTGCGCACCGGGTATGTGTGCAGCTGGATAAGAATAAGGATCTCTGTTTTATCCCCGTTAAGACATAGGCCATTTGTGGCCATCCAGGCTTGAATGGTGGTGTATGTGTATTTTAGAGCTAGGGCGTCTGTGTGATATGAGCCTGTTAGGGGGAGGAGCACTTGGGTATCGTCTGCATAGTTGGTATATGCGATCCCAAGTGCATCAAGTTTATCGAAAAGAGGCTTTGTAAAGAGGTTATACAGCGTGGGTGTTGTACATGATCCCTGTGGGACACCGCAGTGTATTATGGTGGGTGCTGCATTAGATGTATTTGAGAAGACTTTCATGGCTCTACCTTCTAGAAAGGTTGTTATCCATGAAGTGGCTTGGTCTGAGAAATGTGCTGAGTGAGTGAGGTGTGCGGTGAGGGTTTTATGGTCCACTAGGTTGAACGCCGCAGAGAGGTCTAGGAGGAGGAGGAGGGCAGGTTTACCTGTGTCCAGGATCTTCGTTATTTGTTTTTTTAAGTCCAGCAGAGCAGTCTCTGTTCTGTGGCCTTTACGGAAGCCTGACTGTCTGTTTCCTAAAATAGATTTTGTTTCCAGATAGAGTTGGATTTGGCTGTGTGCCACTTTGCCTAATATTTTGAGAAGGAAAGAGACTGTTGTTATGGGTCTGTAGTTGTTGGGTAGCTTAGGGTCTAGAGTCGGCTTTTTTAGAAGGGGGCGAACCCACGCTTCTTTAAGGCTGTCATGGACAGAGCATGTCTTAAAAGAGGCATTAATGAATGTGGTAATAAGTGGAGCAAGTAGTTCAGCGCAGTCCTTGATTAACTTTGGAGGGCATGCGTCGCCTTTGCAGAGCGAGGGTTTCAGATGTTTCAGAATGTCTATGACTTCTAGTTCTGAGACGTTGTTAAAGGCAAATTTGGGGACGTTAATGGTTTAACTGGATGGTGGAGATTGTGTAGGCTGGTTCAGTTTTGGTAAGGTATTGTAGTGGTCAAGGATTTTATTTTGTAGGGTGTATATTTTTTGGAGCAGAGTGGCTTGAATACTGTTGCACCTAGCTTCATCTTTGATGATCTCGTCAGTGGAGATGGGAGGCACTGTGAGCTCTTTAAACATAGTAAAGAATTCTTTCGAATGAGACTTTGAGTCTGATATTCGACGGTTGTAGGCATCTGATTTGGCATTAAAAATGGCAACTTTGTATTTTTTAGCAATGTCTATGAATAGATCTTTAGTGGCGTCGCAAGGGTTGGCCTGCCAGTTT
Organism: Ambystoma mexicanum; assembly: GCF_040938575.1. NCBI lineage: Eukaryota > Metazoa > Chordata > Amphibia > Caudata > Ambystomatidae > Ambystoma > Ambystoma mexicanum. The sequence goes on along the minus strand of NC_090932.1, from coordinate 1,264,366,409 downwards.
TTTAGCGCCTGGCGTTTGTTATTGCGTAGAGCTTGGAGGTCATCTGTGAACCATGAGTTCGAGTGGAAGGACTTTTTAAAAAAAAATGTCTTCTAGGGGAGCAATAGTGTTGATTGCGTTGGTGAGCATGACCTTAAGAATATCTGCTAAGATATTTGGGTCTTGTGAAAATGGCAGAGCAAGGCATGGTATGTTAAGAAGGGGCCGTAGGTTGTCTGCAGTTAATTTTTTGGAGCTTCTTGTAAAGTTTCAGATTTGTGTATTGTGGTTTTTGTAGTAGGTGCTGTGGGGATTGTGAATTGTATGCAGCTATGATCTGTCCATGGGACGAAAATGTTGGAGGTGATGGAAGAGTTGCAATTATGGTCGACCAACCAGTCCATGGAATGGGTGGGAGACATAATTTTTTATGCAAAGTCTAAGTTGGAGAGGTCCTTAAGGAATGAGATTGCTGTTTTGTCATGGGGATCGTTATAACCTAGATTGAGATTTGAGATCACCCAGGAGTATGGTTTTAGTTGATTTTTTAAGGTTTTCGCTCAGAAGGTGAGTAATTTGCCCTTGAAAATCGGCTGGGAGTCCTGGGGGCTGGTAGATGACGTAAATGTTCATTGTGCTATTATGAGAGATAGGCAGTTTAGCTGATAGTATGTCAGCATTACCTTCCCATGAATGGGGAATAGGTCTGACTTGATAGGTCTCTTTGTAAATTAAGGCAACCCCCCCTCCTAATTTATTAGGTCTATCTTGCCTGAGGATATAGTAGCCTTCGGGTACGGCTAAAGTTATGGATGGGCCTGACGCTTCATGTAGCCAAGTCTCAGTGATGGCTAATATGTCTAGGTCATCACTAGAGATTAGATCATTTATTTCCAGGGCATGGGCCGTGAGCGAGCGGGTGTTAAGTAGTGCACATTTGAGGAGTGGTGCTACATGGTTTCTATTTGGACGTTGCTGTTTTGTTATTTTAGGCTCGGAGTTGGATGGTTTAGGTGATTTTGGAGTAGGTGTTGTACTAGTACACGTGAGGAGGGTGTGTGGACTGCTGGGTGGAGTGTTGTGTTTACCAACTGTACGGGATCCTAATCTGAAGTTTCTGTGTGAGGTTAGAGTGGAGTGGGTGGTAAGGATCATGGGAAGAGTGCGCGTCCTAAGTATACAAAGTCTGGAACTGCTGTTAGGTACATAGGTGAGAGAATGCAAAGTATAGGGACTATAGTAGGTGGGTTTAAAGTTGGTATAAGTACGAATCATATTGCTGGGGTTGAATAGGCAAGAAGGTAGAATCTGCCTTCCATATAGCGCTGTGGCGAGAAATGTGCATATAAGGAGTAGCATGTTCATCGGGTGGTAGAGTCCTGGCAACATACTAGAGTACTGGGTTAATGGTGTGCTAAGAGGCGGGCTATAGCAGAGGTAGCTCTGGTAGGATGTGGTGCTAACTGCCTAAATGATATCAATATGCAGATATATGCTATGAACATACATTAGTTTCAGATAGGTAGCTACAATACATGAAAAAGTCTGAGAGCTAGGTTACTTTGATATATGAATTAACAGTATTATGGGCTATGAATGTGCGTCTTAATAGGAAGTGTTGGAGTTCACACATAAAAACAGCTAAACCCTAGTTATGACCAAACTTATGACTAAGCATTTAGGATTCAGAAGGTGTGAAAACAAAGTTAAAATATGGAGGCTGAGTACCCCGAAAGGAAATACACCGTACACAGGTTACAAAGGAACATACAAAGATCTTTAACTTATACTGAACAGTTACAAAGGACAGAAACAATCAGATAGCTATCGGCCCTCAGTACAACACAGCGAACTCCAGCACTCCAGAACAGTTACAAAGGACAGAAACAATCAGATAGCTATCGGCCCTCAGAACTCCACAGCGAACTCCAGCCAACTCCAGAACTCAGCGAGTGGGGCTGTACATTAGAATTAGTTTATACTTTTTTGAGAACATGATGTCCAACCCCACTGTGGGTTAATCTTCCACTAATACATTACTGATCTAGGGTTCATGCCGAGTTCATACATCTATACGCTTAGGGTTTACCTTTAATACATTCGCCAACAAGCCTATATGGCAACAGTGTATTTTAGGATTCTTCATAGAGCCATCTCAAACATTAATACAATCTAGTTTAAACAAGTGTTCTCGGTTCAGTATTTGGATACATTGTTCTTAACATATGGTTGCGGATTAGTTTCATTGGCACAAGTAATATTTTACACACAGGTCAACGAAGGACAAGGTCTCATTTCATGACCCTAACATGTGGCCTGCAGGCAAGTTACATATTAGTTTGTAAACAGAGGTCAAGACAGCCATGTTACATTTCGGAATGACACTCTCCACCATTTTAGCTCACAGGGTGACTTTGCAGAGAGAACCTAAAATGGCGGATTAACCTAAAATGGCGGTTCACATTGATTCTAAGGTCAGGACCTTGCAACAGGGATTTCTTCGCAAGTGGCTTTACAAGCAGCTTGCCGTAGGCCAATATACATATATTCATTGCAATAGGAGGCACGATATAATTTCCCGTTTGACAAACCCTCCTTTTGGCCTATGCCAAGTGCTAAACTACTTCTGATCTCCTTGCAAACAACTCCATGCATTATCATCCTTGCACCCTGAATCGCTGTCAGAAATATCTATTGCCATCAGATCATTCGCTAAAATTTCTTTTAGAACATATTCCTTGGCGTTTTTATCTGGGGCATACACTTTATGTCCTATTGTACCTATCGCTTGTGCGCAACATCCCACTAGCATCGAACATATACTAGGTAAACACTGGATACAACAACAAAGGAACAACAGAATTCCCAAAACAATCAGTAAGACTGAAAGCACCTTCCACCCCCAAGATCGCAAGAAGTCCCAGAACCAAGCGCTAAGATCCCAGTTTCCCTCAGGAACCTGCACTTCTGAACTTAGGACCTGCAGATTCTGTATTGCCTTGAAGATAGTTGGGGAGGAATCTGGCACGAAAACACAGCAAGCGGACCCCATTAATTTACACACTCCACCACGTTCAGCCAGAATGACATCTAATGCCATCCGGTTCTGGAGTGCTACTCATCTTATTGCCTTCTGTTCTAATGTCATATTATAGAGGATGTCCGTGGTCCCGTTGATGGTTCTCTCCAGTACTCTGGCTAGTCTTCTGATGTCTTCAGAATTCGCTATCTATCCCCAAAATGGCACGAATGATTTTGCCACATCTCCCAAAACCTGTGCTGGAGTGTCACCATTCTCGTCCCGTCGTGGATGAGCCTTTGAAACCTCTATAGTACTGGCTAAGAATACTACGGGTAACAGGATCCCTAAATAACAGGTTCCCTGCCAATCCCTGGGTAACCACGGAAATGCTATATTACTGCAAACAAAGTAGACAGGTTCGCCTACATACAAAGGTCTGTCTTCCCCAGTCAAATTCGCAACTTTGGTGCAACCTTTAAAATCTCCCATTGACTGAGTACCATTCCTCTGTATGCAGAATGAAACTGAATCGGGGCTGTGGTTAACAGTGTAAGAAGGAGGCATGGCATCCTTATTGACTATCGGAGCCATGTTAAAGAAAATCAAAGATTGAAAGGGACGAGACAGCCTATCAGAAGGCCTAATAGAAGCAACGTTGAGCTTACTCCTATTTGCTAAAAGCGAGCATCCCAGGGGAGTCAAAACACGTTTCTCAAAACTATTCAAATTAGTGCCATCAAAATTCCCCGAGATGCTATCGTTCCATCGGCCAAAGAACAGTGCTCTAAGAGAAGCATAACAAGCAGTTGTCAAAGGTAAAGGGTGAATATACCAACCTAGCCCCTTATCCCCATGTTGCGGTAAATGCGAGCAGACCCAACAGTTAGACCTATTAAAAATGGCATGCGTAGCATTCATGATAAGTAACAATGTATTGTTGGAATATCTTTGTCTATGCTGGGAATCTCTAGGAGACTGAGTATGCAAATGCACAAAAGGAGTAGAAACAGTGGGTACATTTTCAGTCGGTAACAAGGACTCTAAGGGATGCACTTCCTCAAGGTACCAGAAGCACAAGACAGTGACTATTATAAAACCAATTAACATTATAAAAAGACAGCAATACGTTTTCGGGGCCCAAGTAATTTGTCCATTATCCCGGCTGGTCACACGATCATTTATCAGTCCAATACGAGCGGTAGCGGTGGCAGGCATTGCAGTCTTCAAATGGAAACCCCCAATGTTTGTTGCTGGCGACCTCCCGGCCGCGCGACTTCTTAGTCCTTCCACAACCCTAGCCAACAGAATCCTCTTTTCTCAAACAATTATTTGGGCAAAAAGCAAGCCCTTGATGATTCCTTTCCTTCTCCGAATGCACAGCCGAACCGTGCCGTAAGTCTATCGAATGCACAGCAAAACCGTGCCGTATGTCTATTTCCTTGGACGCAGATTGTACCTTGCTGTTCCTGGTACTGATTGATCCAGAAACAATGTGTCGTCACTTCCCGTTGGAAGCGGCTTATCAAGAGCAAGTGAAGATGCAGAATCAAGAACAACAGTTTCCGGGAGCGAAAACTTTGGAGAGTGTGGAGACGAAATGACGGGTTCCCCAAGCCTCACAGGCTAAGAAAGAATCTCTGATGCACTCTCAACGCTATTTACTGCTTCGGGATCGTTGATTGCAGCATTAGTGAGGGGTCCTGTTTCTTCTGTATTGTGTGGCACTGGGTGACGAAGTCTCTTGACATGCATCGCGTGGATCCAGTTCTTTCTGCCTGCGACACGCACCGCTGTCTGTGTGACCAGCAGGACCTGGAATGGGCCCCGCCAACGAGGTGCAAGGCAGGAAGAATGCTCAAATGCCTTGATGAGCACCCAGTCCCCAGGCCGTATGCTGTGGCCCGGGCCCTCGTATCGCACAGGTAAAGCCTCTCGCACCTGGTGATAAATCACATACAGGTTTTTAGTCAACTGGCTGCAATAATCTGAAAGAAGTACATTTTCAACATTTTTCAAGGATCTACATTTAGGAAGATTCCAGATATTGGCAGGCCTCCCCATTACCACCCCAAATGGAGAGAGCCCAGTCTTAGTTTGAGGGGTAGTACGCACGGCTAGTAACATGATCGGTAAGGCGTCCAGCCATTTTAATTTAGTGCCGGCACACGTCTTAGTGAGCTTGTTCTTGATGATACCATTGTGTCTTTCTACTAGTCCGGCGCTCTGAGCGTGTCTGGCCGAATGGAACCATTTGTCGATCTGTAATGCCGCACATATCTGCAGAATTACAGCAGCGACAAAATGTGGACCATTGTCCGACCAGATGACTCTTGGTAGCCTGAACCGAGGAAAATATTCCTTTAACATGGTTTTCGCAGTAGTCATGGCTGGTGTTCGGTCAAAGGTTCGACTACAAAAGGATCGAATGCAAAAGGATCGACGCAATAGGACCGAAAACAAAAGGGTCCATTTTTTTTATATTATATATATTTTTTTAGGGTTTTCGTAAAGGGAAAAAAAAGTGGTTTTTACCACAAAAACAGGGGTTGGGGGGGACCCCCCCAAAAAAAAATGTAAAAAAAACCCCAAAACATTTTCGATCCTTTTGTTTTCGGTCCTTTTGATTCGATCCTTTGACCATTCGATCCTTTTAATACGATCCTTTGACCTATAACCGTCATGGCTGTAGCATCTTTGACAGGGAAAGCCTCGACCCATTTACTAAAAGCACAGATGACAACTAATACATACTTCATATTGTTGCACCATTCCATTTCAATAAAATCAAAGTGAATGACTTCGAAGGGGACAGAAGGTGGCCCAAAACTTCCCCTTGGAGTTGATGTCCCCTTTCCCACATTGTGTTGTAGACAAATCATGCAGTCCTGAACATAGCGCTGGGCAATTTTCGAAATTTTGTCATTTGCCCAAACTTTCTCTAACATTCTCGTCACTTTCTGGGCACATATATGTGTAGGGCCATGGGCCATAACAACCATCATCATCACATAAGCGTCAGGGAGTAGCCATTTCGCCATTTCCCTTCAACTATGTCCACCCAACACCCATCACCATTGAGTTTCCCCAAGCCTTCAGCCCACCTCTTGGATTCTTCCGATGTGGCATCGGCTTGGATATCCCGTACAGACCCGACACCCTCGTCCATTGCATAGGCATTTACAGTCTCCCTTGAAACATACATCTCCATAAAGAGATCGGTGGCAGTTTGTCTAGCTATCTGATCAGCGAAAGCATTCCCTTTTCCTATATCATCTATAATCTTTCGATGTGCTGCACATTTCACGACAGCTAACTGAGTAGGGAGCGCAAACGCTGAGAGCAGTTGTACTATCAGGGAGCCATGTTAGATCTTTGTGCCATGTGAAGTTAAGAACCCTCTCTCTGACCAAAGTCTCCCAAAGTTGTGAACCACCCCAAAGGCATACTGACTATCAGTATATATGTTTACTGTAAGCCCTTCGGAAAGTTCACAAGCTCGGGTCAATGCTATAATCTCTGCGGCCTGCACAGAGTTATGCGTGATTCCCTTGGTTTCCACGACCGTGCTCAATGTGGTGATTGCATAAGCAGCTGTGGATGTACCATCTGGAAGTTTGAAGCAGGAGCCATCACAAAACAGCTCCCCTTGCAGATTGTTCAAAGGAGTGTCTTTTAGATCAATTCTACCCTTTGTCTCTTGTTCGGTAGTATGCAGACAGTCATGTGACTCTTCGTCGCCGCAAGCAGTACCTTGCTGGAAAGGTAAGAGTTCAGCCGGATTAAGAACACAACACCTCTTAATTTGGATGTGAGAAGCAAACAAGATCAATTCATATCTCGTCAACCGTGCGGAAGTGAGGTGTTGCGTTTGGGTTCGGTTCAGTAGAACATCTACAGAGTGAGGCACCATCAGGGTTAGATCATGGCCTAGGACCATTCCCTCACTCTGTTTTACAGACGCAGCAGCAGCAGCGACAGCTCGCAAACATCTTGGCAAAGCGCATGCTACAGGATCAAGGGCGGAAGAAAAGTAACCGCACAGCCTATTCTTCCCTCCATGTTCCTGCGTTAATACAGCCTAAAGCACATCCATCACATTCATGCACAAACAACACAAAGGCCTTTTCATTATTTGGCGTGCCCAAAACTGGTGCCAAGCACAATGCAGTCTTGAGCAGATCAAATGATTGCTGGTGCTCTGTGTTCCATGGCAATGGCGAAGAAATGCCGTTCTTTGTCAAAGCCAACATCGGTTTAATCACTAGTGAGAAGTTTGGGATCCACAACCTACAGTAAGAAGCCATACCTATCAAGGCTCTAACTTCCTTCTGTGTATTTGGGACAGGCATGCCAGAAATGTGTTTTATTCTTTCAGGTGTCAATCTTCTTCCCTCCTTTGACAGGAGATAGCCTAAATAGGTGACCTCCTGGCAACAATATTGAAACCTTTTAAGCCAAGCTTTGTGACCATGTTTAGCTAGATGAATAAGCAACAACATAGTGCCCTCCTTACAGGCGCTCTCAGAGTCAGCAGCTAAAAGCAAATCATCAACACACTGAAGCAATGTACAAGTAGAGGGCAATTCAAGGGTATCAAGCTGTTCTTTCAAAGCCCTACTGTAGATGCTAGGACTCTCTGTGTAACCTTGAGGTGCACGAGTAAATGTAAACGAGTGTCCCCCTAAGGAATGGGTGCACAACATACGGCTCGGGGGCCAGTTGCGGCCCGCCATGCTGTTTTTTCTGGCCCGCGAGGCACAAAGAGTTTCCTAATGGAGGGCGGCCCGCAAGCAGCATCGGCCGCCCTCCATTAAGAAAGTCTTTGTTGTCTTCCGGGCTGGACAAAACACTGGCCGTCATTGGCTCAGCACACATGCACCACGTCACTCCTACGAGCCACGTAGTGCGTGTGTGCTGCACCAATGGAGTGCCAGCACTACGGCTGGCATGGCCAGTAACGCTTGATGCCGGAAGGCATTTCAGCCTTGCTTGCCACGCCAGCCGTAGTACGATTCCACTTACCTCACCAGCGTTCCAGCTTACCTGCCTTCCAGCACGTCTCCGGTAAGTGGTCTGTGTGTTTGTGTTTGTGTGTCGGGTCTGTTCTGCTGTATGTTTGTGTTGTGTATGTTGAGATGGGGGGTTGGGGGTGTGTCGGATGTATATGAATGTTTGTTTTGAGTGTTTGTGTTGTGTATGTTGAGATGGGGGGTGGGGGGCGTGTCGGATGTGTATGAATGTTTGTTTTTGAGTGTTTGTGTTGTGTATGTTGAGATGGGGGTGTGGGGGGGGCGTGTCGGATGGGTATGAATGCTTGTTTTTGAGTGTTTGTATTGTGTATGTTTAGATGGGGTCTTGGGGGGGCCGTGTCGGATGTGTATGAATGTTTGTTTTTGAGTGTTTGTGTTGTGTATGTTGAGATGTGGGGGTGGGGGGGTGTGTCGGATATGCATGAATGTTTGTTTTTGAATGTCCGTGTTGTGTATGTTGAGATGCATGTATGGGTGCATGCTTCAGAGTTTGTGTGCTGAGTTGGGGGGTTTGGGTCAGTATGGGTGCATGCTTGAGAGTGTGTGTGCTGAGTTGGGGGGTGGGGGGTTCGGGTCTGTATGGGTGCATGTTTGAGAGTGTGCTGATTTGGGGGGTGGAGGGTTCGGGTCTGTATGGGTGCATGTTTGAGAGTGTGTTTGCTGAGGTGGGGGGTGGGGGGTTTGGGTCTGTATGGGTGCATTGTGTATGCTTGAGAGGGTGTGCTGAGTTGGGGGGTGGGGGGTTCGGGTCTGCATGGGTGCATATTTGGGAGTGTGTGTGCTGAGTTGGGGGGTGGGGGGTTCGGGTCTGTATGGGTGCATGTTTGAGAGTGTGCTGAGTTGGAGGGTGGGGGGTTCGGGTCAATATGGGTGCATGTTTGAGATTGTGCTGATTTTGGGGGTGGGGGTTTTCGTGTCTGTATGGGTGCATGTTTGAGAGTGTGTGTGCTGAGTTGGGGCGTGGGGGGTTCGGGTCTGTCTGGGTGCATGTTTGAGAGTGTGCTGATTTGGGGCGTGGGGGGTTCGGGTCTGTATGGGTGCATGTTTGAGAGTGTGTGTGCTGAGTTGGGGAGGTGGAGGGTTCGGGTGTGCATGAATGTTTGTTTTTGTATGTTTGTGTTGTGTATGTTGAGATGCATGTGTGGGCGCATGCTTCAGAGTTTGTGTGCTGAGTTGGGGGGTTTGGGTCTGTATGGGTGCATGTTTGAGAGTGTGTGCTGAGTTGGGGGTGGGGGGTTCGGGTCTGTATGGGTGCATGTTTGAGAGTGTGCTGATTTGGGGGGTTCGGGTCTGTATGGGTGCATGCTTGAGTGTGTTTGGGGCATAGTGTTTGGTTGGGGTGAGGGGGCCATGGGGCATAGTGTTTGGTTGGGGGGTGAGGGACAGGGGGCATAGTGTTTGGTTGGGAGTGGGAGCCATGGGGCATAGTGTTTGGTTGGGGGTGAGGGGGCCATGGGGCATAGTGTTTGGTTGGGGGTGAGGAAGCCATGGGGCATAGTGTTTGGTTGGGGGGTGAGGGACAGGGGGCATAGTGTTTGCTTGGGGTGGGAGCCATGAGGCATAGTGTTTGGTTGGGGGTGAGGGGGCCATGGGGCATAGTGTTTGGTTGGGGGTGAGGGACAGAGGGCATAGTGTTTGCTTGAGGCGTGGGGGCCATGGGGCATAGTGTTTGGTTGGGGGTGGGAGGCATGGGGCATAGTGTTTGGTTGGGGGTGAGGGAGCCATGGGGCATAGTGTTTGGTTGGGGGTAAGGGGGCCATGGGGCATAGTGTTTGGTTGGTTGTGGGAGCCATGGGGCAAAGTGTTTGGTTGGGGGTGAGGGACAGGGGGCATAGTGTTTGCTTGAGGCGTGGGGGCCATGGGGAATAATGTTTGGTTGGGGGTGGGAGCCATGGGGCATAGTGTTTATTTGGGGGTGAGGGAACCATGGGGCATAGTGTTTGGTTGGGGGTGAGGGGGCCATGGGGCATAGTGTTTGGTTGGGGGTGGGAGCCATGGGGCATAGTGTTTGCTTGGGGCGTGAGGGACAGGGGGCATAGTGTTTGCTTGGGGGGTGAGGGACAAGGGAATAGTGTTTGGTTGGGGGTGGGAGCCATGATGCATAGTGTTTGGTTGGGGGTGAGGGGGCCATGGGGCATAGTGTTTGGTTGGGGGTGAGGGGGCCATGAGGCATAGTGTTTGGTTGGGGGTGGGAGCCATGGGGCATAGTGTTGCACTCCAAGAGTGAACTCAATAATAAAGCTAAAACAGGCACAGTCAGCAGATGTACATCCTTTGCTTTTTTGAGGAAACCTGACGCAACGAAGGCCATACTCCTCTTGGGCAACCCAAACAGCAAACTATAGCAGTCCAAAATAACGGAATGTCCAATCAAGGGTCAATAAAATATATATAATTTCATTAAACGGACGATATACAATAACTACATTGAAATAAATGATAACAATGGAAAATGTGTAGTGCAAAAATGTAAGTTTGAAATGCAATAAAAATTGTTACCCCTCAAAAACATTCTTTTTCCATGTGTTTAATACAAATTGGGGGTTGAAAAAGCCTCTTCACAAGTCCCGCCTACCGCCCGCCCACTTTTACTTTTCGGCCCACTATAGCCCTCATGTAAGGTACTTTCGGCCCTCTGTCAAAATCAGTTGTGCACCCCTGCCCTAAGGTGAACGCGAACAAGTATCTACTGTCCTTGTGTATAGGAATACTAAAGAAAGCATTCTTCAGATCCATAACACTAAAGTAAGTAGCTGTAGCTGGAACCATGGTTATTATCGTCGTCACGTCAGGCACAATTGGAAATTGCGGAGCAAAGACTTTATTAATGGCACGTAAATCAATTATAAAACGGAATGGAATTGCATTATCGCCTTTTTTGTACACGGGTAAAATCGGACTATTGCACAAACTTCCTGAAATTTCCTCAATCACCCCGCGATACACAAAATCGGAAACAATGCATTTCAAAGCTTGCTCGCCCTCAACTGAAACATTATATTGTGGAATGCGTAGCAGCTTTATTCCATGTTTCAAGACTATTTTAACAGGCTCGATCTGTAAAACACTGACATCATTGTCGTCAATTGCCCATAAACTCTCTGGTACATCACTGAATTCTGGCGGCAAAGGTCTAGTCAAGAATTGAGAGACAGAAAGTTGCTGTGGTGAAATCGTCAAATGCACTCCGTCAGAAGAACAATGAATTACCGCCTTTAATTCTTTCAACAGATTCAACCCCAGCAAATTCTCTCCACAATTCGAAGTCAACAGAAATGGACAGTGGTCCGTAAAGGGACCCAAAGAGATAGGTACCGCAAAGAAACTGGACAGACAACTGGTGTGCCAGAAAACCCTACAGAAACATTGGTTTGCCCTGACAGTGGAATGTTTGGAACCCGAGAATGATCAATGGAACAATTCTGTGCTCCAGTGTCTATCAAAAACTGATGTTTCCTATTTCCCACTACTATTTCAACGTAGGGACCTTTCTGATTAACGGGAATAGGTGTAGGTTCCAAACCCTGCTTCGGGCAATCCTAACGAAACAGAATATCATGAAAAGGAAGCTCTTCAGATAGATATGCAGCAGAAGTATGATTAAATATGTTTCTAGTATCCACACTTGGACTCTGATTATCCTGCGAAAAAGGTTGCTGAGGATCCTGTGCAAACTGACCTCTACCAGGGCCCCCTACACCCGGGCGACCTCTGGATCGTCTACACATATTTCTAAATGTGTTATTCGACCTCTGTCGAAGGACGGGGCATTGTGCACGCCAATGACCCTCTTGTCGACAATAGGCACACTGGTTAATGTTCACAGGACCCAAGGGCACATTCCATTGTGGAACATACTGACCTCTAATCTGCGAACTACCCCCTCTGGGGCCTCTAACAATTTGCTGTAATAATACTTTAGTCTTTAAATCACCTTTTCGCTTCTCAACTCTATCTTTTTCATTGTTGACACGGTTCTCGTAGTACTGAGCCATGTGCAGTACTTCTGATTGGGACTTCGCCTGCCAAGCGCTCTCAGAAGACATAATTTGTGACTGGATGTCAGGCAGCAATCCACGCACAAATTTGTCCACAAATAACCTTTTCCTAGACTCTATGCCTAAGTCTTGTCCGTTGAAATCCGAGAATACCCGTTTGAACCGATTAAAGAACTTGGTAGCACCCTCAGACTTCCCTTGGACACAGGCTGTAAGCTTGTCCCAAATAATTCTCTTTTCGGGAATTATAGTCCTCAATTTTGCAATGATTCTATCAGGCAAAGTTAGTATCACCTGGGGCGGTCTTTCACCAGCTGGCCTTTCCCCATCGAGTCTAGTTATGTTAGCCCATGTATCTCCCAACCCTGGTACGTCGGTGTCATGATGCCTACTCCCGGGAAGCCAGTTCAGGACCAGTGTCCCCGAAAGCAGACATCATGTCCCCAGGGAGGGACCCAGCAACCCCTTATAGGGGCTCTTTGGACATTGTCCTGGCACCTTTGGCGCCAGGCTCATAGAAGGCATCAGTCCTGGCACCATAGGCGCCAGGCTCATTATGGGAGTGCTTGGATGGACTTACCTGATGCAGACCATGCTGCCGGATCCAGACCTCCTTGAGGTCTGAAAGGGACTATTTTACCTATGGGACTATTTTACCACTCGGGCGTGGCTGAGGAAGAATACTTACCTGGAACTACTTTGGGGGGCTATTTAAACCATGCCCAGACAGCAGCTCACGCTTGGCGTTGTTCTGCATCTAGCAGCTGGACGCTCACCGTGACTGCTCCTGCATCCTGGCTCCAGCCACGCCCACCTGCAACCTGGAACACCTGAAAAGGAAGGAAAGGAGAGAAAGGTGAATAATTGAACTTTACCTACGTCCATCTGGAGTCTGGAACCATCACTCCGACGATCCTGAGAAAAGACATTATTTTTAGAAGCGCATCGCATCGCTCACTGCAGCGCCTCGTTCCACTCACCTTCACGAGGCGCCCTCGGGCTCTTCAGCGACCATTGGCACCATCCGTCGCCTTTCAGCGCCTAAGGAGAAAAAGAGACAAAACAAAGGTGAGCGAAGGAACAGATTGAGGAAGGCCTGATTCTTCCACCTTAAGACTTACCTGAATATTGTTGGGACAATCTTTCCTCACCTCGGGTCGGCGCCGCTTCTTTGGCACTTCCGTACCCCGGCCCCTAAGGGGAAAAAGACACACGCATTAGTGGGTGAAAGCAAGATCACTAAGGGAACCATCCATCAAAAAGACTCACCAGAGTTTACCTTCGGCGAATCCATTCCTCTACGTGGATTCTTCATCCTGCATCTGAAATAGAGAAAAGGACAACGGACAATTAAGGCTTGAACTTTTGCAACTGAATACTTACGGCCTCATATCGGAAAAGTCAAGCAGAGTTGAATACTCACCAAACCCGAGATCCAGTGAAGTAACTGGAAATCAACGCGCCCCTGCATCGGAAGCAGGATGGAGAGCTCGTCCTTTCAGACTCTAAGGTGAGACTCTACGGGGAATCGCGGAGGGGGTTCGAGGAGTGTGAGAGGGGGAAGGGGGGAATCCGACACATTATCCAGCAGACAGTTAATCCCCTTTTCCATCTACAGAAGGATTCTTCTACGGGCCAGACAGGCGAGGTTTGGGGGTCCGGTCCAGTCCGTCTTCCGAGTCCTGCGCATCAACTTAGAAGAGGTCATAGCAGTCCAGAACAGGTCGGCGCCTCCGTGGGAATCAGGTGAGCGTTACAGAACGCGAAGCCTACCTACAATTTCCCACCCGGGCGCTATGGAGACTTCCGAGACAGACCAGCTGGCCCAGCTATTGGGGGAGTTACGGGCTGAAGTTCGTTCCGCTCGCCAGGAGACGAATGCCCTCAGAGTTAATTGTATCTAAAGAACGAACTGATGATCTTGCCAGACAGCTATTACAAGGTCAGGCTGGTCAAACTCCTTTGCCAGGTTCTAGGGGTAATTCCGCCCCAGTGGTTTCAAATAACCCCGTGCAAATTAATCTACCTCGAAATATGCCACTGGCCCCACCGGAACGTTTTGCTGGGGACCCCAAAAGGTTCGCCGTATTCATGAATCAATGCCGATTGCACTTCCTCTGCAGACCTGGGGCCTTCCCTAATGACCAAACCAAGGTCGCTTTTGTACTATCATATCTCAGCGGCAGTGCTGCGGATTGGTCAGTTCCACTGGTTACTCAAGATGACCCAATTCTTCGGAACTTTCAAGCCTTCCAGACAAGCATGGAAAGACTTTTTGCGCGGCATTCTCAGGGACAGGCCCTGGACAACGAACTTCTATCCCTACGACAGGGTAACCTGGACCTCTTAGCCTATATCACGACCTTCAATAGGTTAATTGTGGAGACTGGATGGCCGGAGGATAAAAGAATCACGTTATTCCATTGAGGTCTACGTGGAGAACTTAAGGATGTCCTGGCCCAGGTCGTAAATCCACCCCAACACTGCTCTGAATATATAGACTTGGTGGTCCAATTAGATCACAGACTTCAAAACAGAAAGGCAGATCGGTCCAAGTTTGAGACCCGGGTTTTGGTCAAAACCCATGTTAACCCCAAGGGTGCCGATGTTACTGAACCTATGCAAATTGGAGGGGTTAAAGGACCTTTAACTCAAAAAGAGCGTGAACGAAGACGGCAAATGCAATTATGCCTTTATTGTGGGGCTTCTGGACACTTTTTACGAGATTGCCCTATAAAACCGTCTAAGAAGGCGGTAGGAGTCGCTGATAAGAACCTGATGGAATCTGAGTCGGGAAACGACCACGCCCGACAAGCGTAGGAGTCTGCTTGCCAAGCTTAAAAACTAACTCTCTGACCTCGCATTTCATCATGCCAATGGTCCTCGTAAATCCGAAGCAGCCTGGGCGGTTACATGCCATTAAGGCATACATCGATAGTGGGGCTATAGGAAACTATGTGGATCGTGAATTGGCTTCCAGGATCAACCTCCCTCTTTGCCCTAAAACCAGTAAGGATGTCATCATCACAGTGGATGGAACCGAAATCGCCTCTGGGCCGGTATCACACTCCACTACTGAAGTACCATTGTTGGGTCAAGACGGACATCGGGAAGCAATTGTGTTTGATGTAATCAAGGCTCTGCAAATTTCAAGTAATTCTAGGAATCCCTTGGTTAGAAACACATAATCCTGGAATTGACTGGCGAGCAAAGAGGATAACCTTTCCAGATTGTGCACAAACCTGTTATCCAAGAAATCAAAATATTGGCCTAGCTACAGTAACCCTTGTCATTTTGCAAATACCGCCAGAATACCAAGAATTTCAGGACGTCTTCCAAAAGGAACAGGCCAACACTCTACCGCCTCACAGGTCGTACGATTGCCAGATCGATCTATTGCCCGGTGCACAACCCCCTTGCAGCAGGATCTATGCCCTTACCGAACCCGAGAATCTTCATTTACGACAGTATCTAGATCAGTACCTAGCCAATGGTTTTATTCGCCCGTCTAAGTCTCCTGCATCCTCGGCTTTGTTCTTCGTGCCTAAAAAGGAAGGCGACCTCAGAACTTGTATTGACTACCGCGCATTGAACCAGATAACTGTTAAAAACCGCTACCCTTTGCCTCTGATCCCTGAACTCCTTGACCAGGTGAAGGATGCCTGCATATACACCAAGTTAGATCTCCGGGGGGCCTACCATCTGGTGCGAATAAGGGAAGGCGATGAATGGAAAACTGCCTTCCGCACCAAATGTGGGCTATTCGAGTACCAGGTGATGCCTTTCGGATTGTACAATGCACCGGCTGCCTTCCAATACTTCATGAACAATGTCTTTCGGGAACTCATGGACGTTTGTGTTGTCGTATATATCGATGACATTCTTGTGTACTCCTCTTCGGAATCTGATCATAGAAAACATGTCAGGGCAGTTCTTGAGAAATTGCGCCAACACAAACTATTTGCTAAACTTGAAAAATGTGTTTTCCATGCCACAGAAGTCGAGTTTCTTGGTTTCATCCTGACACCTAAAGGAGTCCGCATGGACTCACGAAAAGTGGATGCTATCCTCAAATGGCCATCGCCTAGCTCCGTGAAAGGTGTTCAAAGCATGCTTGGCTTTGCCAATTTTTATCACAGGTTTATCCCGGAATTTTCTCGTGTGGTTCAACCCATCACTGCGCTCTTAAGGAAAAATAAACGTTTCGAATGGTCTGAAGAAGCCGAGCAGGCCTTTCAGGAACTAAAAGCTAAATTTACCTCTGCACCTGTATTGAAGCACCCGCGCCCAGATCTCCCTTATGTCGTCGAAACTGACGCATCCAGCCTAGCCATGGGAGCTGTCCTGTCTCAAAGAGATCCCGAAACTAACCAACTGCATCCCGTTGCATTTTGGTCCAGAATTTCGGCACCCGAGGTTAACTACGCAATCACTGACAAAGAACTGTTAGCCATTAAATCCGCCTTTAAAGCCTGGCGGCATTATCTACTTGGCGCTAGACATACCATCACGGTGATCACCGACCACCGGAACTTACAGTATTTAAAGACCGCCAAGGCTCAGTCATCTCGACAGCTCCGTTGGGCTTTGTTTTTTGCGGAATTCGATTTTGTAATCACCTACCGTCCTGGCTGTAAGAATGGCAAAGCGGACGCTCTATCCCGAATAGGAATGGGAGAAACTGATACTAACTCAGAACCTGTACCGATAATTCCCAAACAGAGAATTTTGGGCATGACTTCTTTACAAACGCTTGAAGACATTCAAGCTAGAGTTAAACAACTCCTGGACCCTACAGACTTACAGGATTGGGTACAAAAGGGATCTGACTTTACTATAAATAATGATTTACCTTATTTCCAAGGGCGCTTATTTCTGCCACACAAGGAATTACAAGAGCTCGTTATTTCTCGTTATCATGATACACTAATAGAGGGGCACCCCGGTATTGCCAAGAAGGAAGAAAAGGTGAAACGACAATTCTGGTGGCCTTCTTGGCGAAAAGATGTTAAATCATTTGTGATGTCCTGTGGTGTTTGCGCCCAAAATAAAGGCCAAAAGAAAAGACCCGCCGGTCTCCTTCAACCTTTAGACATTCCGCCAGCACCTTGGCACACCCTGTCATTGGATTTTATTACGGACTTACCTCCTTGTTCAGGATATAACACTATTCTTGTTATTGTGGATTTATTTTCCAAAATGGCCCACTTCATTCCATTGAAAGGTTTACCTTCAGCTTCAGTTCTAGCCAAAGAATTCCTTGAAAATATTGTTCGTTTACATGGATTCCCATCTGTACTAATCTCAGACCGGGGAAGCCAATTCATTTCCCACTTTTGGCGTAGATGTTGTCAATTGGCACAAATCGATGTAAGATTATCGACTAGTCACCACCCTCAGACCGATGGTCAAACAGAGAGGACGAATCAGACCCTTGAGCAATATTTACGGTGTATGTTGCAGCAATCTGAAAGTAACTGGAAAGACATTCTTTGGATAGCCGAATATGCATATAATAATTCGCTACACTCTGGAACTGGGCAAAGTCCTTTTTATACTTTATATGGGCATCACCCTCGAACCTCAGACCTCGACTTGCCTCAAGGCCTCGGAATGCCCGCAGTGGACCATCTGCATTCTACAATTACCTAAGCCTTCAAAGAAGCAACTACACATTTACAACAAGCCAAGAGAAAATACAAGAAGAATGATGACCTGCATCGGAGTGAAGCACCTCAGTACCAGATTGGGGACCAAGTATGGCTGGCTACCAGGCACTTATCGCTCAAGGGACCTCGAACTTTTAATCCAAAATATCTGGGGCCTTACTCCATTACGGCCATAATCAATCCAGCGGCAGTTAAACTTGATTTACCAGCTAACATGCGAATTCACCCTGTTTTTCATGTGTCACTTTTGAAACCAGTGCAACCTGGAACCAGACTAATCAAGCCTCCAGAACCCATTCAAATAGATGGAGAACCTGAATTCGAGGTAAAGAACATTTTAGATTCAAAGACGTTAAGGTCAAAACTTTTCTATCTAATCGATTGGAAGGGATACGGGCCTCAGGAGAAGTCGTGGGAACCCAGTGACCATGTACATGCACCTCGATTAATTAAGAAATTCCACCAGATCTTCCCAAACAAACCAAGACCTCCGGAGGGAACAATCTTGGGAGGGGCCTTGGGGGAGAGTGCTGTCATGATGCCTACTCCCGGGAAGCCAGTTCAGGACCAGCGTCCCCGAAAGCAGACATCATGTCCCCAGGGAGGGACCCAGCAACCCCTTATAGGGGCTCTTTGGACATTGTCCTTGGCGCCAGGCTCATAGAAGGCATCAGTCCTGGCACCATAGGCACCAGGCTCATTATGGGAGTGCTTGGATGGATTTACCTGATGCAGACCATGCTGCCGGATCCAGACCTCCTTGAGGTCTGAAAGGGACTATTTTACCTATGGGACTATTTTACCACTCGGGCGTGGCTGAGGAAGAATACTTACCTGGAACTACTTTGGGGGGGCTATTTAAACCACGCCCAGACAGCAGCTCACGCTTGGCGTTGTTCTGCATCTAGCAGCTGGACGCTCACCGTGTCTGCTCCTGCATCCTGGCTCCAGCCACGCCCGCCTACAACCTGGAACACCTGAAAAGGAAGGAAAGGAGACAAAGGTGAATAATTGAACTTTACCTACCTCCATCCGGAGTCCGGAACCATCACTCCGACGATCCTGAGAAAAGACATTATTTTTAGAAGCACATCGCATCGCTCGCTGCAGCGCCGCGTTCCACTCACCTTCACGAGGCGCCCTCGGGCTCTTCAGCGACCATTGGCACCATCCGTTGCCTTTCAGCGCCTAAGGAGAAAAAGAGACAAAACAAAGGTGAGCGAAGGAACAGATTGAGGAAGGCCTGATTTTTCCACCTTAAGACTTACCTGATTATTGTTGGGACAATCTTTCCTCACCTCGGGTCGGCGCCGCTTCTTTGGCACTTCCGTACCCCGGCCCCTAAGGGGAAAAAGACACACGCATTAGTGGGTAAAAGCAAGATCACTAAGGAAACCATCCATCAAAAAGACTCACAGAGTTTACCTTCGGCGAATCCATTCCTCTACGCGGATTCTTCATCCTGCATCTGAAATAGAGAAAAGGACAACGGACAATTAAGGCTTGAACTTTTGCAACTGAATACTTACGGCCTCATATCGGAAAAGTCAAGCAGAGTTGAATACTCACCAAACCCGAGATCCAGTGAAGTAACTGGAAATAAACACGCCCCTGCATCGGAAGCAGGATGGAGAGCTCGTCCTTTCAGACTCTAAGGTGAGACTCTACGGGGAATCGCGGAGGGGGTTCGAGGAGTGTGAGAGGGGTAAGGGGGGAATCCGACACATTATCCAGCAGACAGTTAATCCCCTTTTCCATCTACAGAAGGATTCTTCTACGGGCCAGACAGGCGAGGTTTGGGGGTCCGGTCCAGTCCGTCTTCCGAGTCCTGCGCATCAACTTAGAAGAGGTCATAGCAGTCCAGAACAGGTCGGCGCCTCCGTGGGAATCAGGTGAGCGTTACAGTCGTCTATAGTCCTAACTTGTTTCCACAAATCTACGGGCAGGAGTACAGGAAATAACAAATCAATGTCACCCAGGGTGAATACTGAGGACTGCAAGACAGACTCTATTTCTTTATAGAATCCTGTCGGATTTTTCCTAATGTCAGGAATAGATTGTCTAATAGTATTCACTTCCTGTCTTGAAAACGGGACGTGAACAAACTGTGATACATAATGTGCAGGAATGTTCACAGCAACTATACCCGCCGCAACATCGGCCGCAATCTCAACTTTCGGGACAAATGTCAGAGGAACCTCTCTCATAGGCAACTGAGAAGTAGGCAACTCCGAATGCTTACTAAGCAACAGAGCTAAGAGCACTAAAGCAGTCGAAGAAGTGTCAAGTGAAAAAGCTCTCTTATAAATACTCAATAACTCTATGGGACAACTAATCTTTCTCTTCACACAATCATCCTGTAGGTACTCTATCATTACCTGTATCACTTTCCTCTGCATTTCTGGTGTATACTGACTGTATGTGTCATATACCTCAACTGGAGTTATCGACATATCTGAGATCCATCTAAGCGCGTCTTTCGTACAAATTCGTACTTCCTCAGATATCGATTTTCAACAAGGAAGGAACCGTTTCTGTACATACATACTTTCCCCCTCGTCATCCTCATTCTGTAACCTTTCCAACTCCTTTCTATACTTAAATATCCTCTCAACATGCTCATTTACTTTCTCCACAGTGTCTCTTGAAAACGCTAAAGTGTTTAGATCCCTTAACCCTTGTGGGAGATCTGTATTATTTAATTTGCCCCACATTACACATAAATGAACCCCTAAACCTTCAATGAAAACATTTTTCTCAGGAAAATTATCCATATTAGAAAGTGTGGCAAGAATATTAGCTTGAACATCCTTCTCTATACAATGCTTAGCCCATGCAATCAATTCATGTTTCATTTCTGGAGGTACAGTATTGCGAGTAACAACCCTTGACCCCGCACCCTGATCGACTACAAGCCGTACGAGACCACTTGGAAGAGGGGGAGCAGGCAAATTCAATGGAGGTACTGTTACTGGTGCAATAGGAAGAGGTGGAGGAACAACAACTGGAGGAAGAGGAACATTAGGAGGAGCAGGAACAACAGGCAGAGCAGGAATAGCAGGAATATCAGCAGGAAGAGGCACAGCAGCAGGAAGAGGAACATACGGAGGTGGCGCAGTGGCACCAGGCCTTCGCTCATTTAACAATTTGTCAATAAGTTCATCAGAAACATGGAAATCTTTAGAAGGATAGATTTTCTGAATGCCAAGTGAGAAAGCCCTATCCATATTCCTAGCTGACTCAGATTGTTTATCTTGGTCATACAACAATGCTTTTTCAGCGTTCATTTTATGACGATGCACATGTTTTTCCCTACTCTTAAGTTGCTGTAACGCTTCTTTTTTCCAATTCTGCAAAACATCGAATGCTGCAGGTCTAGCCTTTTTCTTTAATAGAATCGACTCTAAATAATCAATACGAGGGATTTCAAAACTACCATTGATTGGCCACTGAAGTTCGGAGGCATGTCTGTGCCAAATATCATTAAACACTATACTTCCAATGCCATGCTTACAGTACATAGTACACGCCGGCGACCCCTCCTGTGGTGCTGGACGGCTAAATTCCAAAGATTGTCTATCACTGCGGAATAACGCCCTGAAGCAGGTAGACAATTTCCCAGGCATATCAAAATATTGGTGCTACCTGGTCAATAATTGTGTCTGCAGATACACTACGCCAAAATCAAATGATCAGGATATTTAAGAATTGGGTCACGACTCACCTGATCAATCCTAAGGAGGTATGATCGGATTGCAAAGAATCTTACCTAACTAATCTTACCTCGTGTTTGGTGATTTCGGCAAATCTGCCTGCCTCAATAAGTGGACCCTCGTCAAGATGCCGTCTCGGACCACACGCTAATCGTCCAGGAATAGGGTCGTGCAGCGCTGCTGAGGTGTCGCGTCTCATTCAGAAGGGGCCCCCTTCACCGTCCGATCCCGGTCCGATAGCGCGTGTCAACCTTTGACAATCCGGCATCAATCTTGAGGGTCCCTATTCGGGCGCCAACTGTGAAAACAAAGTTAAAATATCGAGGCTGAGTACCCCGAAAGGAAATACACCGAACACAGGTTACAAAGGAATATACAAAGATCCTTAATTTATAGTGAGCAGTTACAAAGGACAGAAACAATCAGATAGCTATCAGCCCTCAGTACAACACAGCAAACTCCAGCATGGTTCGGTGTGCTCAGCGAGTGGGGCTGTACATTAGAATTAGTTGCACTTTTATACTTTTTTGAGAACATGATGTCCAACCCCACTGTGGGTTAATATTCCACTAATACATTACTGATCTAGGGTTCATGCCGAGTTCATACATCTATGCGCTTAGGGTTTACCTTTAATACATTTGCCAACAAGCCTATACGGCAACAGTGTATTTTAGGATCCCTCATAGAGCCATCTCAAACATTAATACAATGTAGTTTAAACAAGTGTTCTTGGTTCAGTATTTGGATACACTGTTCTTAACATATGCTCGCGGATTAGCTTCATTGGCACAAGTAATCCTTTACACACAGGTCAACTAAGGACAGGGTCTCAGTTCATGACCCTAACAGGTGGCCTGCAGGCAAGTTACATATTAGTTTGTAAACAGAGGTCAAGACGGCCATGTTACATTTCGGAATGACACTGTCCACCATTTTAGCTCACAGGGTGACTTTGCAGAGAGAACCTAAAATGACGGATTAACCTAAAAAGGCGGTTCACATTGATTATAAGGTCAGGACCTTGCAACACAGATTTCTTCGCAAGTGGCTTTACAAGCAGCTTGGCGTAGGCCAATATACATATATTCATTGCAGTAGGACGCACGACATAATTTCCCGTTTGACAAAGGGACCACCATTTTGAGCAAGCAACGGCCAGAGCATAAAGTCACATTCCATGATTGAAGCAGCCAAACCCAGGGAGACGCTGAGCAGAAGCAACAGCACCTGTGGTGGGGGAACCCAGACTGGACCAGAACCTATTAAAGGGGACTGGTGAAAGAGATGCAAGCAGAGAGAAAATCGGGTGATAGAAACAGAGCACTGTCAACTGGGAATTGAAAGGACTGCTCCAGTGGGTCCTAGTAGCTGAAGATTGCTAAAGAAAGTCTTGCATGTATGATTCTTCCAAGTTGTTTCTGGCTAGTCATCTTATGGTAACCCATAGACCTGAGACATCCACCCAGTATCCAGAATGCTCCCCGGTGGGTTTATTTCATGTTTCACCATTTAATTCTCATTTCGCTATGTCATTGGCTGCATCTGCGATGCCCTGCCTTTTCACAGGTTCAGAACTTCACTCAACTCCAGGTGTTTTGTGTTGACCATTTCTCCAACTGAATGACTGTGTGTATTGAGAAAGACCATGTGCATTGCACTGCTGAGAAGGAACCGGAAGGTGTACAGTTATACTGGTTTGGTCTTTGAATGTGTTCATTTTTTATGTATGTATTTATTTATTTATTATTTATTTAGTCACGTATATTGCCCGGAGGCATCTAGGCGCTTGTACTTAAGAGTATGGTTACAGAAAGTGCTTAAGAGATTACAGGTGAGGTTACAATGGTTACAAGGTATAGTGATACAAAAATTGCATTACAAATAGACCAGCTGGCAGACACACACCTCATGTTATAGGGACTGCAGCAATCACGCAGGCAATGGGACAAATCAGGTAAGTTGCAGGTATATTCAGGCATGTAGGCAGCGCAGGGTCGAGCCAGATAGGATGCATTACAGATAGGCTAGCAGGCAGAGACGCACCTCATGTTCCAGGGGCTGCAGCAATCACACAGGCAATGGGACAAATCAGGTAAGTTACAGGTATATTCAGGTATGTAGGCAGCGCAAGACTACCTGGTCGAGTCAGATGGGTTACATTCATTCAGGTAAGTGTCATTACCAATAGGCCAACCGGCATATACACCCCTCATGTATTAGATGCTACAGCGGTTAGACAGGCATTAAACGATGGATGTATATAAAAAATGCTTCAGGGTTAAGCATGCGCGTGAGAGACACTTCTAGCTACCACGGTTTGGCGGGGTGCGTGGTCCATAAGAGGTCCGGCAAGTCTATAGCGGCTTAGTAAAACAAGATCTACCTGGCCGTAGTGAAAAGGGCCGGAGCGGGAATATGCCCGAGAAGCCGCTTCCCATGAATTAATGAATGAAAGACATTTCACGGCATCTCAGACCCATGCATAAGACCGCTCACTGAGGTGCGTGTGAACATAAAGTGCTTTACAGGAATGTTCCTGTGTGTCTATTTTCTGAGTGTTCATTTTGTCAGAGATTGGATAGTTCTCATTTTCTTTTCAACATTTGTAGGGTATAGAGAGTTTCCTTAATATGGCCCTGGAAGGATTAGATGTCGGACACTCTGCCTGAAAAGGTCCATACGCGCTCAGGTGATATACCCTGCCATTCTCATGTTATATTACAGGGTGATCACCGCCCAGCCACCCCCCCCTTTCTCTCTCTTCCTGATGCCTTTTAAGTTATTTAGTGTATGGTCTTTCTCACGAATCAGCTCAAACCTTCTCAAACTTCTTCTGAACTTCTCCTGAAGATGTATGGCTCTTAAAGGAGAATCGGGAAGATGTAGCCTGGAAGAAACATCCACAGGGGCTACAAACCTCCCCACATCTCAGGAGGAGGTTTGCAGGATCGCCAGATCACTTTTGAGTACGTTTGCCCAGGCTTATTAGGGACCTATTCTTTCATTCTTAATGTTTATCTTTTTCATGCTTCATAGACCAGTCACACATAAACACAGTACTGGGGACCCAGTAATCCTTCTGGGAGGCAGACTCACTAATCCACAGGGCCTTGTCCTCAGATTTCTTAGTGACGGCAGTATGTGCAGGCCCTCAGCCATCTCGGACGGGCCCTAGTAGCGTCCTCAAAAGGGGGAGCCCTCTTGAGTTTGTGCAAATTCGCACCCCACCTGAATCACTAGCCTGACATCAGCAGCGCCTACAGCAGCACATGGGAGGTCACTCTGGGTGTATCTGGGGAGGGAAGACCCTCTGTCTATGGGGTGGGTTATGTATACTCATCTGCTTACATGTGGTATCTATGGGCAACCAGCCCCTCCCTTGATTTTACTGGCATGCCACCTAGTGCAGCAAGATCCTCACCTCGGTACTCATGCAAGCTACATGGGGATGATGGAGCCCCCAATCAGTACCTGTTTACAAAGCCCGGGGAGCTCATGCTATATGCACCGGGGGCCACCTTCTGATCCTCTTTTTGGTTTCATGCACTGTGTGTAAATGCATAGAGGACACAGGAACTGCCTAGTAATCGCTAATGAAACATAATCAGTGACACACCTGCATGTGCATTGTTATCGTGTACATATCATGCTGTTTTCGATGGAATGTTATGTCTTATTGGTATATCTAGCATTAGTGCTTGTATGTGTAAGGACGAGGTGTTATATGGGTTTACTTATGATCGGAGGAATGGAGTGGCGGAGAGCAAAATCAGAGATGGGGACTGGGTTTGCATAAAGGAGCCCAAGAAAGTATTGAAAGGAAAGTCTAAATTCAGGTCTCCCCAGAGGGAGATAAATTGTTCGGGAAAATCAGTGTTACTAGATGATGGCAAGACATGGTCTTGCGATGATGTGGTACGGATGGAGGAGGGTGCTCAGAAGCTGGCAGGATCCAGAGTAAGAGATTCACAGGACTGTGGTCTTAGTACAGAGATTCAAGATTCTGGAGTAAAGACTGATGGTGCAGGAGATATGTTGTCGAGGAGGAACCGTAGGGTGATCCAGAACTTTAATAAGGACTATATTTATTATTAGTCTACATCGGGGATGAGCAATCATCCATTTTGGTTGATTACCACATCCGGTTGAAGAATGTATCCTTTTTCAAGAGTTGTGTGTTTTACAATTAAGCTAATTTTCTACTTTTGTTTTCTCTCGTTTCCGCTCCCACTTTTCCTTCCATATTTTCTTTATTTGATATGTTGTACAAGGGGAGATGTTATATCGATTTACTTGTTTGTGTATGTCATTGCTGAATGGTTCTGGAATGAATGCATTCCAGAACCATTGAGTTACAGTGTTGGGGGTCCTTGGGTGGCCGTGATCTCTGGGGGCTCTTCCAATAACCAGCAGTATTTACAATCGATGCTTTGCCTCACTTATTTTCAACACGGGAGCATGTGTTTTGTGCTGTTTTATGAATTAGGCGTGTAAGGAGGAGGATATGGCCCGTCCTATCTTTCATGCCAGGGTGTAGCTTTGTCTGTCTTGTATGAGTGATGTCATAACGGAATATGGTGAGTGAGAAAACATGAGAGTTGTATGTAAATAAACCCGCAACTCCTTCCTGACCGATCGATGGCCGGAGTGAGCGTCATCAGTAGATGCTTCAGCATTACAAAAAACGGTTTATGAGTATCAAGCCAAGGGTGCACTTGCCATCTGCTCAAAGGCACTTACTTGCCTATTCATCTGTAAGCGGATAACTGTAAATAGAGGGACTAGCCAGAGAAAAGGAGAGGGAGCAGTTGACGTAAATGTGATGCAATGCATAGCCGTAGATAACATTTGTTTGCCCGCCCAAGCCATACCCCTCAATCTTTTGAGTCACCAATGCGGGTGAAATGTAAGCCTTGAGATGATGTCAGTTCTCCAGGCCACAGTGAGTGAACATTCCTCATAAATGCCCTAAGATGTGTAATAAAGAATGAGCTCTTGTCCGTAGCACTATCATGCCAAGCCCACGCTCGAGCGCCGCGTGGTTATTCCCTTGCGTATCTGGTATCACCACACCCAGGAGAAGGATTTCTGTATGAGATGTATAGCTTGTCTCCTGCAATTTTCTTCAAGCCTGGGGCTACAACATAATCAGCCCTTTAAGATTTTGGGTTCTGGTTAATTACTGTCCAATGGAAATGAACTTGCTTTCGCTTTGCAATATTTTTTCAACTTTCGACTTTTGCCATTCGATGTCTGTCATGGGTGTAGGTGTTGAGAGTTACAATGTGCGACCGCTGCGCTGCAGAGCAAGGTGATTTTAAGGGACCAGTACACTGTGTGCGATGGGTAGTTACTGTAATAAAGAGGCACATCTAAATGGAGGTGGGTAAGAGCTTTATTCTAGGCCCCCGGGGTAGTCACAGTGGAGGCACCAACTGGCGAGGCACTCTCAAATGGAATATACATGCACGAGGTTCTAAAGAGACTCGTGCATGTATAACCATAACATCTCCCCCACCTGAGGCAAAAAGAAAAAAGAAAAACAGGGGGGTGGGGGGACAGGAAAGTGAAGGGGAAAAAAGGGGGGTCAAGTGGGAGAGGCAGAGGGAAGAGGGGTAAACTGGGGTACATTAGTAATAGACATAGTCATTGTTGAAGTTTTGGATGATTTTGCGGTTCCTTCTGGACATTCTTCCAGTGGGGACTCCTTGATGCATGGAGTGAGGTCTATCATTGTCCACATGTTCACCGAGGGATTCTCTTAGGGAATGTGAGGTGTGTTGTGATGGTCTGTCAGGACTGTTGTCCTTAGATATGCTGGTCTTTTGGATGTCTTTTGTTACTTTTATGAGATCATCTCCAGACCATCTCTTTCCATCATCGAGGATGACAGACTTCCCATGACAACTCACAACTCTCTGTGGAGGTCTGAAGATGGATTCACCCTTGAGAGTTTTCTTCGGTTCTTTGACACATACCCAGTCTCCTTCACGAACCATCATCTCTTTTACTCCATGTCTGGAGTCGTATTGTCTTTTGTATTTTGCTTGTTTTTCTCTTACTGTCTTTTGAAGTAGATCCATGTTCACCCTTGCTTCTCCCGTGTATAAGAACATCCACACCGGTCTAAATCGGTTGGTTGCAACCCTACCTCGCATGAGGGTGAAGGGCTCTATGTTTGTGGTGGTATGTGGGGTTGTTCTATACGCATGTAAAGCTTCTTTGAGGGTTTCTCTCCACGGGAGGTTGTTGGCCGTGGCCAGTTGAACTACGCTCTTCACGAGCCTGTTCATGCGTTCCACAAGTCCGTTGGAAATTGGATGGTACAAAGATGTTGTTATGTGGCTGATGGACCTTTTCTTGAGGAATTCCCCAAATTCCATAGACATGAACTGAGACCCGTTGTCCGAAACCACTTCCTTGGGGTCTCCCTCCCTGTTGAAGATCTCTGTCAGGAAATCTGTGACCTTCTTTGAGGTCACATTGTCCTCAGCTATTCCCCATTCTGTCCATTTAGAGGTGTAATCGACAAGTACTATGATATATACTTTGACTGTTTCGAGGTTCTCGAATGGACCCATGATGTCGATTGCCAGTTTAGACCACACATGTTTGGGAGGTTCAATAGGCTGTAAGGGGGTCTTTCTTAAGATCTTGGACTTGCCACTCATGGCACACGTGGAGCAATTTTTGACCAGTTCTTCTGCTTCTTTCCACATTCCTGGCCACCAATAGTTGTTTCTCAACTTGTTTTTCGTCAAGCTCCTTCCTAGGTGACCTTCGTGTGCCAGTTGGAGTACTTTTTTTCTGAGTTGGGTGGGAGGGATTACTCGATCGCCTCTGAAGATATGCTCATCGTCCATTGATAATTCTTCCTTGAAGGGAATGAAGGTAGTTAAAGCCTCTCCCGTTTCCACCCAGTCATTAGCTATCGCTTCCCTGATTTCTCGCTGTTCTGGATCAGTATTGGCATTAATTTTCCATTCGTCTCTCGAGATGGCAGGGTTTACGACAGCTATGATGTCTTCATCTGGAGATGCAATCTCAGTGTCGATGTTGGTCGATAATCTGGAAAGACAATCTGCTACTTGGTTTTGTGGACCAGGAGTATAGCATAGTTGGAGGTTGTATTGCATGATGTCGAGGAACCAACGTCTTATTCTCGGTGATATAAGGTGAGGGGTTTTGGACTGAAGGACATTTACTAGAGGTTTATGGTCTGTTTTCAGTATGACGGGTAAGCCCCAAATTAGGTTCCTGAAATGCTGAAGAATCCACCTCAGACCCAGAGCTTCTCTCTCAATGGTGGAATAGTTTAGTTCGGCTCCCCTCAGTACTCTCGATGCGAATGCGATCGTCACGATGTTCTTATCTTGTTGCTGTTCCAGGATACCACCCAGTCCGGTTTTACTTGCATCTACGGATATGATGGTTTTGGCTTTACAATCGAACATTCCTAAGGCTGGAGCTTGGTTAATTTGGAATTTGATTTCTTCGAATTGGTTCTTGCATTCAGTGGACCATATGAATTTGGCTGCCTTCTTCAAGATGTTCCTAATGTTTTTGGTCTTATCAGCATAGTTGTTTATAAACTTGGAGTAGTATTCTGTCATCCCGAGGAAACTCCTTAATTGGTCTTTACTTTGAGGCTCGGCGATATTCATTATGGTGTCCATGAGTTTCCTCTTGGGGTTGATGCCGTTGGCGTCAATGGAATGGCCCAGGTATGAAACTCGGTCGCACTTTATGTTGCATTTCTCTAATTTGAGTGTGAGCCCACTTTTTTGTATGACCTGTAGGACACCCACAAGTTTTGCGTTGTGCTCTTCTTCTGTACTGGCTGATATGAGGATATCATCTTGGAAGCAGTGTATGCCATCAAGTCCTCCAAATAGATGTGACATGAGTCTCTGAAAGACTGCTGCGGAGTCCAAATGGGATTCTGTTAAACATGAATGCACCGAGAGGTGTGACAAAAGATATTAGGTTCTTTGAGCTCTCTTCCAAAGCTATCTGGTGATAGGCTGAGGAGAGGTCCAGAGTTGTAAAGTATTTTGCAGGTTTCATGGTCGATAAGAGTTCAGATATATTGGGAAGTGGGTGTCTGTCAACCCATATGTTTTTGTTTAGGTCTCTCAAGTCGACGCACATTCTTATTGAATCGTCCGGTTTTTTTACTAAGAAAATAGGGGCAAGCCATTCTGAACTCTCGATGGGCTGTATGATATTTTCATCGCAGAGGCGCTTAAGTTCTTTCTTCAACGCCTCTTTTGTTCCAAAGGGAATACTGCGGACTCGGTGGGCCACTGGGACAGCACCTCTTTTGAGGATTATTCTGTGTTGGAAACCTTTTAGGAGTCCAATCTTGTCGCAGAACACCTTGGGGAATTGTTTTGCTAGATTATATTTGATGTCCATATCATTATTGAGCACACTCAGCACAGGGATTTCTTCTCCAGGGTGTATTCTTACTCGAAGGGCGGCTTGTTCTTCCCATCCCACAACGGAGGAGCCATCTTTGGCTACAAAGAGTTTGCAATATGTTTCTCTGTCATGGAACTTGAGGTTCACCCACACATATCCCATTATCTCGATGGGTGTTTTTCCATAACCGGTAGCTCTTACACAAGTTCTTCGCAGGTCATGTATCTTGCCAGAGAGTACACTCAAAAAGGTCTTGAGATCCACGATGGTGTAGGGGGAGCCAGTGTCTACCATTACGGGTAATGATATGCCGTTGATTTGCATTTTGACCCAGGGACCGTTGCTCTGTTGTTGGGATGTTACAGTGAGTATTTGTACCGTTTGTTGCATTGGACTGATAGATAACATGTCATTGTGCTCTTGGTTGCTTTCAATGACTCTCACAGAGGGCGGTCTGATGAAAGGTCGCCTGGTGAGATCGCCATATCTGGTTGTCTTTCCCCGTGTGTTCTTGCAGACTTTGGCAAAGTGTCCAATCTGGCTGCACTTATAACACTCCATAGCGATGGCGGGGCATTCTTTGTCAGGATTTGCATGCTTGTACCATCCGCACCTCTGGCAGCGCGTTGGATTCTGGGATTTGTATGGCCTCGCTCTGTTTGAGCCAAATTTCGAACCCCTTGATGGCGGAGCCTTTCTTACTGCTGCTACTAGAGGCTCGTAAGGCTCGGACTCAGGGCTGACACATTTGATCTCCACACTGGTCGTGTGGTCACGTCTTTCCCTCATGCATCGATCTCCCAATTCCATGCTCCTTGCTATCTCCGTGGCTTGGTCCAGGGTGGGATTTTTGGTTTGCCACAATTTTTGTTGGATGCGTGGATCAGCCACATTCAGCACCAATTGGTCTCTCAAATACTCATCACAGACACCTGTGAAACTGCAGGTTGACATAAGCGCCCTGAGGGACGCTATGTATGAATCAATAGACTCGCCTTTGAGCTGCTTTCTGGAAAAGAACCTGTATCTTTCCAGTACTACGTTGGTCTTGTTGCCAAAATGACTGGTGAGTTTGGCCAATGTTATGTCAAACTTGCGGTTGCCATCTCCTCCCATGTTGCCGGGTTCGGGAAGGGTCCTGAAAAGTCTCAGTGCTTCTGCCCCTATACAGTTCAAAAGGGTCGCCTCCCTGAGGTCATCATTGAATTTGCTGCCCCCAATGGCTCTGAGGTAGACGTGGAATCCATCGATCCATTGTTCCCATGGGCAGGTTGGGCTCCCAGGGCATGGAAGAAACTTGGTGGGAGGCGGAACGCCCTGCATGGTGGTGTGCCTGATTCTAGGTTGTAAGTGGTGAGGAATGGCGTTGGGTGGCACCCGTTGCTGTAGTGATAGGCAGAGGTTTGCAGTACTGTTGGCAGTTAGCAAGGAGGCGCTGGGATACAGCCTTTATAGAATTGCTTGAATGGCAGGGTGGGACCCCATTCAGAGAATGCCCAGGTGTATCTGTACTGCAGAGTCTTTAGGCTTCAGTGATGGATGGTCCTTAGTACAGATTGTGACCTCACAATGGGCTGGGAGCGCAGGCTGGCTGGTTAGGGAAAGACCTGATGGAATGTTCAGTTGTGATGTCACAATGGACCAAGACAGTGAGTAATCAGTCCCGGAAGGTCAGGGTAGCCATTGAGAGAATGAAGACTGCTAATGCTGTGTGTGCGTTGCTGGGCAACAGCTAGCAGCTTTTGAAAATGATGCAGGGTTCTGCTCAGGGCAGCGGTGAGGGTTTTACACAAAACAAAACAAAAAAATGCCAGCAAAAGGAAAGCGCACGTTTCACCTCGTCCGTTTTACACAAAAAATGCCAAATGAAAGGAAACTGTAAGTTTCACTTCGTCCTCCCCCCTCCTCTGACCTGATAGATGGACAGCTCCTGCTGTCTGGAGCACTTTTGGAGTAGGGCAGGAGTGCAATGTGCGCCGCTCTGAACTCCCAGCGGGGAGGAGCGGCACCCTTTACAGTGTAGAACTGAAGGTGGGGGGAAAGGATGCCGAGGCCTCTCTTGGCAGCGCCCGCAGCGGCCTGCCTGTCAGCTGTCAGCAGAAGTCGGCGGCAGCGGAAGGGGGGGGCTGTGCTCGCAGTCAGGTGGCATGATACGCTCCCGGGGGCCTCGGGGTACGGTGCCTCGTCGCCATTGTAATAAAGAGGCACACTTAAATGGAGGTGAGTAAGAGCTTTATTCTAGGCCCCCGGGGTAGTCACAGTGGAGGCACCAACTGGCGAGGCACTCTCAAATGGAATATACATGCACGAGGTTCTAAAGAGACTTGTGCATGTATTACCATAACAGTTACTTATCAGATAATGATGCTCTAACCATTACATCGGGATCACTGTTCATGCCTATTTGCATTTCGGGCTATCGCTAAAGCTATATTTTACGGTACATATAACACATGTATTTTACGACTAACTATATTCAGAATGTGTTGTCACTACATGCACTGTAGTGCTTCCATTATTTGGGTTTGCTAATTTCCCATTGTTTATAGTACGGTATAGGCATTCTCACACTTTAAGGTGCTTTGGTCCTCACCAAGCATTATACCAAGGGGCCCCAAATCAATATAACTTAAGAACCTAAGATGTCTTGCTCTTTAAGGCAACAGACAGTGGGTCTTCGAACCCAGCGAGTTTGCATCCATCTAACTATCTTGGCTCACACACTTTGTAAGAGGGAGACAAACTCCATTGTCAACGTGCCTACTGCTAGAACCATTACTATACTAATAGCACACATGGCATTGCCTGGTAAGGGTCGCACTTTCATCAAATGGAAGATTACCAGCTACTTTCTTATATGCGCTCTTTGTGCCTAAGGCGGAAGTCTGATGACTATTCCTGGCTTTAGTGTGTCGCATTGAATGAGCTGTTAATTCTCACTGCTGGCCCACAACCATTTGGAACTCGTTTCGTAAGTATATTACATTCCTGGATGATCCTGGCTTTAGTGTGTCTCACTGTATGAGCTGCCCTGGTCCTGGCCCCTACCCTTTCGAACTTGTTCCGTAAGTATATTACATTCTTGCATGATCCTGGCTTTAGTGTGTCTCACTGAATGAGCTGCTCATTGCTGGCCTCTACCCTTTGGAACTGGTTCCTAAGTATATTAATTCCTTGATGATCCTGGCTTTAGTGTGTCCCACTGAATGAGCTGTTCATTCTCACTGCTGGCCTCTACCCTTTGGATCTTGTTCCCTAAGTATATTCATTCCTGGATGATCCTGGCTTTAGTGTGGCTTTAGTGTGTCCCACTGAATTAGCTGTTAATTCTCACTGCTGGCCCCTACCCTTTGGATCTTGTTCCCTAAGTATATTCATTCCTGGATGATCCTGGCTTTAGTGTGGCTTTAGTGTTTCCCACTGAATAAGCTGTTCATTCTCACTGCTGGCCCCTACCCTTTGGATCATGTTCCCTAAGTATATTAATTCCTGGATGATCCTGGCTTTAGTGTGGCGTTAGTGTGTCCCACTGAATTAGCTGTTAATTCTCACTGCTGGCCCACAACCATTTGGAACTCGTTTCGTAAGTATATTACATTCCTGGATGATCCTGGCTTTAGTGTGTCTCATGTATGAGCTGCCCATGTATATTACATTCCTGCATGATCCTGGCTTTAGTGTGTCCCACTGAATGAGCTTTTCATTCTCACTGCTGGCCCCTACCCTTTGGATCTCGTTTCCTAAGTATGTTGCATTCCTGGATGATCCCAGCTTTAGTGAGTCCCACTGAATTAGCTGTTAATTCTCACTGCTGGCCCACAACCATTTGGAACTCGTTTCGTAAGTATATTACATTCCTGGATGATCCTGGCTTTAGTGTGTCTCATGTATGAGCTGCCCATGTATATTACATTCCTGCATGATCCTGGCTTTAGTGTGTCCCACTGAATGAGCTTTTCATTCTCACTGTTGGCCCCTACCCTTTGGATCTCGTTTCCTAAGTATGTTCCATTCCTGGGTGATCCCAGCTTTAGTGTGTCCCACTGAACGAGCTGTCCATTCTCACTGCTGGCCTCTACGTTTAGGAACTCGTTACCTGAGTATGTTACATTCCTGGATGATCCGGCTTTAGTGTGTCCCACTGAATGAGCTGTTCATTCTCACTGCTGGCCTCTACCCTTTGGAACTCGTTACCTAAGTATGTTACATTCCTGGATGATCCCGGCTTTAGTGTGTCCCACTGAATGAGCTGTTCATTCTCACTGCTGGCCTCTACCCTTTGGAACTCGTTCCGTAAGTATATTATATTTCTGGACAATCATTTAACATTCTGCTGCCAAGAAAAAACCTAGATTTACGCTTACAGACAGTTTGGCCGCTGCAAGTCTTCTGGCAGAAACTCAATGATTACAAGTGAATAAAAGAAAAGAAAACAGCATCAAAGTGGCTTGTTTTGAAAAGCTCACACGATGTAGATGGTAGACATATACCGTTTTATTTATAGCATTTCATCGAAAAGAGACCGTATGCCACAATGTGTAATTACATGTAAACTTGTTTTAACAAAAATAAGCATTTTCATCACATTTTGGGAGTTGCTTGGCAAACATAAACACTGTGATCAATAGCGTTTGGCGACAGAAAGGCCTGACATGTCATCGGGTGCATTTCATAGCATTATTTAGTTTACATGTAAAAAACGCACACCTTCAGGACATGTGAGGAACACTTGCAGAATGAAATCACGAGACCTCGGTTCCCATCCTGATTGCCCTTCCCCCACCCCACCCCTTAACCAATTCGTGTTATTCTGGGCTCATTATATTACTCCCTTATTGCCTTCCTTCTGCGAATGCTGGGGGAGATTGGAAACAGGTTGAACCCCGACATAACCCCCTAAATGAAAACGGGGGCTCGAATAGAGGACATTTCTTGTGAAAACGTTAAAAGCTCACGCGTTGTAGAAACTATAAACGCGCAAAGGGTTACAGTTTTGCACGGCGAGCTTGCTGACTTGCACTTTCTGCTTGGAACGCTTCCAGCAATGTGCCCTTCTTCCGGATAGCTGCCGGAAACAGACTGGAGCGAGCCGGGGAGTGTCACTCTGGTCTCTCCGCCGACACAAGTCCGTCCATCAAGAAGGCGTGTGGCAAACACTGCAGCGAAGCCAGGTACGTGTGTGAGGGGCAGGGGCGCACTGGGAACCAAAAGAGGCCATGCAAATAATGGTTTATTGTTGTTGGCAATCAAGCCTTTAACAAAGAAAATAAAATGAATTACAATCGCATAACATTATACAATATATAAAGAAAACAAACAGCATTTAGATAAGAGAAAGACAAAATCCATGATCATACAATAGCACACTAAATCGTTATTGCTCTAAAAAGCTGTCGGAATACTTTCTGTAGTTCTCCCTATAAACATATCACTTCTCACAGACATCCTAAAAGACATAAATATTCTTTAAAAAAAAATTGTAATGTATACAACCTCAATCAGTACCTCATTTAGATTTATACCTTTAATGTACCCCCACAATCGGAAGGCCTACGGAACTAGTTTGACCTGCCAGGCAGTCCTCCATAAGACATCTCCCCCAGCTTCGTGACGTGTGTCTTCGCAAGCCGCTTCACTGTTAGCGCAGGGCAATACACCATCACATGCTCAGGATCTTCCACCAGTTCATCATTACCACAGAGTCGACATTTCGCCATGCTAGCTTCACGCAAGCCATATCGCACCGTAATCTGTTGTGTGTACATAAGATTCAGTCTGAAGGTTAAGAAAGACCACCTCACCGAGCGTTTTGGATAGATTGACAGATACGGTGCTACCACTCCTCGTTTTTTATGTTCTTTACTCAAATTGTATGGTAGCCAACGGTACAGATTTCCTCAGATTTGAAACTCTACGCCATATTGAACTTTCTATCTGTGGTAGGGAATTTAGAATCCCCAAAAAGTGAACTTCACAACCATAAATGATTTTTGGAAGAATCCTCCCTTCATGGAATCTTAATGTTGGAATTAAAGAGAATTTGCCAAATCTTGCATCCACACGCACCAATTGATTAGTCAAGGCAAGGGCACTAGGTTTAAGCCAATCTCTCTCCTTGGATTTGAGCGGTCTGGAAATGATTGGAAACCCTAAGTAGATGAAGCTGCTGCCCACACGCTCTAATGTTTGATTATCTACTTGAATGCCCAGGATTTTTTTTCATGAGTATTGCATGAATTTAGTTTTGTTAGAATTGATCTTAAGAGAGTGGTCTGTCACAAGTCTGTCAAAGGCCTTTAATTGCCTTTGAAGCCCTATTTCGGAGTAATCAAATACAAGGAAATCATCAGCATAACTTAGACAGGCCACTCTGAAGTCATTTAATTTTGGTGGTGCTCGTGCCACTGGAAGTAAATAACCCCCCACATCTGACATGCACAGATTGAACAGACAGGGGGCTAATATGCACCCCTGTCTCACTCCCCTGCACATTGTTATATGTCTCGAGAGGGCACCGCCCGCGTTTAGCCTGACCTGAACCATGGAATATTCCTGCAGGGCAATCAAAAGATGCAGAAGGACATGAGGAATTCTCAATGTTTCCAGTTTGGCCCAGAGGAGATTTCTGTTCACAGCATTGAAGGCTGCGGACAGATAAATGGTGGCTAGGAACACAGATTCATACTTTTTGGCCCAAGATAGTGATTGGACAGATTTCAATAGCACTCCATTTAACGAGGTACTCATGTTCTTTCGGAAACCTGCCTAACGCTTCTTTAGTATGCCTGCCTCCCTGACCCATGTCTGCAGGTGATCCAACAGCAAGGTTGCAAACACCTTGCTGTTGGCTTCAGAATGGCTATTGGTCTGTAGTTACATGGGTCAAAGCGTGACCCTTTTTTATACATACGCACGACATGAGCCACTTCACAAGATTCTGGGAAGCTTTTGGTAGACAATGGCCCTCATTACAAGTATGGCAGTCTGGATTGGTGGGGGTAGCAACGTACCAGCACCCTTTCCAGACCGCCATACTACAATGATGCCAGTAGGGGCCACAGATCCCCCAGCAGGCCTGACCTGCCGCAAGTTCTGGTCCCTACCAGCATGGTTGTCACAGAAGCAGTGGCACCGTTAGCTACAGTGGCGGTGCTTCTGTGTCCCCATTTCCACAGGGTCCTATGGGACTCCATGGTAATGGGGACTAACCCTTATCACCGACGCTTGTGATATCCCGGTAGCACTGGGATATTAGGCAGCTGTAAGGGTGTTATGGGGTTGGCAGCAACCCACCGATAGCACCGGCGGGTTGCTGCCAACTTCGTAATGAGGCCCATTCCTAAAGAGCAAATTTAGGATGATTGACCAATTTCTTTGGCTATTCTTAAGCAGGACATTCAAAAGTAGTTTAGTCCTGGTGCTCGGGATGTGCCAATCTTTTTTAAGATAGCTTCAATGGTATCTTGGTCGAAAGACATGGTACATGAACTATCATTGTTGCTTAAGTGAGGGGGAGACACTGTGTTCTCAGCTGTATTACAAGAAAACAATTCCTCAAAGTGTGAGACCCACCCAGACTCCGACACTGCATTTACCTGGTTATCATGATGTTGCGGGGGATGTATACAGTTTGGCCATGACACACTTGTTTGCGGCCGAATTGACCGTGGACAATTCATCCGCGAAGCCAATTTTGCCGCGGCCAAATCTTCCCAGATTTACCATACGATTGTTTGTAAATGATCAATTTGGGTCATACCGTTGCGGGGAGTACTATCACTTGCCAATATACACGTGTTTGCTTGTTCTTTAGTGTTTCCAGCATTTTTTCCGAGCCCCTTTATTTTTTGGGGGACCTTTCTTTATTCAGTTTCTTTCAACAAGCAGAGTAGAAGTTACAGACACTTCCCGCAATAATACCCCTCTCATTCCACCCCCGCAACTAACGTGCCAAGACTCTACAAATCAACAGAGCACAGAATACATATACAGTGGTTGTGTATCATACAGTGTCGGTTCTTTATACCAATGAGTGTACCTCAGGCATGATTAGGGATTGTTTGGGTTACTTATTGTACATCTTGATCACTTGGGGGAATTTCGTGGCGTGTCTACCCATTCTTGGTTAAAATACCTCCTCAATGTGGCCCAATAGTCTAGAGGCTTGCAGCCCTCTTGGAGAGTCATAACATATTGAGTTTCCCTCTTTTCGCACATGCTCATGTTGTTTATCCATTCCCGCAGACAGGGATCTTTGCGTTTCCCCATGACTTGGCTATTAAAGATTTGGCTGCTACAGAGGCCATTGCCATTAATTTCGTTTGAACCCTTGATTCCTGCTCGGCTATGGCTAGTAACCAGAGTTCAGGGGCATTCCATTTGGGTTTGGTTTTCTAGTATCTGGGACATAGCCTTCTCTTATTATTCCAAAAAGGGCGTATCAGTGGACAGCTTCATGAGACATGAATGAAGTTGGCCGGGTAATATCTACATCTGTTACATTGGGGAGATATATCTGGGTAGAAATGATGTAAGCGAGCTGGGGAGTAGTACATCTGGTGAATGAATTTGAAATGTATCAACCGAAGGCGGTTGTTCATGTTTATTTTGCATGTCTGTATGCCGATTCTCCTTCATTGTATTTCTGTTAGTTCTCTCCCCAGTGCGGTTTCCCATTTAACCTTAAAGTTATAGATATGAGTTACTTTCTGAGATCTAATACACTTGTATAAGGATAAAACATGTTTTTTTTGGGGTCGGGGGGATTGTAATATATTGAGGAATTGGTGAGGGGGAGCAGCTGGAAAATTCGGCCATTTAGTCCTAAGTACTTCACGTAATCGGAAGTATAACAGCATAGTAACTGCCGTACATTCCCCTGTACCCTTCAGGGTTTATCATGGGATAAAGATACCTTGCTGAAGAAGGTTGCCTAATGTGTGAATCCCCAGTCTCTCAAAGTGTTGTCAGAAGAGGTTCTCATGGGTGAGAAGTACGCCATTTATCCAGTATAAGGGTAACTCGGGGAGAACCAACCCTCTTGTCCAGTTACGTGTCGTAGCTTGTCCCACGCTTTGTGGGTGATAGCTACAGGTTGTACCTCAAATTTCTCCTCCCTAGTTGTAGAGGCCCAGAGCAGGCCCTTCATGTTGTTTGGGTGAGTGGTTAACTTTTCGAGTAGGATATGTGGGAGTTCAGACGTTGGGGACCACCACGATAATGAGTAATGAATCTGTGCCGTCAGGCAGTAGGACCACAGGTCAGGGTACTCCAGGCCGCACTGTTCATATGGCAAGGTCAGGGTGTCGTAAGAGACCCTAGCCTGCCCTCCCGCCCAGACCAGGCGAATCATAAGACTCTTGAGACGGGACTAAAATCTGATGGGGGCCAAGCAGGGTTGTTATTAAAGATGTAGAGGAATTTTGGAATGACCATTTTTGCCAGCGACATTCGGGCCGCCTGGGAGCTGGGCAAGAGAGCCCATGCATCCACCCTGTGTTCGCATTTTTCTAGGGTTTCTACGTAATTAGTCTTATACAGTTCCATCTGAGAGGTTGTCACCAGTATACCCAAATACCAGATGCCATTGGGACACCAGCAAAAGGCTTCCCCAATGTCACAGCGGACTATGCTCAGCTTCAATGGTATTACCTCTGATTTGGACCAATAAATCTTCAAACCCGACAGGTCTCTAAACCGGGCTATTTCCTCCACTAAAGGTAATAGATTATGCTGGGGTGCTTCACATACAGCATCATATCATCTGCCCCGACCTATCCTCCTGAGACAGGCATTGTGTTCAATCGCCAATGCAAAAAGGATGGGAGCCAGGGGGTAGCCCTGACGAGTGCCCCGAGTCGGGAGGATATCATTGGATAACATGAAGTTAGTATATATTTTTGCTTTCCGTGCGGTGTACAATAATTGTACCCATTGGAGAAAGGCGGTTCCTATACCCAAGAACCAAAGGACCTCGAAAATAAAAGGCCATTCTACTGAATGAAAGGCCTTCTCAGCATTTAACGCTACCACAACAATTGGGATTTCAGGGTTCACATTATGTATGAGAGAGAATAAATGGCGCAAATTATTCTAGATGGAGCGGCCTGTGATGAAGCCGGCTTGATCGGGAAGGACCAGCACCGCCATATGAGGCAGGAGCCTGTCGGCCAGGATCTTCACTAGGATCTTATTGTCTGTGTTGACTAGCGATAATGGCCTATATGAGGCACATGTACATGGATCTTTGGTGGGTTCAGTAGTACAGTGACAAGGGTGGACCTAGTGGATTCTGGGAGCACCCTCAGTGATCTGGCGGCTTCATACATATCGTGTAGATGGGGAATCTAAAGATTAGCATATGTTTTATCAAATTCTGCTGTAATCCCATCTAAACCTGGGGCTTTACCATTAGGGAGAGAATCACTTTATGGAACTCTTTGTCAGTGGGGGGGTCGTTCAGGGCCATCCCTAGAGCGGGGTCTAGCCAGCTACCCTGTCCAAGTATTGCACAATAGAATCGTGTCCGGACTGTGTCTGGGAAGTATATAGTCCCTCATAGTAGTCACGGGACACATTATTGATTCCTGTGCAATCTTAAGTCGAGTTTTCCTTTGAATCTTCAATTTCCATTATAGATTCCAACTGACGCTAGTGTTTAATCGCCCAGGCCATAGTCCGGCTTGGGCAGTCTTCCTCGGCATATGAGGCAGCTGCAATGGGGTCACCTAAGTATCGCTCCTCTCTAGCTGTCAGGAGGGTCCTTTCTTCTCTGGCTATTTGGAGTAGGGACTGCACTTCCTGAGAGTCTTTAAGGCCCTGTCGCAACTCTAGATTTTGTATCTCCTGTTCGAGGGAGGATATGGAGTTACGTATGGATTTCAAGACACCGCCCTCTTTTGCCAGGCAACATCCTCTAATATGTACCTTAAAGGCTTCCCATACAACCCTAAGGTCTGATGCTGAACCCACATTTACTTCAAAGAATGTTTGAATATTCTGTCCAGTTTCATCTCGAAAAACAGCGTCTTCTAGGGTGCGGGCTCTAAAACTCCATTGCATGTGCCTAGGGGGGGGGGTGAGTCGGGCCCAAAAAAAATACTAATACCTGGGAGCAGTGGCGGCTGGTGAGTTTGAAAGCTGGTGGGGCGTACATTTCCCAGGGTGAATTTTTGAACGAGCGCGTGCAGCCCCCAAGGAAAAATGGCCTACAAAATGTGCAATTTACTGTCCAAAAAACCCACCGAAATATGAAAAAAGCATTAGGTTTTACATACTAATGGTGGTACATTATTCTTACGTGTGCAAGTGTGATGGTGTATTTTACAGCAGCTTGTATTGAGAATAGCTGTAACTATGGTGTATGCATAAAGAAATTCATTATATAGTCAGTAATGATGGAAACATATATGTTTGTCATGCTGTTACTGGCATTCACATGCGTTCATCCCCTTAACAAGGTGGTATTTTAGGCATTTTCTGAAAGTTAAGTCCAAGTGGCAAGCTGGCAGTATACCTCACATCCTGTCGAATCCTCCGTGTCCAGAACGGATACAAGGACAGCCAGAGCTTTGTCCAGTGTCATTGCATCGGTGTGTGACACAACGCCCCAGAACACTGCTTCCCAGAAGCGGCGCACCCCAGGGTCTGCTCTTGTGTGGATGTGTTTTGTGCAGTTTGTGTACTACCAGGTCTCCATCCTTCGTGGACTGAAGTTTAACAGATACACAACTGGTTGCGCCCAGCCAGTCTCTCCCTAATCTCCCCGAGTCTTAACATGAAAGATTCACCATCCTCCACAACTTTAGAGTTTTTGTGAAAATTGAGTAGTTCTGCAATGTGGATTTCTGCATCTGCATTTGCTGCAAAACAGATAAATTACCCGGTTCAATGACGGGTAAATGGCGTTTTGCTTGGACTAGCTATTGTGAAATCAAATCCCAGCTCTGCCATTGGATGCTGAGTGACCTTAGACAGTTTCGAAATCTCACTCTCTCTCCCTATGTC
Organism: Ambystoma mexicanum; assembly: GCF_040938575.1. Lineage (NCBI taxonomy): Eukaryota > Metazoa > Chordata > Amphibia > Caudata > Ambystomatidae > Ambystoma > Ambystoma mexicanum. The sequence continues at coordinate 1,264,324,565 of NC_090932.1, read as the reverse complement.
TCTTGCGCTCTCTCTCTCACTCTGTCTCACTCTTTCTTTCTCTGTCACCCTCTCTCTGTCTCATTCCCACTCTGTCTCTCTCTCTTCCTGTGTCTCTTTATCTCTCACATACACTCCCCGTCTATCTCACTCTATCTCACTATCTAAGTCTCTCACTTTTTCTCACACTCTCTCACTCTCTCTCTCTCTGTCCATCTCTCTCTCTCTGTCCCTCTCACACAAACACTCTTTTTCGCTACCTTTCTTTCGCTCTATCTCTCTCAGTCTCTCTTGCTCTTTATCTTTCTATCTGTGTCTCTCTCACTCACACCCTCACTCTCTTTCGCTGTCTCTCTTACACACGCACACACACACACACTCTCTCTTTCTCTCTCTTTTTCCCATCAGCCTCAATGTACTCATAAGTAATTTGAGCACTGGGTGAATTGCCTTATGTGGCATAGGTGTCAATCCGACGGATTCGGGTGTGCGTGCCATTTAAGAGTATGGATTTTACAACCCGTGACATACAAATGCATGTGCACACGTGTTTCCTCAGCATCTTAAATGTGCGGCATTGATGTTCATCGATTTTAATGACACTGGCCCTGCGTAGAGCGGACGTGGTGCACATTGCGATGGTACTCATTTCAGCGACAGCCGAAATATGAGAGGTTGAGCACACTTTTGATTGAAAACTGTAACCTACCGGTTAAACGCAGATCTGCATAACAGGCACTCAGCACGCTGAGCTAGCTGCCATTTTCCAACTAGCTTTTTAAAACACAAAAGACACCCGGGAGAGCGCCAAAGCAAAGAATCTCATTTAGTACCACGGTTCAACGAGGGGTAGGTACAAACAGTTGCACATGACAAGGATCGACAGTAACAAATACCACTATTACGTAAGTCACTGCTACCAGAAGTGGAAATAGAGGAGGAACCCTGCAGGGCACTATGGTGCCAGAAGAGACTGGAGGAAAGCAGTGCGAGGGAGAGAGAAGTGAGAAAGCGAGAGCGCTAAACCCAACACCGCGAACAAATTCACATATTGCATTTTGTGGGGAACGATACAACACTTTTCTAAAACAATTCTATTCAGACAACTTTTAAATGCACTGAAAAAGATGAGAGCTCATATAGGCTTCATCAAGACCTGTGGCATGCAGATCTCTGCAGCATTTACATGAACCCACCGAGCTGCCATGGTTGTAACTGAGAAGCCACCCAGAGAGCAAGCATTGAAAGGGCATACAGGGACCGCCACCCATAGCCATTGACACTCCTAATCAGTTATTGCGTGTCTTACATGGAGGACACCACTCACTCACAAGGTGCACATAAAAAGGCTAAAATGAAAGTGGGCACCTCCCATCCTACTTTAACGAATTGGACATGCCTGCGTCTGCCACCGTTTCCACCCCTTGTGATAAGTACTCGTCAAGGGCTGGCATTGGAAGAACGTCTTCTCTTGTGCTGAATTGACTTTTCTTAACTCAAAGAGGACACTTCCGTACAAATTCGAGAACGGTGCCGTACGGACAGCACGCAGACACGATTTCAGTTTACTTTTTTTTTTACCAAAGTTTATATGACTAATTCGGATGTGCGCGAGGCACGCATGATTAAATAAATAAAATGAGAAAGGGCAATGCCCCGTAAAATAACAATAACGGCATCCAGTTACCTGCCTTAGCCGCGGGGGGAGCCTGCGCCTAAGGAACCACGACGTGCCAGGTAGCGGGGCCGGGCCTTGAGCCTCCCACAAGGCCCCAAGTTGCACTAATGCTACACGTACACGGCCCAACAGTCAGCAGTGCACTGAAAGACGTGTAGGCCCTATGACTCTTGGAAGAAAATGAAATTATGTGTTTACAGAATCCCCCCAAGAATGGGTTAGTAAATAAATTCTGATGACCTCTAGTGTTCCATGAAAGAAATGTGAAGTGGCCTCCCACACCCAGTGGATGATTATTCTTACCAGTTTCTACCAAGCCTCAACTGTCCCAAGGCTCCATACACCCAAGACCAGTCCTGAACAGGATCCTGGGTACCAGGTCTTGGGTTGGCATAGGTGCCCTGATTGAGACTAACATCTCATACGGTAATGGTGCCAACCTTCCAAGATATTCATTCTCTTTGTAGTTTGTACCAGAGCCCTCACCCATGTAAGACGACCAAATCAAGTCCTGTTGCCTCAATGATGGAACCTCCCCTAAGATGACATCAACAACTATTTTTGAGTTGACATATAGGATGATGCGATCAGTTCTATGCAGGTCAATGAAGTCAACTAAGACAATGGGCCTCATTACACGGTAGGCGGTAAAAATCGGAATTTTACGGCATGGCGCCATTAGCGTGTCCGCCCTCGCAAGAGGCCGCTAATAGCGTCCCATCACGAGTACGCAGACACGAGCATAGCGCCATGCCGTAAATGACCGTTCCGCCCTGCCGCTAAATACCCCAAAAAGCCCCTTACCGGCGCCCGCAAAACCGCCAATAGCGCCTCCGCCCTCCCGCTACCTGTAAATAGCGGACACCGCTATTACCGGTCACCGTTAAAAGGCGAAACCGGAAATTACGTCATCGCACAGGAACGGGAAAGAGCACAGCGGCCATCTTTAAAAACACAATCCATTGCCATCCTCTGCATCCAGGACATATATCCAGGCAACTCCGACCAGGAACCATACCGGATAGCTCGAGGATGCCGAAGGCGCTTAAAAAAACTGCTGATCGCCGGCGCAAAGAAAAGTTTTCTAATGAGGAACTTATGATGCTGACCACCACACTTGCTGCAAATGCAGAAGTAGTATTTGTGAACGTTATGCGGCGGGAGGCCCTCCTTAAGAAGAAGCACCACCACCCGGAGTGTCAGGGAATGCCGCAAGAGGTGGGACGGCCTGCGGGTGCGTGTGCGCAATATTTTATCTGTGAACCGCAACATGGCAATGGCCACAGGAGGTGGCGCAGAGTCCCCCTTGAAGATGAAGGAGTGGGAGGAGATATGTGCCTCCACAATTGGAGTCGAGTCGATAGAGGGGGTCGGCGATATGGAGCATGGCGTGGCCGTTTCATCGGATGGAGGTGAGTGTATGCACCCAAAAATGCGCAGTGAAGGGTGAGGGGTCCCACAATCATGTGTCCATATGAATGCCGTGGATCCAGCCACAAACAGACATGCATGCATCATCACATACCCGCCAACACAGGGCCAATCATGCATGAGCCAGCCAACATCCCCATTCCATGCCTCCACAATGATGACCCCAAAATGCATCAAACTGCATGACGTATACATCTGCCATAATGCAGGTAGACCCATAGATGATGATTTACCCTTTTTATCACCCCTGCAGGATCACACACGGAAAATGAGGAGCCACGCACGTCAGCACCCACTCCCACACCCATGAAAAAAGCCAAGAGGGATGCCACCGCGGACCACGCAACATCCTCTAGGGGACCCAAGAGTAGTGACCGGGACAAAGGCAGCAGGAGCAGCAGTGCCACGCAGCCAGAGGCCATGCCTGCCGCTGTTGTGGTAACCACGGGAGTGTGTCTCCCATCAATTGAAGGCAGCATGGAGGGAGTGCACTCTGCTGCCACCAGCTCTACGGGTGAGGCAGCAGCCACTGCCCCACTTTCCGATGCGGAGGAAGCATCGGTAATTGAGGATCTGAGTCAGAGCCCCATCCCGACACGCCACTTACTCACATCCCCAATGTTTTCACCAGGTCCGTTTAGCCAAGGCGGATCGCCCACCCACACACAAGATGTGTCACGGAGCCCCCTGGAATCCACACCTGATGCCAGTGCTATTGATCCAGGCGCATCAGCCATTCCACCGGCAGACACAGTGGAACTTGACCTATCAGCCATCTTCCAGAGGCAGACCGAAATGGCTGGTCTGGTAGGTCAACATGTGGCTGAGACAGGGCACCTGAGGGAGGACATTGGTGCATTCGCACGGCAGACGAGGGAGGGCATGGAGGCATGCACCAACCGCATCTGCAATGAGATGGGGCAACTCAGGCAGGCCATGAACCGCATTGCAGAGGCTATTGAGCGCAGATGTCCACTCCCTACCCAGGAGGAAACAGGCCCAGCCTCCTCTGGGAGTTCACGGCAAACAAGCCCCCTACGCCGCTCTATGCGCAACCTCAGGCGCACAACATCGCAAACACCCGAAGAAGGAGCGGACAAATAGGGCCATCAAGGAATATCGGCCACATTTGGGGAAGGACATGTTCACACCTTGAGACTCACGTGGGAGTGTTGTGGGGGGAGGGGGTGAGGGTGTATTCGGGGGTGTTGTGGGGGGAGGGGGGTGAGGGGGTTTGCACAGTTGGGGTTATGCACTTTCTGTTCACGTTATGTTATAAATACACTCTTCTGCAGTTGAAAAACAGGCATGGTCTCCATCATTGTGTATGTGTGATTTTCTTTGGGAGAGGGCCCTTTGTGGGCCTCAAGACGGCCACAAGGGCAACAATGCACATCTCTCCATGCATGATATTCCACCTTTGTTCCTGATGCTATTCCTGATTCAGATGCTGACGCGGATCCTGTCCCGCCATGCCATCGCCTCTTGCATGTCCGGGCTGGGCATTTCAACAATACTCATCCACATCCACATCATGCTCATCTGGTGTTTGCATGGTGCCATGGGCACATTCTATCAGATGCACATTTAGTTGTGCCTTACACATACCATGGTCATCTTCGCCTTGATTCCGGGGGTTTGTTGGCTGCCCTTGTGGTGTTTCTGGGTGCCCCGGTGGTGCTTGCTGCGCCAGTCTCGACCTCCTCCTCCTCCTCCTACTCCTACGTCTCTTCGGTGCTGCCTGTTGTTGTTGGTGCTGCACTGCAGTCATGTACGCAGGCCCATGTCATGTTGCTGGTGTGGGGACCATCTTGCTGTGGGAAGGGGTGTGGGAAGGGGTGTGGTGTGCTCTTTAGTGCTGGCTGTCTCCATTGACTCCACCTGTGCTGGTTGTGTCCACCTGGGGCAGATGGGAACACTGCTCAGGTCTCTTAACGTGTGGTTTTCGATGCTGTTATTGGCGCCATGCCGGTAAATGCTTTTTGGGTCTTTGGGATGCCGGTATTGCCGTGTACGCATGGGTTGTGATTGCGTGCTATTAGCGCCATGGCGCTATTTACGGTGTGGGGTCGCGCGCAAGCGGCCACGCCGCTATTGGTGGCACCGTACTTTACGGGTCCACTAATAGCGGTGGGTCCGGGTCGTGATCGGCTTCGGAAAATACAGTTACCGGTATTTTGTTACCGGTAACGGTATTCCCTTACCGCCTACCGTGTAATGAGGCCCAATGTCCTTCCAGGAAAGTGCACGCAACCTGCGTACTTCTTCAAGCAGTCGTAGGATATTAGATCTATTTAACAAAACATCCCTGTTGTCTGGTAGAAGGGGCTCATCCCAAATTCTATACTCTGTATACGAGTACTGAGTGTTGCCGTCTTGTCCCTTGAATGTGTCATAAGTATCTTTGGTCACACTAGGAACTCACAGTTTTTTTAGTGAAGTGGGTAGGGATGGGTACATCTCTATCACTGAACTCACAAATGCAAGTAAGTACACTGTATCGTGCTAAAAAACACATAAAGCCGATCCCGACTATATGTGTGTCTGCCATTTTCCGGATGAAATTCTAAAATCTTTAATGAGCTTTCTCCGTTAGGCAGGTGCAGGAATGTCTATTAAAAAGACTGGAGATTGTGCATTATATTCTCCAGTGGGTTCCTCTTTTGCATCTGAGCATTGAAGAATCTTGTAGGGTCCTTGATATTTGTTTTTCAGGATCCTAATAGGGAAGACCCTGCCTGTGCTGTTTACTGGAGCACTAGGTCAGGTCTCCCAATAGCCGACCGGTTTCTGTGGTATGAAAGTGGTTACACCACATTCCTCAGGGCTTGAGGAGGCACACAGTTAGGTTCCTCCTAGTTTTCAGTGGCAGCTTTGTCTGCATTATTCAAGGCCCTCTCCCCTTTCCATGTGGTAAATGATTCTGTGCACGGATGGGTGAGGCAGCCTGAGACCTGCTGCTTTCGTCTGTAAAGAGGCCCGCCAGACCGCTTCTTGTGCTGCAGGCACTTTGGGGCAGTAATGAAGGCAGGTCAGTACGTATGCATGGCCATAGTTTCTGGGCGTTTGGATCTTAACTTACTATTCCGTGTGGGGACTCCTCCTCATTTTCCTGCAGCACCCTTCCAAACACGGTAGGCCTGGAATGAGAGTATGCTCTGATTGACTAGATGTAGGCATGCCTAATACTTGCATTTAATGGCTTTCATCTTCCTCTGCTTACATTCCCAATATTTTTGGTTCAACGCTACTAGTGGATGACACACTGTTTATGGGGGGGAGGACCCCCCTCTTTGGTGTTGCAGTCTGGTATGGAATTCCAAGACGTTTGTGGTTAGTCCTGAGTAGGTACTAAATCAAGATGACTGGAGGAAAGGTGGTGCAAACCATTAAGCACGCCAAATTAGACACATTTACGCAACTCTTGTCGTTCATTGGCGGATGCTGCCAATGAACGACAAGATGATGCCACAATCTGTGATGTTCAAATTCAATATCAGGAGATTTTATAGGATATACTGGATTCCTGGAATGCGCGTGAGCAAAATCTAGGAGACGTGGAATTAGGTGTGTCCTTGGCCCGGGATGATCTCCATAGAGTGGCGGAAAGGGTATCTATCACTGTGACCAAGGTATCTGATCTGGAAAGAGCAGTAAAAACCTAACTGTACTCAAATAGCATAGACCATATGGTATGGTATGGTATTGTTTATTTGTAAAGTGCCTATACACATGGGGAAAAACAACAGTTCTGAAACGATAATAGTCTGCACAGGCAGATTAAGTGCATATAATACAATTAAGGATCTATGTGATGATTGCGACGGCCGAAAATGCAGACTTTTTTTAACCCTTTACACCACATATATATTTGGGGGGAGACCCCCGCAGCCCTCCCCATGTTAATATTATACTCTAAACCCCCCCACATATTTCCCCCCCACATATTTATGTGGTGTAAAGGGGATTACAAAAAAAATCGGCATTTTTGGCCGTCGCAATTCCCAGGTCGACATTTTTGTACGATTCCTACAATTAACAGTGGAGACAAACAGCAGATAGGTCTGACAACGATTCTGCAGTTTTTCCAAGTGCAGTTAAGGAGTGAAGACAGGGGGGAACTGACAAACGATCTTCAGGCAAGGTGCAGTCGGATCGCGCAAGTGCACAGACAGTTGCAGCGGAAAGGGGAGGTGGGGTGACACGTCCTGGGGGGTGGTTCAAGTGCCCCCAGTTGGTGGAGACTGGGGTATGTGCAGAGAGAGCTACTCTCATGGGTCATTTCTCAGGTGCAGTGATGGTGAGGCAAGTGCGAGAGGACTGGTGGGGTGCCAGGGACCTGTGAGATTTTGAGATAGACAAGGCGTCCAGTAGGCAAGCTGTACGGAAAAAGGAGGGAGAGAGGGAAAGAGCAGGGGGATAGGTTAGCAGGATAGAGGAAGAGAGTAGGAAGAGGAGAAGAACAAAGTCTTGAGGAGTTTCCGGAAGTTAACGAGATCAGGCCCAAGACAGAGGGCAGCAGGGAGGCTATTCCAGAGGGAGGCCCCTGCAGAGGATAAAGATCTCCCTCCAAATCCCTGCTTGGAGAACCGGCTCACTTGCAGAAGGTTGGAGGTAGATGAGCAGAGGGCTCGGGAGGGACAGTATTTAGGTAGGCATTGTTGCAGATAGGTTGGTTTCAGGCCCCAGAAAGCCTTGTGGACAATGCAGAGGGTCTTGAACTTGATCCTTGCTGCCACGGGAGCCAGTGAAGGGATTTCAGCACCAGAGAGATGAGTCCCTGGGCTTGAGGCTAAGGATAAGTCTTGTGGTTTTGTTCTGGATGAGTTGCAGAGGGCGGAGAGCAGAAGCAGGTAGGTTGAGGAAGAGGCTGTTGCAATAGTCCAGCCTGGAGAGAACCAGGGCTCTGGAGACAGTGAACTGCTGGGGAAAGTGAGAAAAGGTAGAGTGCCTCTGAGGAAATGTAGCTGATAGACATTTTAGAGATGTCTGAGATGTGAGGGGAGAAGGAGAGAGTGGATTCGAAGATGACCCCAGGGTTTTTAGCCTTGCAGGTGGTTGCGGGCGCAGGGCCAAGGGAGGCCGGCCAGAGTGAAGGTGGGAAAGAGGGAGCAGGGGTCCCAATGCAAACAATCTCAGTCTTACAGGCATTGAGGCATAGCTCTTTTTCAGCACACTATGACTGAATAGTGGACAGACAGTCAGATTTGAGCGGGGAGGAGGACGCGGCTGAGGGTAGCCTGAAAGATAGTTGCGTGTCATCTGCATAACACTGGAAGTTAGAGGTGAGAGTGGCGATCACACGTGCCAAGGCAGCCATATAGACATTTAAAAACCAGGGGGATAGGTAAGATCCCTGGGGAACGCCACAGGTTGAGGGAGCGATAGTCGAGAGAAAGGATCAGAGTTCCACCTGGGATGGGCGGTCGGAGAGAAAGGCGGTTAACCACACCAGAGCCTGACCTGTGATTGCCAGGGTGTCACAGAGACGTGCAATCAGTATGTTGTGGTTAACCATATCAAAGGCAGAGGAGAAGTCAAGGAGAATGAGGACAGAGTGTTGATATCAACGTTTGAGAGCAGGTCTTCACTGGTGTTCAGAAGAGCAGTTTCCGTGTCTCTGCATGCTCTAGAGCCAGATTGATAGTCGTGGACGCAACTAATAGATTCAGTGTGGAGGGTCAGCTGAGAGATAGCCAACTTCTCCAGGAATTTGCCCAGGAAAGGAGTGATAGAGATAGGGCGGTAGTTTGCAGGAATGGAGGGGTCGGCAGAGGGTTTCTTGCTCACAGGGTGCACAAGGGAGTGCTTAAGAACAGTTGGGAAAACTCCAGTGGAAAAGGAAAGATTGTAGAGATCAGCCACGGCTGGGGCGAGGGAGTCAATGTTGTCCTTAATGGTTTTGGAAAGGCAGGAGTCCACCTGTTTGGATGAAGCCTTCATAGACTGGACTTGTCTGGCGAGCTCATCGGGTGTGACTGGTGAGAGAGAAGAGATGGGAGGTGGAGCGGGGGGGAGGAGGGGTGCAAGGGAGGTTCCAGTGTTGGTGTATGCTGTGGTGTGGAAGAGAGGGAGGAAAGGATGTCTTGGGTTTTAGTGATGAAATGTGCAGCCAGGGCCGAGCAAAGGTCATGGGTGGGTGTGACAGAAGAAGAGGCTGCTGCAGGATTGGCCTGTTCCTTACAGACTTTGAAAAGTGTGGCTGTGTTGCTTGAAGCCACGCATATGCGGGCTTGAATAAAGACTCTTTTCTTTGAGCAGATGCAGAGTCGATATTGCCTTTGAAGGAGGCGGCAGGCCAGTTTGGAAGGACTGTAGCCATGTAGAGGTGCATGGAGGTTGTGGAAGGCTGCTATGGTCGGTTTAATATCAGGGTGCTTCGCCTGAGGGAAAAGAGTTGATGATTCCAGATGGGTTCCTGCTGCCCATGTTAATTAAAGTAACGGGGGCTAATCACTTATCCTCTTGCTTTATCATTGAGAGAGCACATAGGGCTCCTGTGAAGCGACTGCACCCGCACACACCTCCTAGGGCTTTAGTAGCTAAAGTTGCAAATCATGCTGATAAAGAAGCCATACTGCGCTTTGCAAGAAGTAAGGGCCAGACCAATGCTGGAGTAGCTAAATTATCCATATACCCAGACTCGGCTCAGTCTGACATTTTCTTTATGTGAAACAGATCTTACAACACAGCAATGTAGAACATATGTTATTGTTTCCTTCAAAGCTGAAAGTGTTCCTCTGAAGAAATTACCTCTGTCCTGCAGGAGTACAAGGATGAGTAGTGGCTAAACTGCCCACTCTGTCCCCACACTTTTATAAACCAGCAGTGATCCCATGCATCAAGGAAAATAGGCACAGGCATGGGCCGTGGTAACGTGGGCCGAGCCAAGGCAGGGATCGAAATAAGGAGTTGATTAGCAGGAGCTAAAAGCATCTCCTGGGTATCCTGCATCACTCAGTAAGCAAGAGTTACCTCTCGGAACCAGGAGCTATTATATAGTGTGCTGCAAATTTAACTCCCACATTAGATGCAAACTATAACTCTTTTATCAATTATATATGGACCCTCATGCTTTATATGTCTTCTGATGTGTCTTAATGCTAATTTGTACATATTCCTAAATGTGCAGGGTTAATGTTGTGTACATATAATTGTATGGCACCAGGTGGCCTGTGGAGCCCAATGCAGCTTCTGGTAGCTGTTGGTGTCAATTCAAACCAGGCACTCCTGGGCTATAAACAGGAGCTAAATTGCTCCCCGGTACCAGCCATTTGGAACCCTGGAAAGCTACACTCTTCGAAAGGGTGTGAGGGTGAAATGGTAGTAACTAAGACAGCAGTAGTTCCAAAATTAAAGAATGCCCAATCAAGGCTTTATAAATATATATATATACTTTAATTAAACAAATCAATCATACACTTATCTATTTAAAAAAACACCTGTGTAAAAGAAGACAGCATACGCAGAAAAAATATCTGAAGGTACTCTGGACACTTTAGCTTGGAGGAAAAGGCAATAATTGCAATAATGTCACTCAAGGATATGTTCTTTAGGAAAAAGATACAACAAGGGCATAACCAGTCGCCAGGGCCCCAGAAATGGACCAAGAGTACAGGGACTCTCAATGGTATCTGAATCCAGTTCTTACATAGTGTCCGGGTGCTCGAGCCAAACAGAGGACGAGGCTCTGCTGGGGCAATGTGGCATTGAACTAGTTTGATGGATGCAAGTGTACTTCAAAGTTTTAAGGTGAATGCCAAAGGCAGCACTATGGGTCCTGGTGGTTTGGAAGCTTCAAACCCGGTTCGAATTTAGATTGAGTTTTTTTGTGCGAAGAAAACGGGAGACGTTTTTGCTTTGCCTTCTCCGGATGTTGTGGGACCCACTAAAAGGGCTCTCCAGGACAAGGTGAGCCCTTTTCAGTCTCTGCTCTCCAAGCCAGGGGAGTTGTTCTAGCAGAGTGGTAGGCTGTGGTCCTCAGCAAAGTCACCCCCAATGTGCCCTGGAGATGAGTAGGTAGCAGAGCTTTCCCCTACTTTGAAACACATGCCCACTTTAAAAAAATATATTTTTATTTGCCGATTTCATACAGTATAGGTAATACAAATATGCTTTATATAGTAACTTAAGCCAACTAAGATATACAGTCAGTATCACACAACATATTGTTCAAAGGTCATCGGTATAGTACATATTATCATGAGGCAATTTAGAGGAGTTCTACTTGTTACAGACATCCAATAAATACATTGCATTACATTTACTTGTCTATTCCCATCCCCTTCGGCATCCACATTTTTTCCCCTGCCATATCCTAGAGATACTTAATATCCTAACCATAAATTTGTAACTGATGACTTCTCCCTCTGCCATGATCTAAGGAATACCGACCAAATATCTTTAGGCCTGGATCCTCAAGGTTGAAGCTCTCTATATGTGTCTTCTTGGGTATTGCACTATATCAAGTCTTTATGCTAACTTTCATTTCTGGGGGATTCGACGCCAACCACTTAATTTCAAATTGGCATCTTGCTAGTACCAGAGCAATACCAATGAATCTATGTATCCCGTTTTGCCAAAGCTAAGATGTCTCCCCACAGGCATGCCATTGGGTAGTTAGATACCTTCTCTTCTATTATTGCTGATAGTTCCTGAGTGACCTCATTCCACATTTTTTTGATTTCTGGACAGCCCCATTATAGATGCAGGAAGTCTGCGTTCATATCATTGCATCTCAAGCTGTTGGGACAAACATTCTGATGTTTACTGGCAGGCCTCCAGATAAGTGTCGTAAAAGGCCTTTTTATGCATTACAATTTTGCAAATATGACACCTTTTATCTTTCTATGCTTACCGTTTACGCACCAGTTGAGATCAGAGGTCACTGGAAAGGGCAGGTGACCTGGCAGAAACCACACACATGCTTTGATTCTTATCCGCAAGGATGAAACTGCAGGCCACAAAGGAGCAGTTCAGACATTTTTCTCTGAGCTTGTCAGAGCACACAGTGAGATGAGAAATAATGTTTTCTCTTCAACTGCTGCTGTGTTTTGTGTCTGTGGAAGAGGGGCATTTTGCATGCATATTTATTTTCCTAGCATGTTAAGATTGTTGCAGTAATAAGATGTACAATTTAGTTACATTTGGGAAGTAGCCTTTTAACAAATACATTTTGCTTTTTCAGTGAATGCTTGAAGACATATTTTTCGTAGTTCCTGTGTTGTGTGTATTTATCATAAAGTTTCATCTATGTGGTCTATTCAACACATTAATGTGTAGGAGAACATTTTCCACACATGTTATAATTAGCATGAAGCCAGACATCTTTGCTACATAACTGTTTTGGTTATGTGTTGTAATGTTCTGGTTGCTTGTCACATAGTATTTACACTCTTGCTGAGTCAAATCATTTTTACTCTTAAAAGTATATTTTGTGTAATATACTCCCCAGACTAACACCTTATCTGTCTGAGGCACAGACTAGTATTCAGCCTCATCACGAGTTGGGCCGCAGCCCTTAAATTTGGCAGTAACGCTAATACTGCTGCATTTAAGGGCTGGCCTGATCACAAGTTGAGAGCTAAATGGGCTGTATTACCTCCAGCTTTTTCCGGGGGGTGAAAATCTCATTTAGCGCCAGTTTTTAGCGCTATTAGTGTCGGCGCAATTAGTGCCGGTGCTAATAGTGCCCCTCAGCCCCATGGGGATTTCCCGCCTTACCGCTACTCATGATCCGGTGCTAATAGCACCGGACTGAGTAGAGTTAACGCTATTTGCGTTCAGCGGTATCCCAGCAGTATTACTGCCGGTATACTGCCCAACTCGTGATCAGGCCCAAATGTCTGGTTTAAAAGTGCATGTAAATGGTACTATATATTGTCAGTGAAAGCAGTGCCCTTGCTCAAGGGTGAGTGATTGTCATTACATCAATTACAGGGCCACAGCCTCTTTCAAATCTTCAAGGCTACACTTAGAAAATTCAAAATCAGACTCTCCAGCCAGTTCAAGCTCTGTTACAAAACAACAATGAAATGGCTGCATTTGCAAATGAAATAGATACACAGCAAAACATGTCCCTCTAGTGGTAATGCATATATTTATTTAATTTGTTATGTATTGCTTCATGCAGGATTCCCCAACATCTAAGCACTGTGATGATTGTTAGCTCAGTGGATAGTCAGTTTACTGACTTCTGAAGGGTGCAAGGCTAAATCGGCACAGCCAGCATTTGACCATAAGATTAGATGTAGATTTTAGCATTGAGAACTTGCCTCTCTACGCTATCGTATCACAACACTGGCATACCACTATGCACAACTAGTTCCAGTAAATGAGGGCTTTCAATAATCATCAAAAGACAATTATGCTACAAACCTCACAACACATAATACACGTCGCGTTTGCTTAAATGTGTAAGTGGTGAGGTCTGTTTGTGTCTTAACCATTAAAATATATACAGAAGAGATCAAATGTGCAGACCTTTGTAAAGGAAAAGTGAAAGGCATATTGAGTGATTTATAGTACACAAATCATTTGTCGTTCTAAGGTTGAATTCCTTCTAATTATGGTTTACTAAATTCCTACTATGTGGAGTTTTTCTGATAGCGGAAGCTGAGTTAGCCTATGTCCCTATCAATGAAATATTAGTTTTACCTATGAAGAGTTTGCACTGCAGAGGCAATTAACTGTTTGGGTGGGGCCCCTACTGCTGTTATGATATTCCTATTCTATGTGAGGAGAGCTTGGAAAACTTGCCCCCTGCTGGGAAAGTTCTTTGCGGGGGGATTTCGGACTGCTAAGTGTATGTTGTTCCCATTCTATGCGAGCGTAGCTTGAATTTCAGAGGACCTCCATTTATGCGTTCAGAGTGGGGGTGCTTGCACTGCTCCATCCCATGCAGTTTCTTCTCCATGCGAGGAGAACCTCTACTGCTGTGATCAACTTCACTCTGGTAATCTTGTACTCTTGAGACCCATGTCATTCCTGTTACGTTAGGAAAGAATGGTCGACCGAGGTCCAAAGCATACCTTTTCTATAGTAGATGAGTGTGTACTCCTGAAGCCTATGTCTATAGACCCATTCCTTATCTGTTTGTGTGGGTATCCTCTACCCTTGCTTAACTTTCACAGATCCATGCCACCTCTTCTACATGTTGATAGCTTGTATTTCTGTCACACTGATTCGAATTTCCTCTTTGTGTGAGGGCAGCGTGATCGGCACCAACTTAAGATAACCTGTTCTGTGTGAGCAAAGTGTGCAAATGTTTATGCTGCTGTTGTACATATTCTTTGAATGCAGGGGAAGCTCACAATGTTAGTGCTCATCTCCTCCATTTGTCACAGGGTGTTTGTTTTACTGCACACTGTGATTTATCTGTTAATTGTGAGAGAAACCTGCTATTCTGTCATGATATGGACCGCTGCTGCATAATGTTTTCCATACATTTTTAACTTTTTGGATACATCGGCTGAATTTTCACATACTTTTTACTCTTTTGTGGCGGTCAAAACTCATTTTTACAGTTTAAAAATGGGGAGTAAAATGCTCCCACCTCAAAATCTTACTTGAAGCACGGTTTGCTGGTGTAAACCATGTCTGGTGTATGGACCTGAAGTGAGTCTGTTATTTATGATTCATTGATATTTTCCATGTTAACAGACATATTTTTATTCAAACCTCATCATCAATTGACCTAGCCAGACATGTTTCCCGCTTAATATTTGCACTGGGGCTTACTGGTTTGTAGGATGCTATAATTTTATACCTAAAAGAGGCCGCATTCCTACTCGTGGGTGCCGTCATTATGCATTTCACAATTGGTTGCTCAGCAGGAGCTACTGGGAAGAAAGAGAAACGTGGGGCATTTCCCCACTTACTTTCTATTAAAGAAGTTTCCGGTTTATTGTAGTGCCCCCAGCCTCCTCATATGCCCTTGTTATATTAATCTACTTGTGCCGTACAAATCAGAAAAGTAAAAAATCCCAAGTTTCGTCACCTCTTTTCTTATGCCCGCTTCAAATGTGAAGTCGAGTTTCCATTTCCTATCTAGGAAAACATTGAGTGTAGCCACAGGCCATTGCCCTGTTTTCTTAAGGCAATTTTGGAATGATATAAGCGCTGTGTTTACCATGTGTATAGTGGCATTTGTCATTTTGGGCATGCCCAACAGTATGCCCTCGAAGTTATTTGGTGCAATAAGTATCCTCTCGACTGCCACCTACTTTGCATAAAGAACTCTCCCGTACCGGCCCGTAATGTGGCCTGCTTTCATGATATAGTACAAAAGATCCTTTTTTTTTAATTTAAATTTCTTTATTAACTTTTACAACAAAATATACACAAAAAATCAATGGTCGATCAATGCCACGTGAGTACTTCAAAGGAACCTAAAACAAATACCCCCCTCCCTCCCCACCCGTTTCTCCCGAGACCACAGTTAGAACTCCAATCTTTGTTTTAGACCATCGACGGACCTGGGCTGTCAGAGCTTTCCGAAGCGCTCTCTCGCGCTGCTGGGTGGAGCAGCGGCACAGTTAATGCCACCCACCGGAGTAGTTCTTCACTAGATTCTAATCTCTGTACTTGGATTGCGGTTTCCCACGCAGCAGTCTCGGCCGTTATCCATCTTTTGAGATCGGCCCACCAACAGGCTTCACTCGGGCCTCTTGCGCTTTTCCAGCTCATAGCTATACGTCTTTTCGCCGTTATGTATATTAAGTCCCTGAGCTTGTTGAGGGGTTTGTTTTTGCTGTTTCTCGTATAGCTACCCAATATGCAGGCTGCTGGGTCAAGAATGTCTATTACTATTTCAGCATGTGCTACCTTTTCCTTCACTTGGGCCCAGAACCTTTGAATAGAGGGACAACCCCAGAACATGTGGGTCATTCCGGCTTTTGGCGTATTGCATTTGGGGCATGTCTGGACTGTGGCTCCCTTGAACTTGGATATGGCTTCTGGTGTGAGGTAGGCTCTATTAGTAATGTAGAGTTGTATGAGCTGTAGGCGGGCATTCCTAGATATTTTTTTGTGGTAGTGGGTTATCTTTTCCCATGTTTTATCTTCAAACTCTCTACCCAATTCGGTCTCCCATCTGTTCTTGCATTTGAGTTCTTTTGTGGTTGTGCCCTGCAGCAGCGCCTCATATAGTCTGGAGGTTTCGTGGCCTCCCTCAGCAGTGTCAAGCATGGACTCTACGGTCTCGTTTTCTATGAACTGGTTTGCGGCTTCCGGCCATCTCTTCTTTATGGCTTGGAGTACTGCCCTGTGAAGCAGAAACTGGCCTGTGGGTAGGCCTGTAGACTCACTGAGGTCGATAAACGACATTAGTTCCTGTTCACTGGTGAGGTCCCCTAGCACCGCCACCCCCCAAGGTTCCCATAGGGTGCGTATTTCCTTGTGCCCCCACGGGTGTTTGGCCATGATTGCGGCGATAGGAATCTGCGGGGAGAGCGGGTCCGCCGATCCCACTGTTACGCAGGCACGCCTCCAGAGCTGGGTCCCCAGTTTAACTAGATAAGGGTAATGCCCTAGTGTCTTCCTTTCAACCCACAAAGTGTCCCTAAGTAGCAAGGTAGGCAGGGCTGGCTGGAGAAGTCGGGTGTCAATGGTGGTTTCGTCGGCCATCCATTGTGTCACGTGTCTAAGCTGGCTGGCCAAGTAATACAGCTCGAAATTAGGGACCTTCAGCCCCCCCCTCTCATAGGGTCTTTGGAGATTTTCAAGCGCTACT
Organism: Ambystoma mexicanum; assembly: GCF_040938575.1. Lineage (NCBI taxonomy): Eukaryota > Metazoa > Chordata > Amphibia > Caudata > Ambystomatidae > Ambystoma > Ambystoma mexicanum. The sequence goes on along the minus strand of NC_090932.1, from coordinate 1,264,307,745 downwards.
CTGTGCCTACTCCCCTGCCTGAGGAATCTTCTACAAAGTTTGTTCAGGTCTCTGAAAAAGGAGGGGGAAATGTTGAAGGGAACGTTGGTGAAGAAATGCAGTAGACGTGGGAGTGCAACCATCTTGAGTAGGCCCGCTCTCCCCGCCACCGATAGAGGGAGTTTCCCCCAAAAGACCATGGACTTTTCAATGGAGTCTTTGGTTCTGACCGTATTAAGGATATGTTCCGTGCTGGGGTTGCGGTGTATGGTGACACCAAGGTATCTGAAGGAAGTCGGCTGCCATTTAAGGTCTAGTGGGGGTAGGGATCCCAGTTCGTCCCTGTGTAAAGCAGCCAAGGGGTAGAGACATGATTTTTCCTTGTTGATCCCAATGCCCGTGAGTTTATGAAAACATTCTAGGGTCTCTAGTATGTAGGGCAGGAGGTGCTCTGGATTGTGAAGGTATAGCAGCATGTCGTCTGCGTACATGGACACAAGATGAGTCACCCCATCCAGTTCAATGCCACCGTCACCATATTCTTGTCGGAGATACGCTGCTACCGGCTCAGCCGCAATAATATAGAGCATAGGGGACAGTGGACATCCTTGTCGGGTGCCTCTGTGAAGGGGCCATTTATCAGAATACGTCCTGTTGGTGCGCACTCTGGCGGTGGGGCAGGCGTAGACCAATTGGGTCCATGTCAGGAAGGCGGGCCCGATCCCCATTTTGCCCATAGTAGCATACAACCACTCCCATCTCACCGAATCGAAGGCCTTGGTGGCGTCCAATGACGCCACCGCGTATTTTCGGGGGTTATGCTCAGTGGCGTATATGATGTGGTGCAACCTACGCAGGTTTTCGGTAATAGAGCGCCCCGGTACGTAGCCAGTCTGGTCTTTGTGGATCAGCTGGGGGATCGCTCTGCGTAGCCTATTCGCAAGAAGTGCTGTTAAAATTTTGCAGTCCACATTTAGCATAGAAAGTGGTCTATAAGACCCGCAGTCTGTTCCATCCCTCCCAGGTTTTAGCAAAGGGATTATTATGGCCTCCCTCATGGAGTCAGGGAGGGTGCCACGCTCATATGCCTCATTGAAAACCCGTGCTAGCATTGGGGCGAGGGCGTCGTCATATGTCTTATAAAATTCCCCTGGCATGCCATCTGCGCCTGGCGCTTTTCCGGTTGGTAAGGATCTGATTATAGCTAACACCTCATCTGGGGTAATTGGCTCCTCTAGGGCCTCGGCCGTCTGGGCATCTAGTGAAGGTAGCACTATGCTACTCAGGGCATCCTCTATTTCAGTGTCGGTGGGGGGCGGGGATTTGGAGTAGAGTTCTCGGTAGAACTCGGAGAAGACCAAGTTAATCTCTTCTTGGGTATGTGCAGTGGTGCCATCTGGTCTGAGTATGGAGCAAATGGGTGACCTGGGGACTTCTCTTTTGTAGAGCCAAGCTAATAGTTTACCAGGTTTGTCCCCCAGTGCGTGCGTTCTTTCGGAATGTTTAGCAAAGCTCAATTTTCCCAGCGACTCCCAGTGAGCCAGGCAGGCCTGTCTCAATTCAGTAATTTTCTGTATATGTTCCGGGGTCGAGTCTGCCCCACCCTCCAGCACCCTCAGTTCTCTTTCAGCGCCCACTAGGGAGGATGTGATGGACGTCAGGGTACCCCCAATTGTGGCTATCATCTCACCTCTCATAACCACTTTATAAGCCTCCCAAGCTGTTCCGATGTAGTCCACGCTATCTAAGTTGTTATGCCAGTACTCCTCTGTGCTGTCTCTTATATGTTCTCTAAAGGCTGAGTCCAATAGGGCCTCAGCTCTAAGTCTCCACGTGGGAACTGGGGGTCTAGGGGGGTATACCTCCCAGGTGGCTTGCATGGGAGAGTGGTCTGACAGCACCCTGGGCAGGTAACGTGCATCCCCAAACCTATCAAGCTGCCCCTGGCTTATTAAGATATAGTCCAATCTGGTGTGGACCTTGTGAGGTGGGGAGAAAAAGGAATATTCTCTTTCCTCCGGGTTCCGCTCCCTCCACAGGTCACATAGTGCCAGTTGGGTTATTAGTTTAGAGAGTACTTTGGCTGGGGGGGAAGGGCGGGAGTGCTTAGAGTCGGACCTGTCTTTCAGGGGGTCCAACGTGCAATTGTGATCGCCCCCCCAAATCACTGTGCAGTCTACATAGGGGCCAATCCTGGGATAAAGGGAGTGGAAGAATGCTGTGGCGTCATGGTTAGGTGCATACGTGCTAATCAGACATATCTCCCTCCCTTCCACGGTCCCCTGTACCAGTGCCATCCTGCCTTCGTTGTCTGTCTTGGTGTTCCCTACTTTAAAAGGAATGGATGGGTCTATCCATATCAGGACCCCTCTAGCGTATGAAGAGTAGGGGGATCCAATTAGGGTTCCACGCCATATTTTGGCCATAGCCTCTTGTCTGTCCTTTGTTAAATGTGTTTCCTGTAGCATGGCGATTCCCACCTTGCATCTGCGCAGGTAGGTGTATATCCGGCGTTGCTTAACAAAGCTATTCAAGCCCCTGACGTTCCACGTTAAAACGTTAATGCTTCCAGCCATGGGTGTCATGATATCTGTAGATAGTCCTTTGCTCGGGCCCAGGCCTTACAAGTGATATTACTGTTAAGAAGTGTTCCTGTGGTCTCGGTGTGGTCAAACTAACGGTCCCAACATGGGCTTCGCCCCCTCGTGTCCCCTGCCTCATTGTATTCAAGACTTTTGTAACAACGGGTCCCCAAACATGACCCCTTAACTGCGAGATCCCAGAACATAGAACCATTAAACTTTTAACCAATAAAACCTGTCTAGTGGGGTTGCCCCCCCTCTGACTATCCCGTTTCCGCTCCGTTTGACCTAGGTCTACAGGTGCCCTACGGGTGGGTTAGTCACCCAAAAGAGTTACTGGGGAAAAAAGAAAGGTTGGCTCAACAGGTTAATGTTTCGCCGTTGGTCCTCAGTATGGCTCCGGTTGATTCCGTGTTGCCGCGTTTAGAGTGTCATGCAGTGTGTCGTCGTCGACAGGTTTAGGGCCAGTGTGGCCGTGGTCAGGGCTCCGACCGGCGTGGTCGACGCTGTCCGATCTCAATGTCCGGAATTTGTTCCTTGTCCATCCACTCACATACTTCCGCAGGTGTATCGAAAAAATGGGCTTTATTGTTGACTAGGACCTTCAGTCTGGCGGGATATAGGAGCATGTACCGCAGGCCTGCGTTTTTCAATCTAACTTTGGTGTGGATGAATTGGGCTCTGCTCCTTTGAACCTGGAGGGTGTAGTCCGGGTAGATGGCGATTTTCACTGAGTTCCTGATTATGCTGCCGCCCGACCTGGAAAAAGCAAGGATCGTTTCTCTGTCTCTGTAATTAAGTACCTTGGCAATTATCGGCCTGGGTGGGTTTCCAGGTGGTGGCCTCTTGGCGAGGGATCTGTGGGCCCTTTCAATGGTGAATCCTTGGGACAAGTTACCAGCTCCAATTTCCTGGATCAGGAGGTTCTCCACGTAGTTGGTGGGGTCGTTCCCTTCGATTCCCTCCGGTATGCCGATGAGTCTGATGTTGTTTCGGCGTGCGCGCCCCTCCGCCTCCTCTGCCCTGTCTTCTAAATTCTTAACTTTCTGAGTTAGAATGTCCACCTCTTTGAGGAGCAGCGTCTTTGCCTCCGTGTTTTCCTTAACTTGAGTCTCTAGCGCTTCGGTTCTGCCCGCTATGGATCGTACATCCTGCCTTAGCAAGTTTAAGTCTATAGCAACTGCGTCGATTTTACTCTCCATCGTTTTTTGTAACGTCATGATGGCTTCCAGCAGCTGGGAGTTAGCGGGTTCGAGGGGCCCGTTGCTCGCCGCTGCTCCATGGTCAGGAACGGCATCCGCCCCCGCAGCCCCCGTGGCAGCGTAGGTCTCCATTGTTGTCTGCCTCTGTTTGTTCCTGGGCCCTTTGGTGGCCATCGCCTCGCATAAGCCTTCGCGCCTGCTGCCCATGAGGTGTTGACTGAAGTGGAGGGTCTCCGGGGTTATCAAGGGGTCCTCTGGGGTGGTCGCTCGAGTAGGGTGTTTAAGTATGTCAGTCACTTGCCCCGACTCCCAGCCAGGGGCTGCGCCCGTATTCGGCTTGTGTAGAGCGAAGGGCCTCCCCGTCCTATCTAGAACTTCCACACCACGAAGTCCGGGCCCCCTCGCCCCTTTCGCCCCCTCCTTACTTCTTGGTGGGGTATTTCACCGATGTCCAACAGCTGCGGGTAGGTTGCGACTTGCCGCAGGCGAGGATCAACCCGGCCCGGCGAGGGCAGGCCGCTTCTTCTCTTCCGTCGGGACCGCCACACGCGCTGCCTCCTCTGGCCTCTCCAGGTCTCCGCCGCCCGGGTCGCACAACCCAGGACCGGTCCAGAGCCACGCACCGCCAGCGATCCCCTCCGCAGCTCGCCTGCTCCTTGTCAAGCGTGCTCCGATCTCAGCGGAGCTCGATGGGTTCAAGCCTCCTGGTGTTCAGGCCGATCAGTGCCGATCACCGCCGCCATTTTGCGCGCCGGATCGCTTCGCCGGGCCCACGGTGTTTCTCTTCGGCGGAGTCCTCCAGACGTCCGAAACCTCAGCAGACTGCGCTTCCAGCCGACCCCTGCCTCTGGCGTGAAAATCAGGAGTGGTTGCTGCGGCAAAATGTTGATTTAGCGGCCAAATGTTGGGCACATCGCTGGAGCCGACTGAAGACGCGTCCTTCTTACATGGCGGTTAGCCACGCCCCCTAGTAGTACAAAAGATCCTTATTGGGGACACAGAGAACTCTTGGTTGCCCCCTCCTCCCCCTCGCCCATATGAGCTTTAATAGTGCTGTTCTTCATTTTGCAAGGAAAGTTTGCGGGATCTGTTAGGCATGTTGGTGAAAACATATCGCAAGTTAGGGAGGATAATCATTTTTAATGAGCGATATTCTGCCCAAATAGGCTCACGGTTTTCATATTGTTTCTCTGCAACATGATCTCTGGTTGCATAGCTACCTATATCCCCAAGAATCGCATATCCCTAGGCCACTATTTAAATCCCCCCTGGGTCCTCAAACATTCAGTGTTCTTCGTCATCGGCAGTAGCTCCGATTTGGTCCAGGTGATTTTAAGATCACACATATCTCCAAGTGGGTTCACTGAGTCAATGATTGGCTCAATAGTCTCCTCCGGGTCAGTTGTCTATATATCAATAGGTTGCTGGAAAATAGGGAGACTATAATTCTCTGAATATATAGCTGAATACCCCAATTCTCCAGCATTTGATCTTTCATGGATTCAGATGCTCTTGAATATTCATCTTAGTCAGGCTTGGAATCCTCAGTAAAATGAGGTTCCCAAGACCTTTCCTGCGGACCATAACCTTTCCAGTCAATTAGGTAAAAGAGTTTTGATCTCACTCTTTTTGAGTCCAAAATATTCTTGACTTCGAACTCGGGCTCCCCGTCTATGAGGATAGGTTCAGGTGGAGTGGTTAGCCTAGTTCCTGGTTGCACTGGCTTCAAAAGAGACACGTGGAAGACGGGATGGATTCGCATATGAGCAGGTAGTTCCAACTTGACGGCCACTGGGTTAATAATTGCCTTGACAGAAAAAGGTCCCAAATACCTGGGGTTAAAGGTCCGAGTCCCCTTGAGTGGTAAGTGCTTAGTGGCTAACCATACTTGGTCCCCTATTTGGTATTGAGGAGCTTCACTTCTGTGCTGATCTGCATCCTTTTTGTATTTTTCCTTAGCCTTTTGCAAATGGATGGTTGCTTCTTTAAAGGCTTGTGTAATAACAGCGTGGAGATGGTCCACTGCGGGCATCTCTAAATGCAGGGGTGATTCCAAATCCGAGGTTCGAGGATGGTGCCCATAAATGGTAAAAAAAGGACTTTGACCAGTTCCTGAGTGTACGGAATTATTGTACGCATACTCTGCGATCCACAGAATGTCTTTCCAATTCCCCTCAGACTGATGTAGCATACAACGGAGGTACTGTTCAAGAGTCTGGTTGGTCCTCTCCGTTTGACCGTCGGTCTGAGGGTGGTGACTGGTCGAAAGCCTAACATCAATTTGTGCTAGTTGGCAGCATTTCCTCCAAAAATGTGAAATGAATTGACTGCCCCGATCTGAAATTAACACTGAAGGAAAGCCATGCAGGCAGACAACATTTTCAAGGAATTCCTTGGCCAGGATTGAAGCTGAAGGTATCCCTTTTAAAGGAATGAAGTGGGCCATTTTAGAAAAAAGATCTACAATAACTAGAATGGTATTGTAATCTTGGTACGGGGTAAATCCGTGATGAAGTCTAATGACAAGGTATGCCAAGGGGTAGGTGGTATGTCTAATGGTTGCAATAATCCAGCAGGTTTTTTCTTTTGCCCTTTATTTTGTGCGCAAATGCCACAAGACATGACAAATGACTTGACATCCTTTCGCCAGGTGGGCCACCAAAATTGCTTCCTAATTTTAGCTTCGGTTTTTGCAATACCCGGATGCCCTTCTATTAAGGTGTCATGATAATGGGAAATAACAAGTTCCTGTAGTTCCTTTTGCGTTAAAAATAGCCGACCTTGGTAATAAGGTAAATCATCGATGACAGAGTACTCTGGACCTTTCTTTGCCCAGTCCTGTAGGGCAACGGAATCAAAGAGTTGGTGGATCTTGTTTTGAATGTCCTCCAGTGTCTGTATGGATGTCAGGCCAAGGATTCTCTGTTCCGGAATTATGGGTACGGGTTCTAAAGTTATTTCTGCTTCTCCCATTCCAATCCGGGACAAGGCGTCTGCTTTACCATTCTTACAACCTGGTCGATAGGTTATTACAAAATCAAACTCGGCGAAGAACAATGCCCAACGGAGTTGGCGCGAAGATTGGGCTTTGGCTGTCTTTAGGTATTGTAAGTTGCGGTGATCGGTGATGACCGTGATGGTATGTCTGGCACCCAGTAGATAGTGCCGCCAAGCCTTGAAGGCGGACTTGATGGCCAGCAGCTCCTTGTCGGCTATGGCATAGTTTAATTCGTGGAGTGAACATTTTCTTGACCAAAACGCCACTGGGTGAAGCTGGTTAGTTTCGGGATCCTTTTGGGAAAGGACTGCTCCCATGGCAGAACTGGATGCATCTGTTTCCACTATGTAGGGAAGCTCGGGGCGCGGGTGTCTTAATATGGGAACAGATGTGAATTTAGCTTTTAACTCTTGGAAGGCGTTCTCGGCTTCCTCTGTCCACACAAAGCGTTTGTTTTTTCGCAATAGCGTTGTAATGGGATGTACAATGTGCGAGAAGTCCGGGATAAACCTGCGGTAGAAATTGGCAAAGCCAAGCATGCTTTGAACTCCTTTGATTGAACTTGGCGAAGGCCAATTAAGAATGGCATCCACTTTTCGTGTATCCATCCGGATTCCTCTCAGGGTCAGAATAAATCCAAGGAATTCCACTTCCGTAGTGTGGAAGATGCATTTTTCCAGTTTAGCATATCATTTATGCTGGCGTACCTTCTCTAGGACTGCTCGGACGTGTTTTACATGCTCAGATTCTGATAAAGAGTATACTAAGATGTCGTCGATGTAAACGACCACACAAACGTCGATAAGCTCTCAGAGGACATCGTTCATGAAGAACTGGAAGGCTGCTGGTGCATTGCATAGTCCGAAGGGCATCACCTGGTACTCAAATAGTCCGTACTTGGTGCGAAAAGCAGTCTTCCATTCGTCACCCTCTTTGACACGTACCAGATGATATGCCCCCCGAAGGTCTAGTTTCGTGTATATACAAGCGTCCTTCACCTGGTCTAGTAGTTCTGGGATCAAAGGCAGTGGGTATCGATTCTTGATGGTTATCTGATTCAGTGCGCGGTAGTCTATACATGTTCTAAGGTCGCCTTCCTTTTTCGGTACGAAGAACAAAGCTGAAGATGCAGGGGATTTGGATGGGCGAATTAAGCCATTAGCAAGGTACTGGTCTAGGTACTGGCGCAAATGAAGATTTTCGGGTTCCGTAAGGGCATAGATTCTGCTGCAAGGTGGTTGTGCTCCAGTTACAAGATCTATTTGACAATCATACAATCTGTGAGGTGGTAAGGTGTTTGCCTGTTCCTTTTGGAAGACATCCTGAAAGTCTTGATATTCAACAGGTAATTGTATGGCTACTGGAATTACTGGGGCCAGGACTGAGTTTTGAGTTTTCCTTGGGTAGCAGGTGTGAGCACATTCTGGGAAGGTTAGTCTCTTCTCTCGCCAATCAATACAGGGATTATGTTTTTCCAACCAAGGTATCCCCAGTATCAGCTGAAACTGTGGGGCCTTGATTAAGTCAAACATCATAGCCTCTCGATGCCCATCTTGACTCATCAATGTCATCTCTGCAGTGGAATGAGTTACGGGTCCAGAGGCAATTTCCGTTCCATCTACAGTGGTGACAACATCGGCCGTGGTCTTGCGGGTGAGAGATAGATTCATCCTGGTAGCCAATTCCCAGTCCAAGTAATTTCCTATGGCTCCACTGTCTAGGTACGCCTTTACCGCGTGCATGCGTGATGGCTGCTCTGGATCTACAAGGACCATGGATATGTGAAATGCGAGGTCAGAGTGTCCTTCTTTAAGCTCAGCAAGCGGACCTCTACGCTTGCCGGGCGTGGTCGTTTCCCGAGTCAGATTTCACATGGTTTTCGTCTGCTGCTCCTATAACTTTCTTGGGTGGTTTTACAGGGCATTTCCGAAGAAAATGACCAGTAGTTCCGCAATATAAACATAATTGCAGTTGCCGTCTTCTATCTCTCTCCTTTTGGGTTAAGGGTCCTTTAACCCCCCCGATTTGCATAGGTTCTGAGACATCTACTCCCTTGGAGCTTACGTGGGTTTTAACCAACACCCTGTTCTCAAACTTGGTTCGGTCAGCCTTCCTGGTTTGAAGTCTGTGATCGAGCTGGACCACTAGATCTATATATTCAGCACAGTCTTGAGGCGGGTTCACGATTTGGGCCAAAACATCTTTGAGTTCTCCCCGAAGTCCTCGATGGAATAATGTGATTCGCTTGGCTTCAGGCCATTCGCTTTCCACTACTAATCTATTGAAAGTTGCAATGTAAGATAAAAGATCCTGGTTACCTTGACGTAGGGATAAAAGTTCGTTGTCCAAAGCCTGTCCTCGGGAGTGTCGGGCGAATAGTCTTTCCATGCTTGTTCGAAAACCCTGGAAATCTCGAAGAATCGGGTCATCCTGGTTAACTAGTGGAATGGACCAATCTGCCGCACTGCCGCTGAGATATGACAGTACAAAGGCTACCTTGGCCTGATCGTTTGGGAAAGCTCCAGGTCTACATAAAAAGTGCAAGCGCCATTGATTCATGAATGTTGCAAACCCTTTTGGGTCTCCGGCAAAGCGTTCAGTCGGAGCCAGAGGAACGGCTCCAGGTAAATTTATCTGCACCAGGTTACTCGATGGTACAGGAGCTGGACTTGCCCCAAGTCCTGGTAGAGGTGTTTGTCCAGCCTGGCTCTGTAATAGTTGTCTGGCCAACTCATCAGTTCGTTCTTTTGACACTATCAGTTCCCTCCTGAGGGCATTGGTTTCTTGGCGGGCGGAATGCACTTCGGCCCTTAATTCCCCTAATAATTGGGCCAACTGATCAGTTTCCGAGGTCTCCATGACGCCCAGGTGGGTATTTGTGGGTAGGCTTTGCGTTCTGTTACGCTCACCTGGTTCCCACGGGGGCGTCGACCGGAACTGGGCCGCTGTTATTTCCACCTGTGTGACGTGTAACGCCGAGATGACTGACTGGACTGGCCCGCTCAGCCTAGTTTGTCTGGCTCGCAAGAATATTCTTCTGCAAAGGAGAAGAGGAATTAACCACCCGTGGAATTGAGTGTCAACCCACCTTCCCCACTCCCGTTGTCTTCCCACATATCACTCTTGATGTCCCCTCCTTAGTCTCACCTGATGGTTTGGACGGATGAGCTCTCCATCCTGCGTCGACCGCAGGGGCGCGTTGATGACCAGTTACTTCACTGGCGTAGAGGAATTGGTGAGTTCCAGTATTGACTCTAAAGTCCAATTGTTCATAAGAGTTCAAATGTCTGATCTTCACTCTGTCCGATTCCTTGCAGGTTGCCGATTAATCCACTCGAAGATTTCCAAATAGCACTCGGTAAGATTCAGGTAAGTCTATTGTGTTTTTCCCCTTAGGGGCTGGGGTACGGCGATGAAGCAGAGTTGACTGTGCCGACCCGAGATGAGGTGAGACCCCCGTGGTAATCAGGTACGTTTTGTGGGGGGTAACTGGTATTGTCTTTGCTTTCTCCCCTTAGGGGCCAGGGTACGGCGATGAAGCAGAGTTGACTGCGCCGACCCGAGATGAGGTGAGTACCTCCCGTGGTAAATCAGGTAAGTCCTGGGGGTAGCTTGTATAGCCTTAGAGAGTCCCCTTGCTCACCTTGCTGTCTTTGTCTCCTTAGGTGTCGGAGCGCGGCTGCGAGATGGAGAGAGCGTGATGGAATGCTGAAGTACCGCCAAGCAGGTGAGTTCAGCGCGGCGCCGTAGGAATGCGAAGCGATGCTTCAAAGACTTCTGTCTTTCAGTTCCGTGGCGAAATGGATCAGGATTCAGGTAAGGATTAAAGTTAAAACTCCTGTTCTAACCTTTATCCTTCTTATCTTCTTGTTTCAGGAGTCCCAGGACTGAAGCGGGTGTGGCTGAAGACTGGAGCTGCTGAAAACACGGTGAGCGTTACGCTGCAGCAAGCAGAATAACGCGAAGCACGTGTGGCTGTCCGGGCGTGGTTTAAATAGCCTTGGAAGAAGATCCAGCTAAGTATTCTTCCACAGCCCCACCCAAGTAACAAAAGTCCCTTCAGTAAAATAGTCCCTCCAAGCCTCATTTGGCTTGAGTCTTCATGCAGCATGGTCTGCCTCAGGTGAGTATGCAGCATGGTCTGCTTCAGGTAAGTTGTCAATAATGAGCCTGGCGCCCATGGCGCCAGGACTGACTTTATCTTTATGAGCCTGGCGCCATAGGCGCCAGGACTGTACCCAAACAGCCCCTAACTGGGGTTTTTGGGCATGCTCCAAGTGGCATGATGCCTGCTTCCGGGGCTGCTGGGCCTGGTCTGGTCTTCCGGGGGCAGGCATCATGACAGAGAAAAGCCCCTTCTCTCTCCACTAAAGACAAATTTGCTTCAGCTGCCTCCACCTACAAATCCGCCATCTTAAATGCTAAGAAAGAGACCTACAACTTGAGAATACAAAATGCCAAATCTGGCACCAAAGAACTCTTCTCTATACTAAGAGAACTTGAATCACCACTGCCCCCTACAGAGGACTGCATCAAAGACAAGGCTTGGTGTAACAATATCCAGCTCGCCCTCGCTAACAAAATTGCCCTCCTACAAACCAAGATAGAAGCAAAAAAAGCTAGCCTTGCCTTCAAGCAGAACCCCAGCAGCAAAACTAAACACACTACCCCTATCTGCCCATCTTTCCACTTCTCACCAGTCACAGAAGAGGAGGTAATCAAGATAATCGCCAGCCTCAAACCATCCAACTGCAAAGATGACATTTGCCCAGCATCCGTCATCAAAGATGGTGCTAATGAGTTAGCCCCTCTCATCACCTCTCTGATCAACTCCTCCTTCAAAAACTCAGTGGTCCCCAACAACCTTAAAGAAGCGTGGGTCCTACCCCTGCTAAAAAACCTAAGCTAGATCCCAACATCCCCACAAATTACAGGCCCATCACCACAGTCCCATTTCTTCTCAAAATCTTGGACAGGGTAGCCTATCTCCAAATACAACAACATTTGGAAGAAAACAACCTCCTAGGCCTGCGACAATCCGGCTTCAGACCAAGGCACGGGACTGAAACTGCCCTCTTGGATCTAAAAATCCAAATGGATGACACCAAAGACAAAGGCAAACTGGCCATCTTGCTCTTGTTGGATCTCTCTGCTGCCTTTGATCTGGTTGACCACCACATCCTCACTCAAGACCTCTCCTCGGCTGCTGCATTCTCTCAGAATGCCACTAAGTGGATCCAGTCATTCCTGTCTGACAGGACGACTAGAGTCTTCGCCCCCACTGCGGCTGCGGACCCTATCCCAATCACATGTGGAGTGCCGCAAGGCTCCTGCATTTCTCCTACACTTTACAACATCTTTACGAAGCTCCTATTTGACCGTCTCGATGATCTGGGTGTCAGCTACACTAATTATGCAGATGACACCCAGGTCCTCATCACACTCACTGGCAGCTATGAAGAAGATGCTGCAAAGCTTAATGATATCTATTTAGAAATCCCAGCCTGGATGGCCACACACAGTCGTTGCCTTAACGACGATAAGACAGAATTGCTTATCGTAGGCTCCCAGGCTCGCCTCAACAAACTGGACCAAAGGTACCAATCCTTTACCATTGATGGCAACATCATAAAAGTCTCCAAAGAGGTTAAAACATTAGGTGTATACCTCAATCCTACCCTATCATTAAAGAAACAAATAAACTCTACCATCTCAGCTACCTCATACACCAATAAATTGATCAATGCCTGTAGGCCTTTCCTCTCCACCTCTAGCTGCCTCACCCTATCTAGAGCACTGATATTGTCTAAATTAGACTATTGCAACACACTCTACTTAGGCACTAACACTAAAAACTTGAATAGACTCCAGATCCTGCAAATTAATGCACTAAGATGTGCCCTCAACCTCCTGCGCAAGGCGCACATATCCACGGTCAGAAAAGAAGTCCAATGGCTCCCGATCCGTGACAGAATTAAGCTAAGAACACTGGTCATCACCCACAAGTGCCTATCACATACTGCCCCACGTTACCTTTCTGACAAATTCGCTAGACACTGCCCCATTAGACCCACCAGAACACCTTACCTACACCAACTAAAGATCCCTAATTATAACCTAAAAACAGCAGGGGGCTCCAGTTTTCCAGTGCTTGCAGCACAATGTTGGAACACCCTCCCCACTACAATTAGATCGGAAGCCGCATTCTGGCCATTCAGAGCCATGGTAAAATCATGGCTACTAGCCTAAACAGCCAGACTCTCACCGACATGACCAGATAGCCGCCGCTCTCTACCTGTAGTAATGTTTACTCCACCCACAGCCTATTCAGGACCAACCTGTAACCCGGTCCACATTAGCCACTGTAACTTTTTTTTTCTTTTTTTGCATATTCTCTGTACATACTTTTCTTGGTATATTCTACTCCTGTATGTAAACATTCAGAGCCTGGACTAATGTACGCTCTGTCTGTTGTACTATGATGCTCGTGTAACGATATGTAACTCTGTTGTACACATGATTATGCGCCCAGATACCTGAGGGTTCGGATGCGCTTTATAAATAAACAAACTAAACTAAACTAAACTACAATCTAAGTGGTTTCAAGAATGCATAAAAGTCCTGGCAGGAGAGTATACCAGGCAGAGCTAATTATTTGAAAAAGACTGAGAGTCTGTATAACCAGAAACTGTCAAGTGTGAACCATAGATCATTAAAAGAAGATAACCTCAAGGAAGACCCATGCCCTGGAGGTTGTGAGTTGTTGGAAAAAGTGGAAAAGAACCTGACAGGGGAGTATACCAGGTGACCTGTGGGTCTGAGTCTGGTACCTAACTTGTAACTTGAAAGACAACGTCAAGGAAGACCCATGCCCTTGGGATTCTGAACAGTCTTGTTTATGAAGAGGAGCTTGGGGATGGGAATCATTTCTCCGGAAACTGTGGACCCTCCAAAAGGAATGAACTACCCTCTTGGCTTACCAGGAACTTGGTCATTCTTTTTTTGTGAACTTTCATATTGGTGAAGTTGAACCTGGAGAAGAGAGTCATCCCTGTGAACTTTCAAAAATGTTCAGTTTGGAACTGTTTGGTTGCACTTACATTTTTGTATTGGATTTGAACATTTGTGCACCTTGAAGATCCAGAGACAATACCTGTTGCACCTTAGATTTACTAAAACGTTAATTTCTTATAACTTGAGATAGCATTTTGCCTGGACACTCTCCTTCTCCCTACCTCCCTATCCGCATATCTCTGGATTGCTCCAATTTGGTTTGAATTTTTTCCAATATTGAATGTTGGCACATAGCCTAGTAGGCCCTTTGAAATTCTTTAATATATCTTTCTAGTGAGGTTAGCAGCCCCCTGCGTGACTTCAGCCCCCCTGCCTCTGTTGCTATATATACACCTTGTGCGCCTCCCTTACAATCCCCACTGTGCTCACAAATCCCTGAATGTTTTCAAAGCATTCCTGTAGGAATTTTCATGGCCCAGTTTTAAAAGCCTCCCGATTCATGGCATCAGCTTTGAACCTCCATCTAGGTCCCCCACCTCGATGTGCTTTCCCTGTTTGGTGTAAGCAAGACAGGAGGGTGGGCAGAAATGGCCCTGGTAGCGTGCTTTATGTCTGTGTCATCCCAACAAGACACTTAGAAAACAGTCATTTATCAATTCTGGAGAGTTGATCGTGTACGGAGGAGTAGAATGCATATTCTCTAGAGCCCTCCTTTAGCTACCTCCAAGCGTCGTCTAATTCACAAGATTCACAGAGTGCCATTGGGGCTTTGGCTGCTTTGGCTGCAGGACCCAGGGGCCTAACTCTGTTAGTGGATCTGCCAGTTGCAAATTCCCCCCCATGATAATTAATCTATCCATCTTTAACATCAATCTGCTTAACATATCATCAAACAGAATCCACATTTGTGGTGTATACTTTTACCAGTGCCTCTTACTTGCCCAATATTACCCCAGCACATTCAAATGGTGCCCATCCGGGTGTGATAAGACCTGGTCCCATTTCAAACTCATATTGTGGTACATTAGCATAGCCACTCAAGTCACTGAAACTATCAATGTTTTACTCCATTGCTGCCCAAACAGGGACGCCTTGCTAAGAAGCGTCTCAACATAGCCAGATTGCCATTATGCCTTTTAATACATGCCAGTATTGTCCTAGCTTTCATTGGGTTGTCCAGTCCCCATACATTCCAAGTCATAGCATTAACACTTACATGATGCATTTGCATTTTAATGGTGCTCATATAGTCGTGTGTATTTGCAGTCTTGGCTGGGGGTACCCCATCATCTATTTCCTCCCCTCTTGTCATGCCACAGGATTTTTCCAGCATGCCCTATAAACCTTGTCATTTTACTAAAACGTGGCACTGATAAAGATGTGATACTGGATGGCACCTTTTCATGCCCCCCCCACCCACACTGGCAACTGCCCCAACCACCAGGACATATATCCCACCCAAAGGATCACCCATATAATTGTCATGCATATTTGAATTAACTAAAACCCAACTTGATTATTGGCTCTCAAGGGGTGGAAAAAGTGTGAATTTGGAGCATCTAGTCAAGTTTGGTGTTATTACCGTGCTTAGTGATTACAGCCCATCTGACTGATTACCAGTTCACATTGCTGATAGAACTAGTGTTGTCTGGCGTCATGCCTTTATAGTCCCTTGTTTTATTGTTTGGCCCCCCCTTCTATGGCCGCTTTGGGTTTCATCCTACTGAGTTCAGCATTGGGTTGCCATCCATGCAGGAGGACACTTCAGCCCGAGAGCTAGAAAACACTGTTGTGTCTTGGTATATCATGTTGGCAGGGAAGAGCATCTGGTATTTGAATCCATGTTACCACAGCTTATTTGTTGACAACTTGGCATGTCTTTCTGGGCCACTTGCACTGTAGGCCTGAAGTCTGGAAGGATGTCTATTGCACAATTTTCAAATTACAATGAGCATTAGGTCTTGATCTCTGTAGCTGAATATGCGGGCAATAATGGGTGGGGGGCATACCTGGAGCAGAACCAGCTCTGGATGCTCTGTGGACTGTCTACCAAAAACTGGCCTGAAAGGACTGGATTCCCAAGTAGGTAGGTAGATGCTTTTGCAGAAACATTTTCGTGGGCCTTTTACAGCTTGTTCTGGAATGCCCACAATACTGGGGTGATTTCTCCTGAATTATGATCCAGGTCCTCATTTTTTGGCCTTGATAATCACTGTGTTCTTTTTAATGTCTGCCAGTTCTTTTTCCAGTCTGTGCAGCACATCCCCCGAATCACTCATTTGTTTCTCAGCCTCTGACATTAGACCACATAGCTGCACCATGTTGTGCTGTGATGTCTCTACCTTATTGGTGACAGTGTGCACTTTAGCGTCCCGGGAGTGGCGCGCACTCCTCCTCTCCAACATGAATGCACCCACATCCAAGTCTTGCTGTTCAACCTGGGTGGCCATGTTGTGATGTGCCCCACTGTGGATACCATTTGAGCTCTCAGAATTGTTTATTGGTTGAGTTTTTCTTGTTCTTTGTGAGGTTGAGGCATACCAATAGCTCAATTCATTTGGCCTTGTTGTTATGGGGTGTCCAGACGGCCAGATCCTCAGTGGTACAGATCAGCTAGCATAAATTGCATACACAGTAAGACTTTTGTTTGTGCCAACTAAGGTCTTTTATATACAGTGAATGTGAACCTGTCAAACACCATTCAAGTCACAGAATGAGCAGCATCCGATTTTGTTCCAACCACTTCCGGTCCGGGCTTTGTGCTACAATGACGATATTCAATCGTTTCGATGTTTTTTCACATTGTTACACAGTTTACTCACATGTGGTCTTGCAGTCAAAGGGCGCTTTATTTGTATATGGCATTGTCAAATTAACAGGGCTCCCCTTTTGCCATTATTGTGCAACAGCTCTTAGTCATGCCAGGTGGTAAGTTGTAGCCACCCCTCCTCGGCTATTACGCCGAGTCACCCACTGCGGCCATGTCCTGCTCTTGTTGGTGGACAACTCCTTTTTCCAGTTCAGACTCACTCAGCCTGGGGTCTGCCCCGGCGACTCTCTGCAGCGGGTACTCTCTGCAGCGGGTTGCTGGGGTGGGGTCTCTGGACCAGCTGGAGATGTCAGGAACTGGCTTTTATTAGAGCCTCAAAGCCGGTCCCTAGCATGCAGTCCTTGAGCGCCCCCCTTGGAACACCTGTATTCAACCCTGGCAGAGGGCCTAAGGACTGCTCTCCAAAAAGGGTCCACATTAATCCTTCCTATGCCCTTCAAGGTCCAACAAAAGTGA